>NW_006921862.1:1449906-1476090 GCF_000298275.1 Orycteropus afer afer
CTGGAGCAAGATGGTACCTCATGGTTGTTTTGAGAAAAGATAATGTATCTTTTTTAAGGAACAGAGCCACTGTATGCTCAGTAGAGGAACAGTGAAGAAGGGGAGGACCCTCTATGAGATGGATTGACACAGTGGCCATAGCGACGGGCTCAAACCTAGCAAGGATTGTGAAGATGGAGTAGGGCCGGGCAATGTTTCATTCTGTTGTTCACGGGGGTGCTGTGAGTTGGTGCTGACTTGACAGCACCTAACAACCCCACCACCACGGCACAATAATCACACCTAAAAAACTTAGTAATTCTTTAAAATCACCAGATGTAAAGTCAGTGTTTAATTCATCCCTTCTTCCTATTTTTATCACATTTGGTTTGAATGATGACCCAGATAAAGTCTACACATTGCATTTGTTTGATATTTCTTAAAATTCTTTCATTCTATAGATTTCTCTATTATTTCCCTTTGCAATTTCTTAAAGAAACTAAGATATTGGTTCTGGTTTCCTCAATTCTGTACTTTCTCAATGGTTATTCCTCTTTGTGTCTTTAGCGTGTTCCGCTATTCCAGGTTGATCAAATTCAGGTTGGTTTTATAAAGTATTTCATAAATGGTATTGTGTACTTCAATTAGAAGCCACAAGTCTGTTTCTCTTTTTCTAATGTTCAGGTTGATAAATTGCTTCAGTAGCCTGATCCATTCATTATCAAATTCCCCATCACCTTTTCACCTTAAGGAGTTAGCAGTCACAATGAAATTTGTTCTGTTGTTGTTCACTGCTGTCAAGTCATCTATGACTCCTGGTGACTTTATGCCTAAACAGAACAATACATTACCTTGTCCTCTGCCATCTTCATGATCCTCTAAGCTAGGAGGCTGATCTTCCAATACTATATAGAACAGTGTTCTATTGTGATCCACAAGGTTTCAATGGCTAATTTTCAGAAGTAGATCTCCCAGCTTATATCCTTAGTCTGTCTCAATCCTGGGACTCCACTGAAAACTGTCCACCATGGATGAATGGATGACCTTGCTGATATTTGAAATACTGATGGCAAAATTTCCAGCATCATGTTATTGTTGTCGTCAGGTGCCATCAAATCATTCTGACTCATAGCAACCCTTGGGTACAACACAGCAGAGTACTGCCCAGTCCTACACCATCCACACAGTTGTTACTACGTTTGAGCCTATTGTTGCAGGCACTGTCTCAATCCATCTCATTGAGTGTCGTCTTCTTTTTCATTGGCCCCCTTCTTTATCAAGCATGACGTCTTTATCCAGAGACTGGTCCCTCCTGATAACATGCCCAAAGTACATATGACAAAATCTCATATCCTTCCATCTAAGGAGCATTCTGGCTGTACTTCTTCCAAGACAGATATGCTCATTTTTCTGGCAGTCCATGGTGCATTCAACATTACTCACCAACACCATAATTCAAAGACACCAATTTTTCTTCAGTTTTCCTTGCTCATTGTGCAGCTTTCACATGCATGAGGTGACTGAAAATACCATGGCTTGGGTCAGGTGCATCTTAGTCTTCCAACTGACATCTTTGCTTTTTAAAACTTTAAAGCAGTCTTTTGCAGCAGATTTGCCCAGTGCAATATGTCATCTGATTTCCTAATTGCTGCTTCCATGGGTGTTGACTATGTGTATCCAATTAAAATAAAATCCTTAACAATGTCAATCTTTTCTCCATTTATCACGATGCTATTTATCGGTCCATTTGTGAGGATATCTGTTTCTATATGGTGGGGTGTAGTCTATCCTAAAGACTGTAGTCTTTGACTTTTGTCAGAAGTGTGTCAAGTACTCTTCATTTTCAGTGAACAAGGTTGCGTCGTCTGCATATTGAAAGTTGTTAATAAATCTTCCTCCAGTCCTGGTCTGGCATCATAGCAGCACACAGCTGAGAACAACTTTTCTTCACCTACCAATTGATTGCCCTGCCAGATCTTAAAGCAGCCATATCTCCAGGGCAGGTTAGTTCATTTTAATCAGAAATGGTATTACGTCATTATTTCCAGGTTTCTTTAACCAAAAAGAAACCAAACTCAGAGTCAATTCCAAGTCATAGTGATCCCCTTTGGGTTTCTGAGGCGGTAAATCTTTATGGAAATAGATTGCCCAGTCTTTCTTCCGTAGAGTGGCTGGTGGGTTTGAACCACCAACCTTCTGGTTAGCAGTCAAATGCCTTAGGCATTGTACCGCCAGAGTGCCTTAGACTTTAGTGGCTTTTACATAAAAAGACAGTGTGCATTCATGGTGGTATTTCCCACTCAAATTTGGGTTAAGAGAATTACTTCTTTTATTTCATATTTGCCTCTTTTCTCTTACATTGAAAGTTCTCATACCTAATCATATTAACATAGTTTTTATTAACAATAGAACAATATACTGTAGTTCTTTTCCACTTTGGGAATATCCCACTAAACCAAAAACCAAACGCACTGCCTTTGAGTCGGATCCAACTCATACCCACCCCTTCTTGTGTTTCCGAGGCAGTATCAAAACAGAAGTAGATTGCCCAACCTTTCTTCTGAGGTCTGGCTGGTGGGTTTGAACCACCAGCCTTCTGGTGAGCAGTCAAATGTCTTAGGCACTATGCCACCAAAGCTCCTTAAATATCCCACTAGGGATATGGAAATTTTTGTGCCTTAAAGATATTTGAAACATTCCTGTGTTTTGAAGTCATCAGTTTGACACAAATACAGCTAATTTATTTTACTTTTGATTTGTGGGGGTTACTTTTCATTTTACGTTTTGATTTAATCTTGTTTTGTATGTACACAGTTCCAAAATAAAAATTCAAGACACATTTATTAAAATCTATGTTCTGTTCTTGCTTCCTCCTTTTCTCTCTCACAAGTAATCATTTTACATTTTTTATTACTCCTAGTTTTAAGGGATTTTCTTCTTTTTAATATAAGCAAATAAAGTTATACACATACACATATTTATATGCTCTCTTTTTAAAATGAATAGTATTATACTATGCATAAGGACCTCTGGTAGTGCAATAATTAGGCACTCAGCTGCTAACTGAAGTTGGTGGTTAGCACTTAGCAGGAGGAAAGACCTGGCAATCTGTACTCATGAAGGTAACAGCCTAGGAGGAAACCCTATAGGGCAGTTCTACTCTGGGCTGGAGTATTGCTATGAGTTTGAATCAGCTTGGCAGCACATAACAACATAGTACACATGGGACACTAGGGTTCAGTGGTAAAATTCTCACCTCCCATGCAGGACACTCAGGTTTGATGCCAATGCATTTCATACACAGCTACCACTTGTCTACCAGCAGAGACTTGCATATTGCTATGATATTCAGTGGGAGCTCTGGTGGCATAATGCCTAAGGCACTTGACTACTAACCAGAAGGCTGGTGGTTCAAACTCACCAGCCACTCCTCAGAAGGAAAGTTGGGTAATCTACTTCCATAGTGATACCACCTCGGAAACACAAGGAGGGGTCACCATGAGTCAGGTCCGACTCAACGGCACATAACAACAACAACATGATGTTCAATAGATTTCAGCAGAGCTTCTGGACTAAAATGGTCTAGGAAAAAAGACTTGGCAATCTACTTCCAAAGACTGGCTAAGAAAACCCTAATGATCACAAGGATCTGCTCCACAACTGATCAGGGATGGCACGGGGCTGGGCAGCATTTCATTTAGTTGTGCATGGGATCAGGAGTCGACTCCATGCCATACGTTGTTACGTATTGCACACCTTCTCTACACTGTGTTTCACCAACAGTAAGATCATTCCATATATGTAAATTCCATATATTCTTCATTGCTTTTTACAACTACATACTACTCATGTGAATGCCCCCATGGTTTAGAGTAACCTATTTTTAAATAGGGTTATGTATAATATTTAGATGACTGACTCATCATTACATGCCACTGACTTATGAGTTAAGAATGAGACCCAAAGGTAATAGAAGCCAAGTCAGTCAAGCAAACTGCCAAATGCAGAAGTTGGTATACAAATGTGTGGCTGTGTGTGTATACACAAATACACATACTTATATACTAAAAAAAAAAAAAATGAAAATTGTATGCTGCTTCTGATTATTCTCACAAAAACCATTTCAGGTGCCTAACTAGTCCATTGAGTTCTACGAAATCTGCTTCCCATGTAGAATGGCAAGCACTGCTTGAAATGAGGAAAGGGTAGTGAATGAGTGCTTCCTGTTCAGACCAACAGCTCATCACTGAACTGTTCTGGCTGATAAGTGTTATAGTAATCAGCTGAATGAGCTATGACTATATGTAGAAGTAGGTATTAAGAAAAATAATAAGGTACAGACAACAAATATGAACCCTTTTGTACATACAGTACTGCGTTGTCAGTGAAGGCTAACATGGGTATATGGGTGGATAGATGGGTGGACAGGCTGAACTAGTAGCTATGTCTATGAAATGGAGAGTGTATCCAAGAACATATATAGGGTTGGCAGACAATGGTCCTATAAGGTTATGTGAATGAGCAGAATTCCCAGGTGTATAGTAGAGCTGACAAGGGGCAAGGTTGTGGTCATGGCTTGGTCACAGCCAGCTACCCAGAGGGACCGAGTAGTTGAACCTGTGGGCTCGGGACCATAGTCACAGGGGACATCGAGCTCAATTGGCATAACATACTATACAAAACACTGTTCCACCTCCTACTTTGATGAGTAGCGTCGGGATCTTAAAAGCTAGCAAGCTGCCATCCAGATGCAATGATGGGTCTCTCCTCATCCAGAGCAAAGAATGAAGAAAATAAAAATTCATGGAAACAATTAGTCCTAGGGACTGGTACACCATCCGATCTGCAGCCTATACAACTATGAGACTAGAAGAACTACCACTATCATGCACTTGGAAGGGGATCTATGTAGGAGACCCTTGATAGAGAGAGAGAACAATGTGGAACAAAACTCAAAATCATTTTGGGGGAAAAAAAAATAAAGGGGAGGGGACTAGGTTTGCTGGTCCAATAGAGCCTGGTGGAACCACTGAGACTATGGCCCCTAGCTGCCCTTCAGATCTGGAATTGAACCCACACCTGTGGTTTCCAGCCAAACAAAATACAGGCATGTGAGTTAAACATTTACCTCAAGTAATTACCTCACTCCTTGAAGAGAACAATCATGGGAGAAAGAAGGGCTGCTTATGCACAGGGAGACAGCTCAGGGGGCAAGGAGTGTATGAAGGGATGGATGGACACTGAGAAGAGGTAACTATGGGGAGGAAGTGGGAGGGGAGCTGTTGCATTGTGGTAAACTGTGGTCAATGACATGAGACAAAGAATATGTGAACCGCTGTATGGAAAGTGAATTTGCTCTGTAAACCTTCACCCAAATCACAATAAAATAATAATAATAATAATAGTTATAACTGACTCTGTGGAGCTCTTACCATGTGCTAGGTACTGAACTATAAGCATTTTGAACATTAACTCTTTTAATCTTCAATAATCTGTGAGAGAGTTATATTACTGTTCCCATGTTAAATAACAGAGTATTTCATTGCTGGGCTAGGATTTGAATGCAGGTCTTCTGGCTCCAGAGCTTACCCTGTCTGAAGGTTTTTAGGATCAGAAGAAATAACATTCAGAATTTAGAACAGTAAACTGAGATGATAATATCTTTCATTCTGATGCACACCCAAATATAAAAGAAGGCAAAAAAACATGAAATATGGAAATGTGGTTTTATTTAAAAAAAAAAAATACATGTTTCAAAACATTTTACTTGGAAAATTTAATTATAAGGAGTAATATCAATATCAACATGAATACACAGTGTATACTTTAACTGTGGAAACATTAAATGCATTCTAATGTAATACTTTAGTAACATATTATCTGATACTAGTCACATAAGGAAGTGATAGTGGAGAACTATGGAATCCTGGCATCCATGGCAGATGGGATCTCCTTATTCGAGTCAGAAAAGGAACACTGGAAGGTGAAGAGAGAAGTAACAAGCATTCAAAATCTGGTGTGTTGAGCTGTAGGTATCTTAATGCCTTTAGACACAGTGAACACCTTAATGAACATCAGAGAACTCCCAGTGGGATTGCAAAGCTAGGAATGCAATTTTATTGTGGGTTTGTATATACAGGCATGATTCTCATCTCACTCTACTGTACGCAAAGGAATAAGGACAAGCTTTTAGTCATGGTTTCTATCTTAATAAGCATCAAACAGGTCACAGTAGCCAGAGACCCTATAAATGGAGTAATGCAAATAGGCCTTTTAGTCTTAAAGCCTATTCAACACCAAAAAATTCATACTGAGTAAGAACCACACATATTCAAGGCTTGTGAAAAGTTCTTTAACAGAGATTCTAATTTTTTAACCATCAGAGAATTCAAATAGAAGAAAAACTCCAAGTGTAATAAATGTAACAAGGTCCTTTAGGTATTACTCACCCATCAGAAAAGCCCACATTAGAGAAAAACCATTTAAATGTAATTAAATTAAGAATGTCTTAAGTAGTTGACAATTCTGAATTCAGTATCAGAACCTCCTTAAGAAAGAGAAACTTCATGAATGCACTGAATATGCAGGACATTTCATTAGGGGTTGGAATTTGACCACACAAATAATAAAGCAGTAGCTTAGAGATGCCTTCCCAGCCATCCTAATTAAAACAGTACCTCTTCTCTGCCTCATACCAGCACCTTCATAGTGTGACACCATTAATTTTCTTCATAGCATTCATCACTTATACACTATACATTTATTTCTTAAAATGCTTATGGTCTAAATCTCTACCCTTGAATACAAGCTCTAAAAGAGGAGGTTGCTTCACAAAACTACATCTTCAGTGCCTAGGGCAGAATCTGACGTGTAGTGGGCATACAACAGTTGTTGAATGAATGAACTTTCCTTATGTGGAATATATGGTATCTTGAGGTTATTTCATTCTAAATGAAACAAAATCCACTTAGCAGGATTTAATACATACAAAAATGTGTTGTTAATGCATTGTTTTATAATACACCAGAGTAAAAGGTATTATACTATATTTGTAATAGTCTACAAATTACTCTCCAATTCTGTGTGGGATGGAAAAGTTGTATAAAAAGCACCCAGTAATACCCAGTAATACCAACCAGTAAGAAACCCAACTTGTTCACAAGGGCCATGAAGGCAAAATGGACATTCCCAGCTTCTAAAGCGAAAAGTTCTATTGTTTTCTCAGGCTGGAAATTAAATAATACTTTATACCTTTGAGGACTGCATATTATCCCCTATTTGTCTTGTCAACCACTGGTACAGAGGGCATGGCAGTTTGGAATGCAAAAGCAGCAATCCTGTCGCACAGACTTCGGCACTTAGAATCCTCTTATCCATTAAAAAAAAAAAATTACCAAGGCCTACCATACATTAAGCACTATGTTAAGCTCTGTGGTTGTAATAAAGATGAGGCTAAATGTGATGATCAGTGGAATAACATGAAAGGGGAACATTATGGGAGCAGAAGCAAAATGCATCCAATTTTGACTGGTGTGGTAGTAAAGGTTGTATGTCAACCAGGCTAGGCTGGTTTTGAGTGGCTGAGCAGCTGGATGTAGTTATTCCCCATGGTGAGATTGGCAATCAACGCCATGGTGGAATCTACTGAAGCAGCTGAGTAGCTGCTTTAGAGATGTGGTCTGCTTCCAGTACATAAGAAGCAACTTTGAGGAAGGTCTTTAGCTTGTTGGCACACTTG
Source organism: Orycteropus afer afer (assembly GCF_000298275.1). Lineage (NCBI taxonomy): Eukaryota > Metazoa > Chordata > Mammalia > Tubulidentata > Orycteropodidae > Orycteropus > Orycteropus afer. The sequence goes on from NW_006921862.1 coordinate 1,457,624, forward strand.
AACCTTGCACATAGCAAAGTCCTTGTTCAGCAGCCTGCCATGCCCTGCCAATCTCAGGACTTTTTCTGGACTTTAATTAGTGTCCTGCCATGTTGTTTGGTAATATAGGACTGTGCCTTTTTACTTGTCGACCTTGGGTTTGTCAGCCTCAGTAGCCAGCAGCTCCCTGAGTGAAGAAAAGCCTTCAGCTTCAGTGGGCTGGGAGCATGAGGCAGAGCTGAAGTCCAAGGCCAAGGGGCTTCCACCCAGCCCCTAGAGCCTAGCACTTTGAACCTGGACTTCTAACTTCCCAAATTGTAAGAGAATAAACTCCTATTTGTTCAAGTCATCTGATTTGTGGTATCTTCTGTTAGAGTAGCACTGTTGTTGTTGTTGTTGTTATGTGCTGTCAAGTCGGACCAACTCATAGCAACCCCTCCTTGGGTTTCCGAGGCAGTATCACTATGGAAGTAGATTGCCCCATCTTCGGAGGAGTGGCTGGTGGGTTTGAACCGCCAGCCTTCTGGTTAGCAGTCAGGTGCCTTAGGCACTAAGCTACCAGAGCTCCTCAGAATAGCACTGTTGTTGTTGTTAAGTGCCGTCGAGTCGTTTCCGACTCATAGCGACCCCATGCACAGCAGAACGAAACACTGCCCGATCCCGCGCCAGACCCACAATCCATGCTATACTCGAGCCCATCATCGCAGCCACTGTATCAATCCATCTCCCTGAAGGCCTCCCCCTCTTTCGTCGACCCTCCACCCTATCAAGCACTAGAGGTAACCAAAACAACTGGAAAGAGCTGGGGGAAAAAAAAAAAAAAAAAAGCCTTATAGGCACAGTATCACTGGAGCAGAACCTTAGAGGATAAGTAGGTATTCACTTGGCCATAAAAAGGGCAAAGCATTCCAAGCAGAAGTACGGAAGTAACATACCTGCCAGGGTACTGAGGGAAGAGAACAAAAAGTACATTTGGGGAAGAAACTGAAAGTATTTGAGATTAACCGTGATACTCCAAAAACTATGAGAAGAAAGAAGATGAATATCTATGATTTTAGCATCATATTTCAATGACTGAAATCTTTATATTTACAAAGGACAAAGATACTTCCATAGCTGTTGTTGTTAGGTACCGTCAAGTCGATTCTGATGCACAGCAACACTGTAAGATGGAGCAGAACCGCCCCATAGTTTTCTTGGTCTAAAACTTCCCATGAGCTGCTATGTGAGCTTGAACTGCCAACTTTTGGTTAGCAATTAAGTGCTTAAGCATTTGTGTCACCTAAACTTGCTAAAAAAACCAAACCAAACTTACTGCCATCGAGTCGATTCTGACTCATAGCGACCCCCTTTGCGTTTCCAAGGAGGTAAATCATTACAGAAATAGACTGCCCAGTTTTTTTTCTGAAACCTGCTAATAGCTAAGTTAAATAGAAATCTTCTTAGTTGTATAAGGATAAGCAAAAGAGGCAAAGACAGGACAGAAAGAGATTTCCCTTGTCCCCAAAGTCTCTGTCAGGAATTTCATGTTAATCGAAAAGGTACATGGGGGACAGGGGCAAGATGGCAGGATAACCAGTCATACCCTCATGTCACTCCACAAGGCCGGAAGAAAACAAGTAAAAATTAATGCAACTGATAATCTTGGAACTCTGGACAGAAGTTGAAAGGTTGGAGAGCCAAAGTGAACACTGAATCAAGAAATAGACAGACTACAGAGACTGTCTTTTTCTTGATAGAAAAAGAGAGAGAAAGCAGTGATTCACGGCATGTTCTCATCTTATTCACCTGCCCAGCTCAGAGCAGCCATCTTCATATGACTGCAGACGGCATCCCTGAGCAGGAAGTCAGGACAGAAGCAGCATGCAAGACACAGACTGGGATAAAAATACTGAGTAAACAGCCCTGGGATGAAGAGGCACAGGGTGCGTGGCCCGTACTAGGATGGTGCGTGGGTGTAGTGTAGTTTTGAATCCTGGGAACCCAGCAAAGTGCTAATGGGTGAATAGTGCATCCTGGACTATGTGAATCCCCAGGCTGGGGACAGAAAAGCTGCAGCAAGCAGCCCTGGGAAAGGACACAGGAGAAGTGCAGCAGTTCGGGCCTGAGTTCCCAAGTTCTGAGAAAGTGCACCACCAGGACAATAGCATGAATGAAAACTTAAGGACACTCACTTAAGGGTCAGAAAAACTGAGCTGGCAGCCTCAGCAAAAGTACAGATAAATACTTGGAATGCAGAATTGGCTGAGAGTGGGAAAAGGACACAGAGAAATAAGACTGGGAGAAGCCAGTCCTGGAAGAAGTGTGGCCAGAATGCTCCTTGGAAGCAAGAATGGCCAGACTTCATCTCATTTACTTTGGCCATGTTGTCAAAAGGGACCATTATCTGAAAAAGGATATCATGTTGGTAAAGTAGAAGGTCAGTGAAAAAGGGGAAGACTCTCAACAAGATGGATTGATAGAGCGGCTTCAATGATGGGCTAAGGTATGGCAAGGACTGTGAGGCTGGCGCAGGACCAGGCAGTGTTTCATTCTGTTGTACACAGGGTTGCTGTGAATCAGAGCCGACTCAATGGCACGTAACAATAATAAAAGCCGATATTGCCTTGAAGAAACTATTGGTAGAATTAAGGACATTACAGGTGATTCTGACGAGGGCTCAGAAAGAAGTGAGGAGTGCTAGAGAGAAAGCGTCTCTTGCCTTAGAGAATACATATGGCACCAGCAACAGAATGTTACCAGATGAACATTAAATGTGGTTCCAATGAGGAACATGTGGTTGCGTAACAGAAGAAGGCGATGCTTTTTATGCAGTGGCAAAGAATTTTTCAGAATTATGTTCAAATGTTTGGTGGAAGATATAACACGTAAGTGATGAACCGGAACACTTGGCAGCTGAGAAAATTTCTAAGCAAGATCTTAAAGAAGCCAAGTGGTTTCTCCTTGCCATTTATAGTAAAATGCAAGAGGAAAGAGACAGACTTAAAAATTAACTGTGCAAATGAAAACAAAACTTAAAGATTTGGAAAATTCTATTATACAAACTAAGGACATGTGTCCTAGAACTTTTACCAATGATACAAACTTTTGTTAAAGACATTACGCCTGTGACTGACAGATCTAACCAACTGCAACAGCAGAAAATCCACGTGCTTAGACTAAAAGGGACAGAGAAAGAACAAAAGGAGAAGAAAGGACCTGACAACCAAGTAAGTAGAGCTAAGAGCAGAAAACGTCTTTTGGACCCAAAGTTTCTCTCTGTGCTGAGAATCTCCTAGACCCAAGGGTAAGACAGATGCCAAGACACAAGAAGATCTCCAAGGAAGCAGGAAACAGAAGCTGAAGAGATAAGGACCTTCCTCCTCCAGAGCCAACAGAGAGAGAAAGTCTTCCCCAGAGACAGCATCCTGAATCTGGACTTCTAAACTGTGAGAATAAATTTGTTTGTTAAAGCCATCCACTTGTGGTACTTCGGTTATGACAGCACTAGATAACTAAGGCTAGATCTCCAGGATAGATCCCTGGGGTGAATAGTATAGGAAGCCGCACCCCTCACACACACTGTCAATGTGTACACCGAGCCCCAGTGCTTATGGATCCAAGGCCACAGAAACCACCCATTACCCAGGGGTCCCACTCATCAGCCAAAGGACCCAACCATAAGCCAAACCATCCATCAACAGCAGCATTGGAATCACTTAACAGCCAGTAGCTCCAAAGCCGAAAGCAGAACTCCTGGGCATAACATCTGGAGAGCCCCCAACTGTAACCCTTCCAAAGAAGCAGGGAAAAGTCTGGAAAACACCAGTAGCCACCTAATAGCTGACCTAGGATGCCATGCAGGCCACAGTACATGAACAGTCAACCCTGACACCAAGACAACAGCTGACAGTGCAGGCCAACTCACCAGAACAATCAGGCCTGAGACAACCTTGAGACAGTGCAGCTTGGCCAGTACTGCTCAGGCAAGAGTTCCTGTGAATCCAGGGAAGAAGCAATGAAGCAAGCACAGTGTGGACTGGTGATCATAAGGACACCTGGTGAAATTGGCCAAAGCTTCCATTTCCAAGGTAGGACTCTGCAGTTTAGGTAGTGTAGCCAACACTCCAGGGAGAGGAGTCTTAAGGCATGTCTGTGTCAGCTGCAGTGCCTAGGTAAGGGTGTCTAGTACCAGAGTCGTATGCCTGCCACACACAGAAAGGCGGATCTGTAGTAATTGCAGACAGCCAGTAATACCAACAGGGGGGCAGGTACTAGAGGGAAATAGCTGGTATCTCTCAGGGGAAGCCTGATACCAGAGTGACGCAGCCGATGTCTACAAATTTGGAGGGAAAGTAACTAAAACCAATACTATAGGTGATGGAGTTCAGGGCTGTAGTGACTAGGATAATAACATCACTCAGGAAAACTAGAGGCAAAACAGTGATGGCAGTGCTTGGAGGGAAATTCATAGCAATAAATATCTACATTAAAAGACAAAGAGCTTCCAGTTACGATGGCAGCTTAGTGAAAAGCGGCATAGTATCACTTTACAACAAAGACTCAAGAAACTAAGTGAAAGAGACACAAAGAACTACCTCAGATCCCAGAACATCAAATGGAGGGTGGAAGAAATGGACCAAACAACAACTGGAAGGAGAGAAAGAATAAGACCAGCAGTAAAGCTGAGATTTAAGGATAGTTCACACCATGCTGGTTGACCCAGCACAGCATGGCCACTTGGGGACAGCAGAAAGCATCATCTTCAGCTGAATTCAGGAAGGTGACCTCATAGAAAACACAGCCAGAGGTGGAGACACTGTGTAAACAAACCTGGGAAAAAATGATAAAGTAGGCAGGACTCATGCCGAGACTAGACGTGCCTGAGAGGGTGATGCGCTGAAGAGACATGGCTTTGAATCTAGGAAACCACAGGGAACTGCTATTACACAGGGGACAGAAAAGACAAGGAGGGTAGATTTGAGGAAACGAAAAGGGGAAGTCTAAGAAGCTTAGTGGCCTTTGTGAGTGCAGAGAAGGGAGCTAGGAATTGGTGCTGGGACTGGTTGTTAGCAGAGGTGCCTGTCCATTTGGATGGAAAACCCACTGAATAGTCAACCAGAAGAGTAATAGTTACAAGCCCCTCCTCTGAGAAGCCAACCCATCCTGGACCCTTTCCCTCTCATTTGCACAGACCCTGTGCCACCCCCTCCCTTCTCATTTTCACAGGCAGCCCTCACATGTGCATAGGCTCCACTCCCCTCCTTCCTCAGTCACCTGGAAGTGCAGAGGCCCTGCCCTGTTACCCCTTCTTCCCCAGCCATGGGCCAACTGCAGGTGCCATGACACCCCTCCTTCACCCAACCTATTCATGCCCACACTGTGACCAGGTGCATGCCTGCTTAGAGGGCTTGCTTCACTCACCTGCGAAGCTATGCCTCCCTGTGACTTCACAGATGACGGGTCCTTTCTCCAAGGACCACACTAGCTGTTCATGCCAACGCGGAGAGACTGCACTGTCCTTCAAGTGCTGCAGAGGGATCATGACTACCTGACGACCCTTGTGCCTCACAATGGCGGAGGGACCCTGCTTTCTCAACTCCATGCAATCCTCCATGCGTAACGACACAGAACCCCTGTGCGCATGCAACCCACCAGACCCACCAGTGAGAGGAAACCACACATAGCCAACCTGCAGCATCAAAGCCAGAGTATTACAATAACACAAAACAACAAGAATGAAAATAATTCATAGAAAGGCAAGCAATTTAAACACAAAGGTAATAAGCTAAGCTCCTGATATATTAAAACAAAAAAAAACCCATACAATAAATATATATTAAAAAAAAAAAAACAGACCAAAAACAAAAAACCCCAGAAATCTCAGAATAACGTACAATAAAATGGCAGAATCAATCTTGCTCTATCAATAATTACCCTGAACTTCAATGGATGAAGCACTTCAATCAAAAGGCAGAGACTGGCAGACTGCATAAGAAAACAGGATCTATCCACATGTCGTCTACAAGAGACACATTTTAGACCAAAAGATTAAAATGAAGAGACGGAAAGGATGTTCCATGTAAACAGTATCCAAAAGAAAGCAGAGGCAGCCATACTGGTACAGAAAATTGAAGAGGAGTTGTTTGGATATACTGAATTTTAAATTGTTATGGGACATCTAAGTAAAAAGCAAAGAAGAGGAAGTGCCTCAACAAGACAGATGGACGCAGTGGCTGCAACAATGTACTCAAGCCCGTGAGGATGGCATAGCACCGGGCACTGCTTCATTCTGTTGCACATAAGGTCGCTATGAGTCACAACAACTGAACAGCACCCAACAACCACGATCTAAGTAACAGTATTCAATAAGCAGTTAGAAATAACGTTTAGAGCTCAGGAGAGAAGCTAGGATTCAAGCCAGCATGGGAGTCAATGGAGTCAACAGGTGGTGCACATGGATAAGCACCAGACTAACAGAAAGGTTAGTGGTCCTAGTCTACCCATAGGCACCTCAGAAGAAAGGTCTGTTACCAAAAGGCCACAATCTTGAAAACCGCATGCAGCACAGATCTGCTCTGCAACACATGGTGTCAGTATGAGTCAGAAGCAACTGAACACTAATTACTGGTTTTGGGAGTCAGCCTATTAGTATAGGTGGCAGACAAAGCCGTATCTATGAATGGCATTGTGTAAGAAGGGTATTGAGAAGTAAGTAAAAAGAGAAAGAAAGCAAAGGAAGGAACAAGAAAAGAGGAGAGAAGGAAAGAAAGAAAAGAAAAAGGACAGACTTTTAACGAGTCGGACTCGACTCATAGTGATCCCTCCTTGGGTTTCTGAGGCCGTATCACTATGGAAGTAGCCTGCCTAACCTTCCTTCCAAGGAGTGGCTGGTGGGATTGAATTGCCAGCCTTCTGGTTAGCAGTCAAATGCCTTAGGCACTATGCCACCAGAGCTCCTTAACTAAAGTGCCCAGGGAAATGAGGGAGATGGCAGAGATAAAATCTGCAGCACAGAAGGAAATTGCCTTTAACAAGAAACAGGCCACCTCTTTTCCTCTGAAAAACAAAACATGAGTAGAGCAAAAATGAGCTGATCACCCACACTCACAATTTTCTTTACGACAGAAAGAAAGGCAATATGCTGGGGGAGGGAACAGAGTCTAAGGAAAGTGATGAGGTTTAGATCAGCCACTGTGGGAACTGGGAGCAAGGCCACATGAATAACAAAAGGCTTACACTGAGGGCTCTTCTGAAGTTGGAGGCAAGACACTTGTAGTGATTGCACTCTGAAGGGCTGCATGACTTTCAAGTGGAACTCAGCATCGAAGAAAAGGTGGATGGTAAGATTAATTCAATGTTGAGAGCTTGAAGAATGACGAGACTGAAGGACCCGGGGAAGAAGAGTTGAAGAAATTAGCAAGTGGGTAGTTCATTCGGTACCCCATAAGGCTGAGGCTGGAAAGGAAAGAAAAAAAATCTGAAAGGGGGTGACTGCTTAGGAGAAATGATGCTGTCAAGAGGAGGCTGTGAAAAGCTAAAGAGATGGTAAAATGGAAAAAAGGAAAGGAAAAATCAACAAAAATAAGGGAGTGGAAAAGCTGGAAAAATTAGAACTGTCATCAGTTAATGGGCTACTGAAATGTAAGATTTCAGAAAGCGAAACTTGATCAGGATTCTAGGTGTGGCCATCAGAGTAAGCTGCTGGAATGTGATGAAGTCATCGGTGCAGCAGTCAAGAAACTCTGCACCAGGAGTATCAAATAGAGCATCTCCCCAAGATGATAACAAGAGTTGAGGTAGACAGAAAGACTGTAAGATACCAAGTTAGGTTGTCTGGCCTTTAGCAGTCACACTTTCTACTAAAGGCAAAAAAATACTAAAATTTCAATACAATTTGAACAAATGCCCCCTAAGGGCATATGAGCTAATAACAAACTTGGCTTTTAATCATCATTAATCATTTCATAAACCACACATTTTCTTTTAAAGAAAAGAGGAAATCATTTCAAAATCTTTATATCTACTTGTAGTAAAAATTTTAATTGCCATAAGTAGTTCATGGCAAAATAATTAAACACAATGATTCCTTTGAGGAGTCTTTCATTATTTATATTTTGAAAATGGAATCTAAATATTCATCATGATTTTTCATTTTGCTATTTTTATATCCATAGTATTATCCATATTCAAAGAAGTGATCTAACTTGATTTTAATCTTGATGAGCTTCCATACAGGGAGATTAAAAACTAATCTAATGTAATAGAAAAATAATCTTCAGAAAACCAAAGGCAGTCCTCATTATAGTTACAGGATGTCTGTAGTTCAGGCTGTCAGGATAACACACACATTATTTTAGAAATTACAAATCATTCCTTCATAAGATTAAGAATACATAATGAAGGACAGTGCTGGCTTTTAAAAGAGGGTAACTATGCAGGATGTCTTTTTTCAGTGTAATATTCTCAAGCTCAGTGTCAACATGTCTTTTTTCCTAGAACTTTTGGCTTCATGGCTCATGTGTGTGTATATGTGTGTGTCTGAAAAAGAATATATGAATTGACTAAGTATAACAATGCTGAAAGAAATTTAAAATTTGTTTTGCATTTGTTGTATTCCATTCTTGTTCCTTCAGGGGTCCTTCACACACAGATACATACTTTTCCAAAATTTTTTCCCCTACTTCTCGGAAGTCCAAGGGTTCTGTGTGTGTAGTACAGCTTGCTCCAGAAGCATCAGTATCCACTTCATGATTTTCTGGCTGTTGATTTGCACAATACTTCAATCCCCAGTAACACATTTCTCCACTGTACATCATAGCCAGCAAATGAATGTCACTAAAAATTCCTGGGAAAGTCATTTAGGTTGAAAGATTAGAATTAAAAAGTTATTTTAAAAACTCTATGTATTTAAACTCTAATAAATTCCTATTACATCATTAGGCTTTTTTCCTAGAAAAATCGAATATCCCTAATATAATCCTCATTTAATTGGCACTTTTATCCCTATTTTATCTATAAAAGGTAAAGGCTGATCACAAGTACAAAAAAATACTGTCAAAGATTTTTTTTTTTTTTTTAATTTAAAGAACCATCTGGGGCAGTGTGCTCCTAACTTTCCTGGGGTCTTCTGCAGAACCTCTTTGAATATCTAATCTATAGAATTTCTCTCCAAACATAAACCCCAAATTGTGTGCATAATTTCAGAGTACTCACAGACTCCCTGAACCTATGCATCAACAGAACTGGAATCAATGATAATGATACAGTCAAGTATCCTACTCTCCTATGTAAGAGTCTACAGAAACTAAGGTGCATCATCACGACCTGAGAGGCCACATGCTATTGAACTTATCAAAATTAATAAATTATACCCAAGATCCTTTCTATTCCAAGGAAGAAAGTATTCTTATTATGGGGGTGGGATGGTTGGAAAGGTGGGGAAGTACATTAATATAATTCAACACATATTAGCATACAACATGTATTAATTCAGTAGAAAGACATACAGACCTAGAATCAAAAAGATTTCACCTTAAGTTTCTGGTTCTGTGACCATGGGCAAGTCACCAAACTCTTTGAGCCTCAGTGCACAAACTTAAAATCTCTACTTCCTGGAGTTTTCTTAAGGAACACTCAAAGTAAAAATGTATAAAGCTTCACAGAAGAAACTATAAAGTGCTACTAAAATGCATGGCCATTTAACTTCTTAAAGCAATTAAAATACAAATAAATTATTTATTCCAATGATATAGGTGATTTAAAAAGGTTACCTCAAATGAATGGCTATAATAATCTCAATTGCTCACACAAAATCGTTATGATGGTACCAAACCAAACCCAATGCCTGTTGAGTCAACTCCAACTCCTAGCAACCTTATAGGACATAGAACTGTCCCATAGGATTTTCAAGGGTGTAAATCTTTACAGAAGCAGACTGCTACATCTTTCTCCTACAGAGCAACTGGTGAGTTCAAATCAATCTTACGGTTAGAATTTGAGGACTTAAGCACTGTGCAACAAGGGCTCCTTATAATGGTACAAACCAAAACAAAAAAACCAAACTCATTGTTGCCAAGTCAGTCCCAACTCATATCGACCCCTCCTTGGGTTTCCAAGGTGGTATCCCTATGGAAGTCGATTGCCCAACCTTCCTTCCGAGGAGTGGCTGGTGTGTTTGAACTGCCAGCCCTCCGGTTAACAGTCAAATGCCTTAGGCACTATGCCACCAGAGCTCCTTATAATGTTACAGAAACGTAAAATATGTATTTTTTAATTTTTATTTTCAAAATTGTGGCAGTTCCTATTGCCTTACATCTATCACGAGTATTTCATAGTCTTGGAATTTGTTCCTGTAGCGATCGCCTTCACTTCACCTCAAACTGAACTTATGAATAGTACCAAGAGAAGGAATAAATTCAGCAGACTAGCTAACTCATTAAAGGGTTACATCAATAAAAGAAATAACCGTTTAATAACAGAATTTGAGGCTTGCATTCCTGAAAATGAGAGGTTACCATATACTAATTCTGAAACACTCATATACAGGCATGCATCATGCAACACCCACCACATCACACATTCTGTGAAAAAGGATGCTATGTTAGATGTCACTGGAACACCATGTCATATACAGGAGATAAGAGGCACAGGACAATCATCAAGCAGGCCTTGGACACATGCCACCAGAGCCACTCCAAGGTACTGCACCAAAACTTTGGCTCTGTTGCTACAGGTTCTATGTGGTTGCTACCTGCTTTCAAAGAGCCACATCCAGCCCCTCCTACCCACTGCTGTACACACTCACCATCTAGCCAGTCAACTCCCAGCCTGCCCCGCTAGCTTCCTTCTCTTCCTTCCTCCCATCTGCCTTCCCCACCCCACTCAAAGGGCTTCTCTTTTCCAGAAAAGAAAAAGAAACCTGCCATTAGCCTTATGTGCTCATTTGACCTTAAGTTGGTAGCATGCAGCTTAAACATAAAAAGGACTGCACACAAGCAACCACGTGTATGATGCAGTCTCTCTACTTGTCAAAGCTTAGAGGGGAGACCACCAGGACAAGGAAAACCCTGCATCAGTTTCTTGACTCTCCTCCATTGGTATCTCATTATGTATGAAAAAAGATGACATACCTAGGATCATAATGTTATTCATAGTAATAATATAATTAACAACTATGATTCTTAGTGCTTCTTTATTCAGTACCAGGCAGTAATACTAATATTTTATTTGATCCTCATAACAGTTCTGTCAGGTAAATATTTATTCTCATATTATAGATGATGAAAGGAAGACTTAGTGAAGTTAAAGAACTCGCCTAAGATTACAGGCTTAACTCAGAGACATTACAGGTTTGGTTCCAGACCACAATAAAGGAAAAATCACAAAAAAATGAATCACACAAATTTTTTGGTCTCCCGATGCATATAAAAGTTATGTTTATACTATCTACAGTCTATTACCCACCAGCCACTCCTTGGAAGGAAGGTTGGGCAATCTACTTCCATAACTATACTGCTTCGGAAACCCAAGGAGGAGTTGCTATGAGTCAGAGACAACTCGATGGCACATAACAACAACAATGTAGCCTATTAAGTGTGAAACAGGATTATGAAAAAGTTTTGAAATAGGGTGAGGATTACTAAAATGTGACACAAATACATGAAGTGAGCACACACTATTAGAAATACACTTGCTCAGCACAGAGTTACCACAAACCTTTCAAAGGGAAAATCTGTAGGGCTTCGAGGCTTATGTACCCAACTATTAAACTACATCAAGTTAATCTTATGCATAAAATTCTCTAGGGTGCCTAGGAATTTAGGATTTTGTATATTGGTGGTACTTAAAAAATGCTGTTATTATCAATGAGTTTCAGATTTCATTTTACTATGTAATTAATAACTAACGTGTATAAGAAGATACAATCTCAGTAATGTCTATAAAACCCACCACAAATAGTCTAGCTAGTAAACCACAACTGGAGGAAAAAAAATGGATACAACATTAAACATATTTATTAAGGTATTTTATACTACAGGAGCTCTGGTAGCGCAGTGCCTAAGGCATTTGACTGCTAACCAGAAGGCTGGCAGTTCAAACCCATCAGCCTCCTCGGAAGGAAGATGGGGCAATCTACTTCCGTAGTGATACTGCCTCGGGAACCCAAGGAAGGGTCACTATGAGTTGAATCTGGCTCATTGGCAGTGAGATTTTATATTACATGTAGCACTGCATTGAGTGAATTTTTTTTTTGTGGTAATCCTACACCTTGACTAGTTATTCCTAAAATTGGCAGCTGGAAGGAAAGAAGGAAGTACAGAGACACAAAAACGGAGGGAGGGTTGAACTTTTTAAGCAGGCTAGAGTCTTAAGAGCAGAAATTGTAATGTGCCCCATAAAGTGAAGCCATTTGGAAAGACTGAGAAATATTTGCCTAAGGGAGATATGAGGCCCAATTCGTGTCCTACTCTGTGGGTTAGCCACAATCTTTTTATCAACAAAGAATGGCAAACACAGATGTCCCATGAGAAGGGGTTAATAGGGAAAGAATATATGGCTATATGCTAACTTTAGCCAACATTGGAATCACCTAGCGAGCACGCCAACTAACAGCCTAGGAATTTTCATTTTTAGCAAATTCCTAGAATTAGGTGATGCTGATCAAGACCTCTGGTGGGGTAGTAGTTAAGGCATTTGGCTGATAACCAAAAGGTCGAACCCACCAGCTGCTTCACAGAAGAAATATGGAGCAATCTACTTCCATAAAGATTTACAACCTTGGAAATCCAAAGGGGGTCACTATGAGTTGGAACTGACTCGATGGTAGTGAGTTTGGTTTTTTTGGTTTGGAGATGATGCTGATGCTGCCAGTGCAGGAACAACATTTTTTTTTTTTTTGGAAGTTGTCAAGAATTTCATTTTATTTGGATCCACAATCGACACCTATGGGAGCAGTAAACATGCTATCAAGCAATGTATTGTATTGGGCAGATCAGTTGCAAAAGATAGGAACAATACTTTAAAAAATACTGCCTTGAAGTATCAAAGGAAGAGATGAGCAATGTACAAATTAGGCATGGTTTCTTCTCTCTTTCTGGTCCTCCAAGGATTCTACAACTCTGTCCCCATAATCTCTTTGCTGCTAAAATTTTCCCTTGATATATGTATATGTTTTAATGATCAGCACGGTTTTTAAATAAAATACTTCACTTTGCACTGTGAATATCCTTGGTGAAGATGCATGTGATGGTGCAGCCAAGGAGAAAGAAGAAGTAGGTCAGAATAACCCATGAATTGAGAGTGAGGCAGAAACATGACTTTCACTGAAAAAGGTGGTCAGATTAGCATCCTCTAAACAGGGACAGCCAAATCTAGCTGTATCCTAAAAATTTGAGAAGTTTATTAAAAAGCTATTCCTGGGCCCCATATATTGAATCAGAACTTGCAGGTGATAGACAGACATTTGTACTTTTACAAGGTACCCAGGCAATTAGTGATGCCAATTCAGAGCTGCTCCTTCAGGGATCAGAAATTCAGGTTCCGGGTAAAGTAATAGCCCAAATGACTGCAAGAAGGGAGGCCTCAGGGTATTAAAAAAGGGTATAAACCAGAGGTGTGCAAGGCTAGAGAGTATTTTGATTTAACCCATTTGACCTCAGGATTAGTTTGGCAAGGTTATATTTTTATAAGGCCATGTCTAAAGATTAAATTCACCGGCCCCCACTCACAGAGGTGTTTAGGCTCAGGGATACAGTGAAGAGGTTTACTGAATACATTACTTGGTAATTTTTAAAAGTTGAAAATTTAATGGCATACAAATAATGTCCAAAAGACAATAAAACTATTTTAAATTGGAAAAATAAATAAAAAATCATACTAAATATACACTGCTGAGTTTTAGGTAAATTATCATCACAATTTGGCCACAAAAATATTTTGATGCTTCATTTAGAACTTTTCCCTCTAAGTTCTAAGGATTATTCAAAATCATGTTGTACAATGGTTCACCAAAAATAATTAGAGACTCTCCAACAAAGTCTTATGAGCAAGGCAGCCTATGGAATGTTAGTTTTCTGGCTTCTAATCCAATCATCTTGAGAGATGAATTAGGGCTGAGTAACCTGCTTTAGATGACAGTAGAAGCCACCACCATAAGAAGAATAAGCACTACTGTCAGCTACTCAGAGGAGGATCTATGCAGGAGATCCCACTTAGAATAGGAGAACAATGTGGAACAAAACTCAAAATCATAAAAAAAAAAAAAAAAAGACCAGGTTTGCTGGTCTGATAGAGCCTGGTAAGACGCCTGTGACTATATGGCCCCTAGTTACCTTTCAGGTCTGGAACTGAACTCACTCAAGTGGCTTCCAGCCAAACAATAGACAGACATATAGGGTGAACATTGACATCAGGTAAATATACTCCTTGGAGCAATCAATCATGGGAGAACAGAAGGGCAGTGTTTGCACAGGGAGGTAGCTGGGGGGCAGAAGTACATGGGAGGGAAGGACACAGCGAAGAGGTAACTATGGGGGGAAGCTGGAAGAAAGCCGTTACATTGTGAGGAATTGCAGTCAATGTCATGAAACAAAATGTGTATGAACTGCTGTATAGAAAATGAACTTGTTCTGCAAACTTTCACCTAAATCACAATAAAAAGGATTAAAAAAAAAAGAAGAAGAAGAAGCACGGTAGCAAAACTTCTGTGGTACTTACTTACTGTCTTTTCTTTTTCCTGGAAAATGCTTTTTGATTCTATCTGACCCTCACTCACTCACTCAACTGACGCCATTGAGTCAATTCTGACTCACAGCAACCTCCGTTGGGTTTCCAAGGATGTAAATCTTTATGGAAGCAGACTGCCTCATTTTTCCTCCGCAGAGCAGCTTGTGGGTTCAACCCACTGACCTTATGATTAGCAGCCAAATGCCTTAACCACTATTCCACCAGAGCTCCTCCGCAGAGCAGCTTGTGGGTTCAACCCACTGACCTTATGATTAGCAGCCAAATGCCTTAACCACTATTCCACCAGAGCTCCTTTGTCTGACCCTAGTGTAATTAAACTATGATTTAAGACACCAATGGCACATTCTTCCTGAAGAAAAAAATTCCAGCCATGAGAGTATCTTACCTTATGATTAGAAATGAGAGAACAAGGCAAATGAATGACTTGTACCATTTTTTAATTCCTTTTTTCTTTTATATAGTATCAGATATTAACAGTTCAATTTAATTAATCTATGTGGATGGGATGAGAAGACTCTCAAAAGGCCATTTTAAATACCACTAATTAACTCATTAGTTATGTGGAATTAATACCTTTCACAAATACATAAAACACCCCAGGTTTATAAAAACATCATGCTCAGTAAGGGAGCACCTTCATTCACAGTAAGACTTTTTAGAATAAGCTGCTTATCTGAATTAATTTTTGGACACCACTAACCACTCATATGTTAAAGACAATGGAGCACCTAACAAAAAAAGAGGTGAAAAATTTAAATCTGCTTAAAATTATAGATTTTTCTCTAAGATAATTGTCTTTACCTATTTGATTTCCCACCATCAAAATTTCAGATGATGTGTAAGAGAAGAAAGCTGACACATAAAATCTAACGTCATTTAAGTAGTAAAAGTGGTTCTCCTCCCTTTCAACTTCAGTCTAAAAATGAAATAATGCTGTATAGCTAATTCCTAAAATTTTTAATTGCATATATATTTGTGGAAGAAACTAAGAGCTGCTAACAAATATCCATTCTCCTCTTCTTTCTTAGTAGAGAACCTCGATTATATTTAAGGCATCATTGTATCAGGTAAGAGACTTTATTTTCCAGGTTCCCTTATAGCTAGATGAAACCATCTGGTTAAATTCTAGCCAATGAAATGTAGGTGAAGGTTTGTAAGAAACTGTTCAGCTAACATGGCCTTTTGCCATTTCTGTAGCCTGAAAAATGGAGGGGATGGAAGGAGCTCCAGGAGCATCTTGGGAAACTGCAAATAGAAGCAATATCCTAAACAGGGACAATCATGTTGCACAACTCCAGTAAGCAATGGTTATATTGTGTTGTTGTTGTATGTGCTGTTGAGTTGGACCCGACTCATAGCAACTCTTCCTTGGGTTTCTGAGGCAGTATCACTATGGAGGTAGATTGCCCCATCTTCCTTCCAAGGAGTGGCTGGTGGGTTTGAACTGCCAGCCTTCTGGTTAGCAGTCAAGTGCCTTAGGCACTAAGCTACCAGAGCTCCTGGTTATATTGTAGTCTATAAAAAACGTCTCCCTCTGGAACAGAAGGGCTGTGTATGCACAGGGAGACAGCTTGGGGGCAGGAGTGCATGGGAGAGAAGGACATGAGGAAGATGTAACTATGGGGAGGAAGAGGGAGGGGAGCTGTTGCATTGTGGGAAATTGCAGTCAACGTCATGAGACAAAGTGTATGTGAGCTTCTGTATGGAAAGTGAATTTGCTCAGTAAACTTTCACCCAAATCGCAATAAAAATTAAAAAAAAAAAAAAAATTGTCTCCCTCTGAAGCTGAGGAGCACTGGTTCTAAAGACTATGGGGGAAAAAGATAGGAATCTGATAATACCATTAAGCCACCATACCAGCTCTGCCCTTGTTTACCTGAAAGAAAAGGAAACATCTACCTTGTTTAAAAGTTACTTCCAGTCTCTGTTACAGGCAGCCAAACCTAAATTCTGATAAATACCGACGGGAATTATACAAAGATGCAAAATAAGTAACATAATACATAACTCTCCCACAATTACTAAATGGAAGAGGATAGCAATATTTTCCTATATCACAAGAAGATTTTTAATCTTTGAATCTTTTTGAGACCTTTTATTAATTTTTGTGTATAATCTAACTTACAATTAGAGTAAAATCTAGCAAACTTCCTAAAATCTTAAAGAGCTTTAAAACACTTAGAAAACTTCAAAAGGCTGAAATTACCTTCACTCAGTAATTGAGCTGTCTCTATGTCTTGAAAGGAAACTCCTTCATTTAACAGGACAGGACACCGATAATTTAGCATCTGTAGCAAGTAACTGATTCCATCAACAAGGTACTAAATGAAAGTCAAAGCCAAAGAAATTAAAGTATTATACACAAAATTGTAGAAACTTCAAACATTAAGACTTTTATAATATAAGTATACCCTCTAAAATGCCCTCAATTAGTAAAACCAAAAACCAACCAAACCCATTGCCACTGAGTCAATTTTGACTCATAGCCTACAGAACAGAGTAGAATCCCCCCTTAGGGTTTTCAAAGCTGTAAATCTTTGTAGGAAAATATTGCCTCATCTTTCTCCCACAGAATGGCTGGTAGGTTTGAACCACTGATCTTTTGGTTAGCAGCCAAATGCTTTAACCACTACACCACCAGAGCTCCTTAATTAGTGAGACAGTATGGTTAAAAACATAAATGAATAAATGAAGAACACAAAGATATTATCAGAGGAAGAAATGATAAAGTCATGTTCAACAATAATTTATTAAAAATATGTACTACCAATTTATATAATTTAGAAATAATAAGATCAATCTTTTACATCTGAAAGTGTGACCTCCCGTTTCTAAGCCCATCTAAATCATCTGTAAATGCAACCTCAGCTAAAAACGTTAGGTCTTTGGATTTAATATTGGTCAGAAGAGTTAGGATGAATCAAGTCACAATTTTCTAGGAGCAGGGTCACTTTAGGAGCCATCTGCTGGCAAAGAGAGGTTCACAATCAAGTTTGTTTTTCTGCAGGCCAAAAAAACACACTTAGGAATTAATATAATTAATTTAACTATATTTAAAAAATAAAAATCTAGAACTTAAAGCATACAGAACTCCCAGATCACAAAGAACTTTAATGTGTTATCTTATGTAATCACCACAACTTCTCCAATTTATTTAAGACTGCACAGCTACTAAGTAGAAGACCTGAACTCAAACTCAAACCCCTGGATTCCACTACCTTTAATACTACACTAAAGATAGCTTTTTGAAACCTATAAATATCAACAATCAAAAATGTATGAGGAATGTCTTTTTACCTTTTTAAGCAAACCAGATTTTCTTGAGAGCCACTCTCTCCTTTTGGTCAGAGAATGGCCGTACATGTAGAGCAGGGCGCCACGTCTCCAAGACAGACACTCCAGGAGCTCATCCCCTAGCAAACTGCAGGGCTAAAACACACCAAAGATACAGCTAAAAAGAAGAACTTATTGTTTGTAAAAACCAAAGTTAAATTTTTTAAAAAATGGAGCAATGAAAAATACCCTCATCACCCTATTTGCCTTTCTCTTCCTTATACAAGAATGCCTTCCTATGAATTGATTTGATATATCAATATCTATTCCTATACGCAAATTAAAATAAAATTACCTCAATTTACAAAGATTATTTTTCTTTATAAACTAATTTAAGGAGCTCTGGTAGCATAGTGGCTAAGGCACTTGACTGCTAACCAGAAGGCTGGCGGTTCAAACCCACCAGCCACTCCTTGGAAGGAAGGTTG
>NW_006921862.1:1476280-1491704 GCF_000298275.1 Orycteropus afer afer
CCAACCTTTCTTCTGAGGAGTGGCTGGTGGGTTTGAACTGCCAGCCTTCTGGTTAGCAGTCAAGTGCCTTAGGCACTATGCTACCAGAGCTCCTAAGCAGTACACAATCTGAGTAAAAAGGTAACTTTTCAGAAATATGTTACTTGAAGCAGATCATACCTATTTCTACCACTACTGAGATAAAATAATGAAAAATTATACACAAGAAATACAATAAATCATAGTAATTTTAAATATTCATTTACTCAGTCAACAAACAGTAAGGACTGCATATCTGGCAAAGTATGATCCTGAGGGGAGTATTTAAACAAACAAAACAAAAAACAAACTCACTGCCATCAAGTCGATTCGACTCATAGTGACCCCTCATTGGGCTTCTGCAGTGGTATCTCTACAGAAGTAGATTGCCCAATCTTCCTTCTGAGGAGTAGCTGGTGGTTCAAGCTGGTGGGTTTCAACCACCAGCCTTCTGGTTAGCAGTCAAATGCCTCAGGCACTGAGTAGAGTGTTGTTGTTGTTGTTATTTGCCATTAAGTCGGACCCCACTCATAGCGACCCCTCCTTGGGTTTCCAAGGCAGTATCACTACAGAAGTAGATTGCCCAACCTTCTTTCCAAGAAGTGGCTGATGGGTTTGAACTGCCAGCCTTCTGGTTAGCAGTGAAGTACCTTAGGCACTATGCTACCAGAGCTCCTGAGGGGAGTGTAGCAGTAAATAAACAAAGCTTCTGCTCACAAGCCCAAGTTCTATTTCTTTAAAATTAATAAAACAGCAACCTTGCTGTAATCATAAATAGGTTAAGTAACTTGCCACGATCTCACCTGTATCACTTTAATTTTTAAAACACAGGCAGTACTATACTTTACATATGAATTTACAGCCTGGTTTTTATTTAGCTATATATCAAACTTTCCAAAGTTAAGAAACTTTACTTTAAACATTCCCAGTGGTTTCACATTATTCTATCTTATATATATACTGTAATACATTGATATATTTTCCATCTTGGATATAAAGGTAATTTCCAATCACTCAATTTCATGGCATATTGCTATGACCATCTTCACATGAGCACTTTTGGACACATCTCAAATTAGTTCCTTAGGCTAACTCTTTTGAAGAGCATTTGTTGTAATAAAAATTTTGCCTGTATTCCAAGTTCTTGATTCATATTGCTTAACTTTCTTCTGAAATGATGACCTTTTGGAATAAAAATATATGAAATTATAAGATCACTCTAATTTGCTTCACTTATTTCTTATTTTGAAGTAGTAGGACTTGGGAGATACCATTCAGAGCCCAGGCATTTTCATGCTCGTTCTAAGTTACTACCATACAAAAGTACCCTTCTAATGCTGACCAGTCTGGTTTGTTGTTGTTGTTAGGTGTCACTGAGTTGTCTGCGACTCATAGCAACCCTAGTCTGGTTGGGGACGGAGGATATAAGAGCCGAATCCAGCACCTTAACTATGCTTTGAGGGGCACTGTATCTCAGGTGCTTGAGCACAGTGATTAGCAAGCTCAAGCACTGCTCCACAGTGGCAAAGGGGGCCAGGGAAAAAAATTCCGTAATGTGTAGAGGAGTAATAGGAGATCAGGCAGTGCCAGGGTAAAGATTCTATATGTAATGAAATTCATAATAGGAAAGTAGAAAAAATTTTTGAGATTCACATGGTCCTTTAAGACAAACTGACCTAGCAATATAATATATTGTTGTTGTTATGTGCCGTTGAGTCGGACCCAACTCATAGCGACCCCTCCTTGGGTTTCAGAGGCGGTTATCACTACAGAAGTAGATTGCCCAACCTTCCTTCTGAGGAGCAGCTTGTGGGTTTGAACCGCTAGCTTTCTGTTAGCAGTCCAGTGCCTTAGGCACTATGCTACCAGAGCTCCTAATACATAGGACAAGGAAAAGACTGCTGTTTACAATATCAGTAAGAAAATTACTATAATAGTCTTACTGGGTAGAAATAAGGCCTGTGTTTGAGGTTATAGCTGTGGTAATGAAAAGTAGTTGATTTTACAGATAGATGTAAAATCTTAAGACTTAGCAACTGATTGTGGTAAACTGTGGCAATAACATGAGACAAAGTATATGTGAACTGCTGTATGGAAAGTGAATTTGCTCTGTAAATCTTCACCCAAATCAAAATTAAAAAAAAGGAAAAGGTTAAAAAAAAAAAAAAGAGACAGGAAATAAAGTCAGTTTTTCTCATGGAAAAAAAAAAAAAAGACTTAGCAACTGACAGGCTATAAACCTAAGAAAGCTATAACCCAGTGTTTTTAGTGTGGAAAATTAAAAGAACAATGCTACTGGCAGAAATAAAATCAGAAAAATGTGCTGGTTCATTGGTAAAGCAAAGTATAAGGAAGATGAGTTCAAATTTAAACATTTAGAATTTGTGGAGCGAAAAGTGACAATGCACAAAATACTATCTCCTTTTCCTCAAGGGCAAAAAGCTTGATAGCATTCCCCAGCCTCCCTCACAGTTAATGTGGCATGTGACTTAGTTTTAGCCAGTAAAATATAGGTAAAAGTAATAGGCGCAATGTCTAGAACTGACCCTGCACAGAAAAGAGTTAACATAGCAGGCCTTAACTGTTATCCCTGTGTGGTAGTTAAGCTTGTGTGTCAACTTGGCTGGGCCTGGTTGATTGGCTGGGCAGCTGGATGTAGTATTCTCCATGATGAGACCGGTAATCAACTCCACGGTGAAATCTACTGTGAGTAGCTGAGGGTATGTGAGTAGCCTTTGGATATGTGGTCTGCTTCCCGTATATAATAAACATCTTTGGGAATGATCTCTAGCTTATGGCACACTTGAACCCTGCATGTAGCCGTGTCATTGCTCAGCAGCCTTCCACGCTCTGCTGACCTTGGGATTTACAATGGAGTTGAATTAAAAGTCTGCCATATGGTTTCTAACATCGGGACTGTGGCTTTTGCTTGTCAACCTTGAGTTTGTCATCCTCAGCAGCCAGTAACTGTCTGAGAAAGAAAGAAAGAAAACCTCTAGCTTCAGTGGGCCAGGAGCAGGAGGCAGAGCTGAAGTCCAAGGTCAAGAGGCTTTCACACAGCCCCTAGAGCCTGGCACTTTGAACCTGGACCTAAAGCCTCTCAACTGTAACAGAATGAACTTGCTTGTTAAGGCCATTCCATTTGTGGTATATTCTTGTCAGAATGGCTCTAGGTAACCAGAATACCCCAGAAAGACTTGTCTACAGGGCTGGCCCTTGGCTGGTGCCAGGGAAACTAGATTTTGGAAAATCTTCCACCTTTACCCGATGAAAGTGGGTCACTGTGCCTAAACTGTAACAATATGGTATATGCTGAAGTCTTGATTTTCTTCTGTGTATCTGCAATTTGGGTACATGCCAGAAAGGGGTACCGACGTAACCAGTTTGCACCCAATAAAATTCCTGGACCCTGAGTCTCTAATGAGATCCTTAATTGGTGACATTTCACACACGTTGTCACAACTAAATATTGGTGGAATTAATTGTGTTACCTGTGACTCCTTTAGGAGAGAGCTCTCGGAAGCTGAACCTACTTTCCTCCATAGTCACCCTATACGTCCTTTCCTGTGTGACTCCAGGCTTGATATCCTTTTGCTATAATAAATCATAGTTACGAATCCTGTGAGTCCTCCGTGAGAATTATTTAACCTAAATGTAGTTTTGGGGACCTTCCAATTCAGGCAAAAAATACTCCTCAGACAATTTTCCACACTCCCTCTTTATCATCCACTGGCTAAAAAGAATGAAAAGATGAGGGTGGCACCTCAGGACAGAAGGAGCCTCAATCCTTGAGTAATTTCACAGAGCAGAACCCTGCCAATTCCTCACTCCCAACCAGCACTGCACTATGATGTGAGCGAGAAATAAATTTTTACTGTGTGGAATCATTTAAATTTGGGAATTATCTCCACTGTTAGCCACCTCTGACAAATACTTCGAGCAATGATGATATTTAAGTAGAGACAGTTAGAAAGTAGATAAGAAATTATTTGCCTGAAAGAGTATCCAGAGCTAGAGATATAAATTTTAGAATCATCTAGATAGAAATGACAGTAAAAAACGATAAGATGGTCAAGCAAACAGAAAAGAGACCATCAGAGGATTGAAAAGACAACTTTGAACGGTGCCTATGTTTCCAGAACTGCAAAGAGAAGAGTTGCTAGGGAGAAAGTAATAGCTAGAGTTCTCCCTCTTTCCCTTAGAGATGAAGACAGAAAGAAAAGCATGTAGCACTGCAGACAGATGGGTGCTCAATGGTTACAAAAAAAGGCAGCAAATGTCCAGGTGGACAAGGACAGTAAAAAGGGCAATAAATGTGGTAATTAAGTTACTAATGACTTTCAAGAGAACATAGTATTCACAAAAATAAAAAGGGAATTTCTGTGTGTAGAAAATGATTAGGTACTGAAACTAAATTTCTACTACGCAAATATTCTGAAACACACTTGATAAAATACAGTCATACACCACTTAATGTCCACAATATAGTCTGTGAAATAGAAGTTATATGATTTGGACATTTTATATACAGTCATTCTCTGGATTGCAAAAAGGTTCTTTTCCTAAATCAGTCTTTAAACGAATTTGTAATAAGTCGAAACAGTTAGGTACAGTTTATACCTAACATATTTGCCTTACTATGTAGTATATAGTGTACCTTTCTATACATTAAAGAAAAACATTAAAGAAATAGTTCCAAATACACTAAAACATCTTTAACATAATCAACAGTATTAATATTTTAATGCATGTTGCAAAATAGCGCCCATTTGTTATTATGAATCACTATATGTATCTCAAATTTTTAATAAAATAGGCTTTATGGGTGTTGGGACCACAGACATACATGGGGTGAGACATTGCCTGACACACATTATACAGCACATGACTGTATACGTTTTAGTTGTGACACTGCTCTGAAATGTTAAGATTCTCTTTATTGCCCTCCTTCAATCTTGATTCAAGACAAGGAAGGATACAATCAAGAAGAAAAACACAGACTCTAAAGAGAACTATAGTAAGAATTAGCAACATTCCACTATAACAAAGAATTGCAAAACTTACTTTTAGAAGCATATTATTTTCCTTAGCTAAAATTTCTGGTTCTGAAAGAAAGCTGATTAGATCTTTTACTTTCTGTGGAGAGGAATCTTCAGGAAAATCTTCATCTACTAGCTTGTTTTCCTCAAAATAAGTCATGTCCAAAATAGCCTGAAAAGACAGAGAAATAAAGTAGGTATAAATGATTTAAACTCAAAAGAATAGTTCTTACAGTTTATACACAGATGCTTTACCAGAGCACTTAAAACTTGTGCCATGCATTTAAGGAGGACACTGGGTTCAGTGGTAGAGTTCTTACCTTCCACGTTGGAGATGTGTTCGATTTCTCAGCAGAACACCTCATGCACAGCCACACCCACCTATTAGGGGAGGCCAGCATGTTGCAATGATATTAAACAGGTTTCATCAGAACTTCTAGACTACGACAGACTAGGAAGAAAGACCTGGTGATCTACTTCCAAAAATAAACCAATGAAAACTCTATGAGTCTTAACAGTCCAACCCGCAACTACTCATGAGGACAGTGCAGGACTAGGCAGCATTCAGCTCTATAGTACACAGGGCACAGTGAGCCAGGGGCAGACTGGACAGCAGCTACCACCACCACCAAACAATTAAATGTGAAAAATAGCTAAAATGTTTAGTTATAAGCATTATTCAAAATAGACCTTATAAAATAACTTCATAGGTGTTTCACTAAACTTCTGAATTAATGGTGATCTTGTTTCCCTCAAAATATAAAATGGAGATTCAGTTACTATAAATTATTTATATACAATTATAAAAAGTATAATTATTTTACTCCTTTATATAGAGATAGATGAGACCTGGTGGCACAGTGGTTAAGGCATTCAGCTGCCAACCAAAATCAGCTGTTTGAACCCACCAGCTGTTCTGGAGGAGAGATGTGGCAGTCTGTTTCCATAGAGATTTACAGCCTTGGAAATCCTATGGGACAGTTCTACTTTTTGTAGAGGGTTGCTATGAGTCAGAATCAATACTGTTGTTGTTATGTGCCATTGAGTCAGACCAGGCTCATAGCGACCCTCCTTGGGTTTCCGAAGTATCACTGCAGAAGTAGACTGGCCAACCTTCCTTCCTTGGAGTGGCTGGTGGGTTTGAACCGCCAGCCTTCTGGTTAGCAGTCAAGTGCCTTAGGCACTATGCTACCAGAGCTCCTAGAATCAACACTAGGGCAGTGGATTTCATATATATACAGTTAACCCTTTAACAACATGGACTTGAACTGCACAGATCCACTTATATGTGGACTTTTTTTCAAGATATAGATCTTGGAGAAATTCAAGCGCTAACAGACACCGTACCAGAGAAGAACAGAAAATGACTATTCAAGGGGGCCTGCGAAATATGAATCTATATCTCTTAAGTTTTTGTGTCTTTTCTTGGAAATAAGTCAAAATATTTAGAACACTGCCATGTAAAAGAAATGAGATGAATCCATCACATGCAAAAGAGGAGGGGGCCTCCTGAAAGGAAAGGAAGCCAAATTATAACAACTCTTTGGGGCTTATGAATAGTTGTCATAGGTTCATTCAATCATGACATTCGAAAGCAAAATCTTACGTACCTACCAACAGAAAGCATAGGGCCATGCATGCTCAGTGGTGCAAACATCTGCTGCACAGCCCAAATGTGTACCTTGGTAGCTTAATAAAATTTATTCCACTTTTTATAACTACTTCATCTTTACTCTCCCTTAGCATTTAGTCCAATAATGGAGTAAGGACCCGTGTAAGCACTTGAACAACTAAAGTGCTAGACAAGCGTTGTTACTATAATGACACTGTATTTCTTAATGTCAGTTTACTTCAGCAGTTTCTAAAACAGGTCCTGTTCAAACAGAGGCTTGAATTTGAAAGGAAAGTAAAAGAAAAAAAGAAGAAGAACAAAATATGTATTTCTGTGTGACACTAGCAGGTGGAATCATACTGACAATCCCAAGGAGAGGTGAATTTCAGGGAAAAAATAAAATAGGGCTTTTAGCAGAGTCTTCAACTCTTCTTGCATACACACAATTGCACATAATAGTGTTTTGCATAAGTGTCTATAAAGGGAAGCCATTCTTTTAACAGCAAGATTTTTTTCCCTGACTTATCAACACATTAATAAATTTTACTCCTTTCCATGCCACTTCAAACTTTCAAGTCTATATTCTTTACATATACAGGTTTTCTATACAAACTTAAATATTTTAAATAGAGAATAAAGTGATTCGTGATGAGTAAATACCCAGAGTCAACCAACTAAATAAGCAGTTTGCCCCCCCAAAAATGCCAGGACTACATCTATTTCAATACCTGTGTGTAAAGTTCTAGAAGGTTTGATGGATTTGAACATTCTCTGTCTTCTCCACAAAGGAGTTTCAATTTTTCTAGAGCTGCAGAGGCCCGAATTAAAAAGTGATCTGTAAGGGATAAAAATATGACAGTTACTTCAGATAGTTTCAGAGTGGTATTAAACAAAAAATGCTATGTATCTTTACATTCCTGAATTGATGGAAATAATGTTATGGTCAAAAGAGAAGCAACATGGTCGTAGGAATATCTGATGGGAAGCATGAAGTGTATCATAATGCCCAACACTGATATGTAAATCTATTATGGATATTTTGTCATGGAAAGCAAAAGACTGCAAACTTTCTAGGTACACTTCTGCCACTTCTAAAATGTACTCTGGATTCTCATAATGCTTCTAGTATGATACTGACCCATTCAAATTGCTGAAAATAATTGTAAAATTTTTACTGGAATAGTACAAATAATATATAAATCTACAGAAAGAGCTTCTACTGAAAATTTGTAATTTCATAAATGTAAAATATGTTCCAAAAGAACATGATTGATCAAATCAAACACCCCACAACATGTCAGCCCATCTGAGCAATTATAACTGTGATAACTGTGTTTACCAAACCAAACCAAACCAAACCAAACCAAACCAAACTCACTGCCCTTGAGTCAATCCTGAATCACAGCAAACCCTCCTGGGGTTTCTGAGGCAGTATCTCTACCAAAGTAGATTGCCCAATCTTCCTTCGAGGAGTAGCTGATGGGTTTACAGCTTTTATCATTAAAATTAGATACTGCATCTTAGCATTTGATTTCTTCAAAACCTCAAAATGGAACAAATTACTTCATTCCTTTCAAACCTGGAGGAAATGGAATTTAAAACTTCTGATACGCCTTCTGTCAGGAGCTCTGACGGCACTGTGGTGAAAACACTGGGCTGCTTCAGGTCAGCAGCTAAAACCCACCAGGTACTCTACAGGAGAAAGGTGATGCAGTCTGCTTCCAAAAAGGTTTACAGCAGCCTTGGAAACCCTATGGGGAAGTTCTCTGTCCTACAGGGTCACTATGTTGTTGTTGTTGTTGTTATGTGCCATCGAGTCGGCCCCGACTCATAGCGACCCCTCCTTGGGTTTCCGAGGCAGTATCACTACAGAAGTAGGATTGCCCAACCTTCCTTCCGAGGAGCGGCTGGTGGGTTTGAACCGCCAGCCATCTGGTTAGCAGGCAAGTGTCTAGCCACTATGCTACCAGAGGGTCACTATGAGTCAGGATCAACTCAATCCACAAAGGCAATGTCTACCTTCTGTTTTGTTAGTAGTGGCTGAGGTCTTAAAATCTTACAATCGGCCCTCTAAGGGGCAACTACTGGTCTCTCTCCATTTGCAGCAAAGAAGAGTAAAGAAAATCAAAGACTCAAGGTAACAATTTGTCAAAAGTACTAACGGACAGCCTCTACTGGCCTGACCAGAAGAACCAGATGGTGCCCAGCTACCACAACCAACTGCTCTGATCGGGATCACAACACAAGGACCTGGGCAGAGCAGGAGAAAAATGTGGAACCAAACTCAAAATCATAAAAAAGACCAGGCTTACTGGTCTGATAAAAGAATGGTAGAACCCCGAGACTATGGCTCTTAACGAAAAAAAAAAAAAAAAAAACTCACTGCCATCGAGTTGGATCCCACTCATAGCGATCCCTCCTTGGGATTCCGAGGTGGTATCACTAAGGAAGTAGATTGCCCAGCCTTCCTTCAGAGGAGTGGTTTGTGGTTTTGAACCGCCAGCCTTCTAGTTAGCAGTCAAGTGACTTAGATACCCTTTAAGCCTGGAACGGAACAAACCCAAGTGGCCCAACTTTCAGCCAAACAACAGACTGAACTATAAAATCAAAGACGTATTTACTCCCAAGAAAAATCAACTATATGAGATCAAAAGAGTAGCACTTGCCCAGGGATAAAACACAGAGGCAGGAAGGGATAGGAAAGAAGCATGAATGGAAAAAGTAAACACAGGGAGAAAAGTGGGACGAGTGCTGTTACGTTGTGGAGACTGCAATCAATGTCATAAAATTGTGTATGAATTGTTGAATGGAAAACCAATATGTCCCCCAAATCACAATTACCAAGAAAAAAAAAAAAGGGGATGTATATCTTACATAATGTCTCTGGGACAAAAACCTCTCTCATGGCATCTTTCTATATAGTAACCATATTGTGATTGTACAATAAGGAATGATTAAAAATTGGCCAGAAATAAAAAGTGAGCTTTCTAGGATGGAATAATGTCTGAAAACAACAAGAACTACCAATCTTGATAACCTAAAATAAATATATGAAGTCCATGGGGTAAAAATTAATGCCCTCAGCTGCTAACCAAAAGGTTAGCGGTTTGAATCCACCCAGAGATGCATCGAAAGAGAGGCCCGATCATCTACTTCCAGAAACTCAGCTACTAAAAACCTTATGGAGCACAGTTCTAGTCTGACACCATGGGGTCTCCACAGTCAGAATTAACTCCACCACAATACGTTTTTGGTTAAAATAAATATACAGTTATAACAAATGACAAATTTTGGTCTATATTATTTTTTGTGTGTGAGAAAAGAATGTCAACTTCAAATGCATGCAACCAACTTTTAATTAAACTTGTAAGAAAATTTTGCTGTTGTTGTTGTTGTGTGCCATCGAGTCGGACCCGACTCACAGCGATTCGTCCTTGGGTTTCCGAGGCAGTATCACTGCGGAAGTAGATTGCCCCATCTTCCTTCCGAGGAGTGGCTGGTGGGTTTGAACCGCCAGCCTTCTGGTTAGCAGTCAAGTGCCTTAGCCACTATGCTACCAGAGTTCCCCAAAATTAAGAGACGGCCCAGCTACCTAGCGGGGAGCAGCCGGTGGGTATGAACCGCCAGCCTTGGGTGTGGCAGCTGACTGCCCGAGGCCCTGAGGAATACTTTAAAGTTTCACATGATTTCAATGATGATTAACAGCATCCTCCACTGGGGGAACTCCAGCACCAACTGAACCAGTTATGAGAGCACAGAATACCCTTTTTAAAGTTAACCAGGACACACTTCCAGGTAATAGCTACTACTTCCTGGAACTAAGGAGCTCTGGTGGCGCAGTAATTAAGGCAGTTGGCTGCTAACCATAAAGGTCAGTGGTTTGAATGCACCATGCCAACAAAGATAAGGCCATCTACTTCTGTAAGATTTACAGCCTTAGAAATGCAATGGGGGCCCCTGTGAGTTGGAAGCAACTCATGGCAATGAATTTGGTTTGATCATGAACTGCTTTTGTGAATCCAGGGATTCACTTACCAAAACCAAAAATGAAATCAGCTTCAGGGTGGTCTGTGGTCCTTTGAAGAACACATTCCAACGAAACAGTAATCTGACAAGGAATCTTCACTCAAACCCAAACATTTCATCACAGAACTCATAGGGACCCTATAGGATAAAGTGGAACTGCCCCTTAAGGCTTCCAAGGCTATAAATCTTTAGGGAAGCCGACTGCCACAGCTTTCTTCCCCAGAGCGCTGCTGGGTTCCGACTGCCTTTTTGTTCCAACTGACTTTTTGATTGGCAGCCGAGCACTTTAACCACTTTGCCACCAGGGCTCCTCTCACTTCATCATAAACCAAAAAAGGAAACTGCCCTGTAATCCATTCTCACTCACAGCGACCCTATAGGACACAATAGAATGGTTTTCAAAGCTATCTTTCTCCCTCCCACAGAAAGGCGAACCTTTTGGTTGGCAGCTGAGCGCTTTAACCACTGTGCCACCAGGGCTCCTCATTTCATCATAGCGCCCATATAGCATATTCACCAACTATTCAATGGCTTCAATGAGTCGGTTAGGAGAACTTTAAAACATATAGCTAATAAAGGCTCACAACTCAAAAACAGCCTTACGTAGAACCTGTAAGTAGCTGAGACGTAATGAAAAGACAATGGATCTAAACTGAGAATCGAGGTAATTCTCTTAAGTTCCTAACGAAACTTCTTAGATGTTTCCAAACTAAGTATTACAATACTCGTAGGGCTCTTGTGAAAATTAAGGAATGATGTGTATGAAAGAATCCTCCACATTGTACAAATGTAAAACTTTTCTTTACAATACCATTTACAGTCAACTTTAGAATCCGAAATACATAAGGGAAATTGACAACGCAGCAATGTAACAGTGGAACTGTCATAAACACCTCGTTGTTGTTGTTGTTGTTTGCCGTCGAGTCGGCCCCGACTCATAGCGACCCTTCCTTGGGTTTCCGAGGCAGTTATATCACTACGGAAGTAGGATTGCCCAACCTTCCTTCCGAGGAGTGGCTGGTGGGTTTGAACCGCCAGCCTTCTGGTTAGCAGTCAAGTGCCTTAGGCACTATGCTACCATCTTTATTGTACACAAAGCAACCATTACTTGCGCACTGTCATTCAGTTTTAAACACTCACACTCAATTCACTTTCTTGTGTACTTTACTCCAACTCTGCCCTTTCCCAATCGCTAACCAAGCGGTAAATCCGAGTTACACACATTTTACTGAGCTGTGACCCGTTTTCAAGGGTTATGGAAAAACGCGGTTTTCGATGCAAATGCCTTAGCTGAATGCAACCTAAGTTCTTAGAGGTGGGCAATCAACGGTGAAACGGGGGTCAGATGGACAAGACCTCCGGCATCTCCGTATGGCAACCCTAAAAATCACAGGCCCCAACCTTCTGTGCCCTATGGCTGGTGCACAGCGCCAGCTCTGAACCGCCGTCTGCCCCTCCAGCCACCCTTTCCTGCGCTCCCTCACCGTCTTCGCCGGCGGCTTCACTAAGTTGCTGTATGTGGGCCTGAGCCAAGTCCCCAAGCTCCTCCACTCGCTTTACCACTGTGGAGTGTGCGGCCGCCATGGCCACAACAAGAGGGCGCGCCCTAGCCACGTGACTACACCGCTGGCGGTCACCTGACTCCGGGCTGTGTAGAGGCGGGACTTGCGAGGCTGGTGGGCGGAAACGCGAACTACGAGAGGGCTGGCTCGGGACCCCAAAAGTCACTCCGGCTTATTTCCTCCTCCTGGACTCCTCCGATCGGACCGGACTCATAGCGGCCCCCTCCTTGGGTTTCCGAGGCAGTATCACTACGGAAGTAGATTGCCTCATCTTCCTTCCCAGGAGTGGCTATTAGGGCTCGAACCGCCAGCGTTCTGGTTAGCAGTCAAGTGCCTTAGGCACTACGCTACCAGAGCTTCCCGGACTCGTCCATCCTCCCATAATCCAGAGCAGATCATGGGAGACCGTAGGGGCGGGGTAGTACGTTCTGGCTCGCCTCTCTCCGCCCCCTACTGTAAACCAATCCAGGCCATCCATGCGCCACGCTGATCCAATGGGTAGCCACCTCTTTCGAAGGGCTCCGAGAAGAGTGTGTGTGGCAGGGGCTTGCTGGCTTGGCCTCAGGCTGGCGTCTGCGCTACCGCGTTCCAGTGCCCTAGCTGCAATCAGGGGGTTACGATTGCGGACGGAAAGGTCTAGAAAGGGGACCTGTGGCTTTGGCGTTATAACGTGAGGAGATTGTTTAAAATTGAAATAATCAACTGGTCAGAAAAACGGGCAACCTGACGGCCTTCTTGTAGCGTGTAGGTCTCAGAGGATACTGTATGCGTCTTGCAAACACTAGTACAAATTTCTATTCTGGGTTGTTTGAATATCAGTATGAATTAAAACAGCTTGATTTGTTTTATGGCTGATTTCCTTGGTTAGCTCACGTTTATAGTACTTGAGCCGTCTCTAGTCTCACCCTCCCTTAAAGCGCTTATTGTGCATAAAGCTTATTCTTTCAGATGTGGATTTCGAAGTATTCAGTCATCAAGTCGAAACTTAACTTTGCATTCCTTCTGATCAAACAAGTGTTTAACTCGGCTACTTTGTTTTTCAGTTTGGCACACTACATCTTCAATAATGTCCATCTTATTTTGTTACTTCTTAGAGAAAATAATTTATATGAAATAGTAAATATAAGGAAATAGTCTATTGTGATTTTATAAGTATTGACTACAATGGCTTTCTAATTGACCTTTGTAATGTAATAGGGCCAAACGCCCTTCCCCACCTGGTGCGCAGTTGGGCCAAAATAGTTTACACATGCGTGATTAAGAGGAGAGAAAATTATTCATTGCAAAGTAGCAATGCAAGGAGGCAGGGGTTGGTACCCAGATCTGACTCCCTGAAACTCCATTGAATTACAGTTTTGTAGGTTTCAGAAGAGAGGATTATACATATTCATAAAAATTTCAGGAATTTGGGCGTGAGATGGTTGATGATTGGTTGAAATTTCCTTTGCCTGGGTTTAAAAAGACATTAGCATTTTGATCCAGTGCATTTGCATATAGGATGAGTCACACTGGCTTCCTGTGATCAGCTGATCTGGGCTTAGGCAGAGGGGGAGTGTGTTAGTTCCAGGTAACTTTGTTCCTCAGTCCCACTGTGCATGTGCACGGGCCAGAGTTAATTTTCAAGTTGTTTCCTAAGACACATTAACCTGTTTATCACCTGTGCCTAAGGAAATAGCAGGAAAGAATGTTTTTTGTTCCATTCAGTTCTTAAGGAACTGAGCTTACTGTATTTACTCATCTGTCTTCAACTGGGGCCCTATGTGTTTACTCATCTATCTCAAATCGGGGTCCTATTAGTCTTAACCAGGGTGGGGAAATAGTTGAGGGTAACTGAGTTTACTTATCTATTCCCATTCGGGGTCCTATCTGTTCTAATTATCTGTCTTAACCAGGGTCGGGGAATAGTTTTGACTTTACTTGGTTTCAGTAACACTAGTTTCTCCATTCACTTTGAACATGAAGGGCAGGAATCACATGTTAATTTTATGTCCTCATTGCCTAGTCAGCGCCTGGGATGTAAGTGTCAGAAAATGTCTATTGACTAAAGGGAAAAACCATGTTACAGTGCCAGCATATTGCCAGCTTTAAGCATCAGGAAGCTGAAAGACAAGAGGTTGCTAAAAATCAAAATGCCAGACCTAAGTATATGCCCTAAACAAAATTTACATTTGCAGTGATTTTTTAAAATAATAGTGACTCTCTACAAGAAGCATTCTTAATACAGAATTTTTACTCAACTGATAGACCAGTGTGTGCATATCTTTAGAAAAAGTCAGAGTTGGAAGGAAGGGCTCTGAGACCATGTAGTGTAGTCCCTCATATCCAGATGAGGAAACTGAAGGAGATGGGACTAGTAAACCTTGCAAACCTTAGAATACAGGATTCTGTGATTTGCCCAAGCTCATACCAAAATAAGTCTTGTAATCTCCGCCATAGAGATAAACAGATAACAGCCAGCTATCACCAATATATAGATATACCTCCTTTTATTGCACTTCACAGATAGTGCCAAAACCAAACCAAACTCATTGTCGTGGAATCCATTCCAATTCAGCGACCCCTGCTTGTGTTTCCAAGGCGGTATCTCTCCGGAAGTAGATTGGCCAGTCTTCCTTCTGAGGAATGGTTGGTGGGTTTGAACTACCAGCCTGCTGGTTAGCTGTCAAATGCCTTAGGCACTATGCCACCAGAGTAAATATATCTTTTATATGCACTGTGAAAACAAAACATTATTGCTTTATTGCTATAATCACTTAATTGCGACGGTCTGGAGCTGAACCCACAATATCTCGAGGTATGCCTGTATATTAAAAATAGTGCTCCAAGCCAGAGAACTCCTGTCCTAGAAAAGAAGAAATATGAATTGTTTTTCTCCATTTTAATCCTTGTTTTTACTGGAGGAAGCCAAATGAAAAGAGCAAATGAAAATAAAATGCTATATTAAAAAAAAAAAAAAAAAACCTCAGAAGAAATTAATGTCACTATCAATCTACCAAAAAGAAGTCTAAAAAAACTAATTGATCCCATTTATCTTCTTTTCCTCCCCACTGATTTAGAATTAGCTAAGCAGAGATCCAGAAGGCTGGCGGTTCAAACCCACCAGCCACTCCTCGGAAGGAAGATGGGGCAATCTACTTCCGTAGTGATACTGCCTCGGAAACCCAAGG
>NW_006921862.1:1492419-1494297 GCF_000298275.1 Orycteropus afer afer
TGAGGCAGTATCCCTACGGAAGTAGGATTGCCCAACCTTCCTTCCGAGGAGTGGCTGGTGGGTTTGAACCGCCAGCCTTCTGGTTAGCAGTCAAGATCACCAGGTCTTTTTTCCAAGGTGCCACTAGGTGGAATCAAGCCTCCAACCTTTCAGTTAACAGTTAAGTTCCTTAACCTTCTGCATCATGAGGGACTCCTGACTTGCATATATGTTGTGTGCTGTCTAGTTGAATCCAACTCAAAGCAATGAGACCTGGATATAGTAGGGCCTTATTAAATATTTGCTCTTTTTTTCATTTAATGGCCCATTATTAGGTCATTGTGGTAAGCACTGGTAATATAAAAAAATTTAAAAAACTGCTGTTGAGTCACATCCGACTCATAGCAACCCTTCCTTGGGTTTCCAAGGCAGTATAACTAGGGAAGTAGCTTGTCCAATCATCCTTCTGAGGAGTGGTTAGCAGCCAAATGCCTTACAGTAATAATGCAACAAGTGTCTGTTGAAGAAAAATGGCTGAATTTCAGTAAAACAGTGAGCTTTGTGATAGTTTATCTTGCCCTAGTCCCATCACCCTTTATGCAGCTAGAGAGTAAACTTGAAAGCCAACAACTTTGCAGTCATGGTAGTCATGAAATACATCAACCTAACAGCCACTGGAGGAAGTAAAATGGGATTGGAGTTCCTCAAAAGCACCATCCACAGAGAATCATCATTATGTGACCTGTCTGGCATTTCTCTGTAAACCTCTAACTCCAACGTTTGTCTTTATCTCGTCTAACTCATTCCTTTTACTCTGAACAGCTTTTTTTGCACCATTTGTCAGAAAGAATCAGCAGCAATTATTACTGAACATTGCAGCTACCTGGGGCAGTGATAATAGCTATACAAATAAGAAGCTGAGCAAAACACTTAAAAGAAAAAGCTGAGGAATAAGATGTGCATAGGGTACTTTGACAAGCTCTAACATATACCTGAGAACCTAGAAGACCACACACACATGTGGAACTGTGCATGGGCTCAAGAAACACCTGAAAAAGTTCTACTCTCTCACCTGTGACTGGCCTGAGGCACTGAAAGCAGAAAGTGAACATGAAGACAAAGGTGAAAACTGCCAGTTAGAGATCTGAAAGGATGTCCCAGCACATAGAGCCCTTCAGCAAAACCCAGGAGATTTATCAGTTCAAAGTATTTCAGGAAATCTCTGTCCAATTATTACTTGACCACTAAATTAGTGAGTAGAAACTTCAATGGCTACATATAATAGAATATAGACTTTACACTGTTCAGGAAAGTGAATAAACAAGTAGTAGCAGCAGAAACAACAACAAACCCTAGAGAGTATGGAATCTGATATCCAGAGTTGCTACCTTTTTCAATTATTTAAAGTGTCCAGTTTTCAACAACAAAAAAGGTATAAGACGTGGAAAAAAATGGTCTTTACATAGAGGAAAAAATAAATCAGTAAGAATTGTCCTCAGGAATCGCAAACATTAGACTTACTAGACAAAAAACAATGAATCAGCTATTCTTCGCATGTTCAAAGAATGAAAGGAAACTATGTCTAAAGAATTAGAAGAAAAGATGAGAATGATTTCTCACCAACTAGATAATATTAATAAGGAGATAGAAATTATTTTAAAAAGAAGGAAAAGAAAAGAAAGTGCTAGATAGAAATAAATTCTGGACTTGAAAAGTACTAGGTTGCCATGACAGCCCCAGTGGGGTCCGCGTGACATAGTCACCGGCCTGAAGCGATTGTTTCAAGGAAACAGCAGGCTTCCTCGGGTCAAGTGTGCTCTCTCTATCTTTTGTTTTTGTCCTTTGATGATCTTGGTAATTTTAATGGGAATGATTGTTTCTAGTTATAATGAAAAGTTC
>NW_006921862.1:1494882-1499175 GCF_000298275.1 Orycteropus afer afer
TTGTGAAATTAAGATCAAAAGAAGAACTGGTTATACTATAAAAACATGTAGCTAAAGGCAATAAACGCTCTCAGATACACTCAGCCTTTGAGTTGTTTGTAATCTGTTAGCCAAATCGCCGACTCCCTATTCACCCGAAGTCACCTTCGAAATTAAGTGCGGAGCCTAGTGGCTGTGCTGGTCTTAAGAGAAAATTTCACTGAAGGACATAAAAGCAGATTTGAACTGGCAGAAGAAAGAATCAGCAAACTTGAAGATAGGTTAATTGAGATTTTTCCAATCTGAAGAACAGAAAGAAAAAAGAATGAAAAAAAATGAACAGAATTTCAGCAACCTGTGCCACACTGTCAAACATACCAACACACACAAAGCAGGAGCCCTAGAAGGAATGCAGAGATAGAAAAAGGAAGAAAGAATAATTGAAGAAATAATGGCTAAAATGATTTTGTAGCTATGACCCCACAACAACAAGTAAAAAAAAAAGTAGAGAAATTGGACTTCATCAAAATTGACATTTTTTTCTTGACGACAAAGTGAAAACAAAACAAAACAAAAAGTGAAAACATAACTTACAGTAAGGGAAGAAATATTCAAAAACTATATTTGCAAATCATATAACTAATAAAAGTGTAGTATCGATGATGTATAAAAATTCTTACAACAATAAAAGACAATTTTAAAAATAAGCCAAAGATCTGAATAGATATCTCACCAATGAAGTTATATAAATGACTGATAAGCACATGGAAAGATGTTCAACATCATTCATCATCAGAGAAATGAAAATCAAAACACAGTGAGATGTTACTTTATACCCACTAGCATGCATATAATAATAATAATAATAATAAATAGACATTAGAAGTTTTAGTAAGGTTGTAGAGAAATTGGAATCTTCATATATTTGCTGGGGAGAATATAAAATAGTGCAGCTACTTTGAAAAATGGTCTGGCAGTTCATCAGACTGTTAATAACCAAGGGTTACTATATAACCCTGCCATTATATGCTGAGGCATATACTCAAAACTAACACCAAATACATTGCTATTGAGTTGATCCTGACTCATTAACACTGTAGTACAGAATAGAACTGCCCCATAGGGCTTCCAAGGCTGTAAATTTTCACTGTAGCAGACTGCCTCATCTTTCTCCCATGGAGTGGTTGGTGGGTTCAAACCACCAACATTTTGGTTAGCAGCTGAATGCTTTAACTACTGCACCTTTGGAGCTCCTGGTATATACTCAAGAAAACGGAAAGCATATGTTCATACAAAGACTTATACAAAAAATTTCAAAGCACATATATACATAATGGGAGCTCTGGTGGCGTAGTGCCTAAGGCATTTGACTGCTAACTAGAAGGCTGGTGGTTCAAACCCACCAGCTACTCCTTGGAAGGAAGGTTGGGCAATCTACTTCCAGAGTGATACCACCTTGGAAACCCAAGGAGGGGTCGCTATGAGTTAGATCTGACTCAACAGCAGTGAGTTTGGTTTGGTTATATACGTAATAGCCAAAAGGTAGAAACAACCCAAATGTCTGTCAACTGATAAATGGTTAAACAGAATACGTTAAGGTCTATACAATTTAATATTATTTGGCACTGAAAAGAAATGAAGTACTGATTCATGCTCTAACATGGACGAGTCTGGAAAATTTTATGTAAATGAAAGGAGACAGTCACAAAAGGCTATATATAGTATGATCCCATCTATACTATATGCCTCCCCAGCCAACCCCAAACCCACTGCCATCAAGCAGATTCTGACTCATAGTGACTCTATAGGACAGAACAGGACTGCCCCATAGGGTTTCCAAGGCAGTAAATTCTTACAAAAGCAGGCTGCCTCATCTTTCTCCCATGGAGCAGCCGGTGTGTTTGAACCATGGGCCTTTTGGTTAGCAGCCCAAAGTTTTACCCCCAGCACCACCAGAGCTCCTCATATTTTGTACTCGGAATATGTAAATCGATATAAACAGAAAGCAAATTTGTGATTGGCAGGGAGCCCTGGTTGTACCAATGTTAAACATTTGGCTGCTAACCAAAAAGTTAGCAGTTTGAACCTAGCAGCAGCTTTGCAGGACAAAGATGTGGCAGTCTGCTTCAATAAAGATAATAGCCTTGGAAACCCTATTTGGTAGTTCTACTTTGTCCTAGATTGTTAATAACTCTTCCTCTAATCCTGATGCCTCATTCTTCTTCATATAGGCCAGATTGTTTACTCAGTATACAGATTGAATACATATAGTGAAAGGATACAACCCTGATGCACACCTTTCCTGAGTTTAAACCATGCAGTATCCCCTTGTTCTGTTTGAACAATTGCTTTGTGGTCTACATACAGGTTTCCCATGAGCACAATTATGTGTTCTGGAATCCCATTCTTCACAAAGTTATCCATAATTTGTAATGATCCATACAGTTGGACACCTTTGCATACACAGTCGATAAAACACAAGTAAATATCTTTCTGGTATCCTCTGATTTCAGCTAACATTCATCTTATGTCAGCAGTCATATCCCTTATTCCACATCCTCTTCTGAATCTGGCTCAAATTACTGGAAGTTCCCTGTTAATGTACTGCTGCAACCATTTTTGAATTATCTTCAGCAAAATTTTGCTTGTGTGTGATATCAATGATATTGTTTGATAATTTCCACGTTCTGTTGAATCACCTCTCTTTAGAATGGCAGAAATATAGATCTCTTCCAGCCTCTTGGCCAGGTAGCTGCCTTCAAAACTTCTTGGCATACACAAGTTAGGACCTCCAGCCCTGCCTTCATTTATTGAAACATTTTAAGTGGTATTCTGTCAGTTTCCGGAGGCTATTTTTTCTCCAATGCATTCAGTACAGCATGGACTTCTTCCTTCAGTACCCTAATTCCTTCATCATCTGCTACCTCCTGAAATGTTTGAATGTTGACCAATTATTTTTGGTACAGTGACTTTGTGTAGTCACTCCATCTTCTGTTGATGTTTCCTGCATTGTGCAATATTTTGCCCATAAAATCCTTTAATAGTGTAACT
Organism: Orycteropus afer afer; assembly: GCF_000298275.1. Taxonomy (NCBI): domain Eukaryota; kingdom Metazoa; phylum Chordata; class Mammalia; order Tubulidentata; family Orycteropodidae; genus Orycteropus; species Orycteropus afer. The sequence goes on from NW_006921862.1 coordinate 1,497,913, forward strand.
TGAGGCTTGAATTTTTCTTTAGTTCTTTCAGCTTGAAAAATGCTGAGCCTGTTTTTCTCTTTTGGAATTTTAACTCCAGGTCTTCACACATTTTATTATAATAATTTGGTTGTCTTCTCTAGCCATCCTTTGGAATCTCCTATTAGCTGCTTTGCATTCTAGATCAAGTTTTAGGCAGATGACACAACCTTGCTTGCTGGAAGTGAAGATGACTTGAAGAACTTACTGATGAAGATCAAAGACTATAGCCTTCAGGATGTATTACACCTCAACATAAAGGAAACAAAAATCCTCACAACTGGACCAGTAAGCAACACTGTGATAAACAGAGAAAGTGTTGAAGTTGTGGATTTTAATTTACTTGGATCCACAATCAACACCCATGAAAGCAGCAGTCAAGAAAAGAAATGATAAAATGCATTGGGAAAATCTGCTACAAAAGACATTTTGAAAGTATTAAAGAGCACAGATGTCATTTTGAGGACCTCAGCACCTGATCAGAGCCATGGTATTTTCAATGGCCTCTGACACAGGAAAGCTGAACAATGAAAAAAGAAAAAAGAAGAATTGAGGCCTTTGAAGGATGGTGTTTGTGAAGAACATTGAGTATGCCATGGACTGCCAAAATAACAAACATATCTGTCTTGGAAGAAGTACAGCCAAAATGCTCCTAAGAAGCAAAGAAGGCAAAACTTCATCTCATGTATTTAGATCAAGTTATCAGGAAGGACTAGTGCCTAGAGAAAGAAGTCATGCTTGGCAAAGTAGGGGGTCAGCAAAAAGAGGAAGACCATCAATGAGATGGATTGACACAGTGTCTGTAACAATGGAATCACGCATGGAAATGATTGTGAGGACAGCACAGAACTAAGCGATTTTTCGTTCTGTTGTACATAGGGTCACTATGAGTCAAAACTGACTTGATGGCACTAACAACAACAACACTGACCTATAGGGTCGCTATGAGTTGGAATCTACTTGATGGCATTGGGTTTATTGTTTATGGGTAGGCACTGGAACAGGGAATATGTAGTGACTGCTAATGAATATAGGGATTCTTTTTGGGGTCATGAAAATGTCCTGGAATCAGACAGTGGTAATGGTTGCACAACTTTGTGAATATACTAAAAGCAATATATTGTTATGCTATAAATGGGTCAATTTTATGGTTGTTGTTGTTATATGCCGTCGAGTCGGCCCCGACTCATAGCGACCCCTCCTTGGGTTTCCGAGACAGTATCACTACGGAAGTAGGATTGCCCA
>NW_006921862.1:1499860-1502518 GCF_000298275.1 Orycteropus afer afer
CTCCTCAGAAGGAAGGTTGGGCAATCCTACTTCTGTAGCGATACTGCCTCGGAAACCCAAGGAGGGGTCGCTATGAGTTGGGGCCGACTCGACGGCAAATAACAACAACAACAGGGCAGGAACAGATAGACTTTATGCAAAAAGGAGATGGAGGTGGCATCTTCTTACCTCCTCTAACTTCACAAGGGGGAGATAGACTTGCCATCAGCAGCCCAAGATTTATTCCCATGAGGCCAGACATGCCACTACCCTCCAGCCTTTTTATGAACAATCCCTCCTACAGCACTCACTACTTCTCTGCTGGGTTCGATAATTTCATTGTAAAGGCCACACAGAACTCACAGACAATACTCACAATTATGGGATTTATTAGGGAAGTGATAGGCTACAATTTAGGTTCAGGAATGCACTCAGGATACAATTCTCCAATCAGGACAGTCTTTCCCCTGCTATGCCCTCACACTCAGAAAGAAGGTTGGGCAATCTACTTCCATAGTGATACTGCCTCAGAAACTCAAGGAGGGGTCCCTATGAGTTGGCAGACTGTATGGCACATAACAACAACAACAACATGCCCTCAGGCATGCCTCTCTGACTTTGGCCTCTCAGCCTGTTCTCTGACCTGCTCAGGCAAAGGTTACTAAGCTCTTTTAGCTCTGCCAATAGGTACACCTAGGTGTACCCAACTCTGCCAGCAAGCCTCCTACTTCAAGGGCACTCAACTTTCTTGCTGTGTGGGCCAGCAAGCCCACTGCTCTGTTTGTGCTTCTTGGTTCCACTGCTGCCATCTCTCTGCTGCAGTCTGGTCATCTCTCTGCCAGCAGTCTTTGCCTCTTGGCTAAGGAGGTCCAGCACAGGGATCTCAGGTCCAAGGATGTCCTCCACTCCAAATCCAGCTCTTCTCTCTTGATGGCAGTGAAATCCCTCTTTCTGCCTCTAGGGAGGTACATGTTAAGCCTAGTAGAATGACAAAACTAACCAATCCCCACATTAGAGTTCCATATACCTTATTTGCATGGCCCCACGCACTAATCTGGTGGGAGTCACAAAGACTGGTTAGAAAAGCCATACCAAGTAATTCACTGCACCATACTTTATGACTATGGTTTTACCCCTAAACCTCATATATCACATACCATGGACACGTGGATGTTTGATGTTAGTAATTAAATATGATAATTCACCATTAACAAGAGGGTTGCTGGCTGCTATTCTGATCAATGGGTAAGTTTCTGTGGAGTTTGGTTTTGTTATGATAATATGAACTTTATTAATATTTAATACTAACTTTTTAGGAGCTCTGGTAGCATAGTGCCTAAGGCACTTGACTGCTAACCAGAAGGCTGGCGGTTCAAACCCACCAGCCACTCCTCGGAAGAAAGGTTGGGCAACCCTACTTCTGTAGTGAAACCGCCTCAGAAACCCAAGTAGGGGTTGCTATGAATCAGGGCCAACTAGATGGCACATAACAACAACAACAATACTAAATTTTTTGCTATATTAATGCTTTTGTTTACATCCAGCTTGAATATCAAGTTAGAGAACCATATCTGAGGCACTTACAGCTGGGGACAGGGGGCTGTGCTTACACACACACACACACACACACATCCCTAGACAATCAATGTGACCACTTGTTTGGCAAATGGTGATTAATGCCTCCTGGTCATTATGCACTGTGCTGAAGCCTGGGGGATGTAGGTCAATCGACACAGCCCCCACTCCTAGAGCTCCCATAACAGCAGATGCTGGGCTGGATTAAAGCTCTAAACACTGATACCTGTGGTGCCCCTCCTCTGCATATTCACTTATTTGAATGGGATATATGAATTTATGTGTGTGTGTGTGTGTGTGTGTAGTATCTTAGCTGTCCATGATGTAACTTCTTTTTATTATTTTATTTTAACATTTTATTGTGATTTGAGTGAAACTTTACAAAGCAGATTCATTTTACATTCAACAGTTCATATACGCATTTTGTTTTGTAATATTAGTTACACTCCCTACAGTGTAACATCTTACCTCCCACTTCTTTACGTGAGCAGATTGCCAGGTCTTTCTCCCATGGAACCCCTGGGTGGCTTTGAACCACTTACCTTTTGACTATCAGCTGAGTGCTTAACCATCACCAGAGCCTCTTCATTATTCTTATTAGAAGATTTTATAGGAGAAAAATCTCCTCTTCTTTAACTGACAAAAAGTATATAATGACACAATACAAAAGATATCCAGGATGTTTAGTGAAGTAACTTGGGTTGATGAATACATATTTTATTGTGTTAAATGCAGAGAAGTTGATATAAATATAAATGCATTACAGATCTATAAACCAAAAAATCCCAAACTCATTGTCATCGAGTTGGATCGGACTCATCGTGACCCCTCGTTGGGTTTCTGAGGCAGTATCACTACAGAAGTAGATTGCCCAACCTTCCTTCCGAGGAGGGGCTGGTGGGTTTGAACCACCAGCCTTCTGGTTAGCAGTCAAATGCCTAGTGCCTTACATATTATATGTGCTAACAAAAAATTGCTAAATAATGAACAAACACAGAAAGTGTCTTTTCCCTGTGATTTTTCCCAAGGGCTTCATGTCAAACACTTCAGCAATAAATGGTTCCCTGTTGTTGTTATGAGCAGTCGAGTCAGACCCAACTCATG
>NW_006921862.1:1503189-1509102 GCF_000298275.1 Orycteropus afer afer
CCATGTGGTTTGGTAACATCGGGACTGTGCCTTTTGACTTGTCAACCTTGGGGCTTCTCAGCCTCAGCAGCCAGCAGCTGTCTGAGTGAAGAAATGACTCCAGCTCCAATGGGCTGGGAGCAGGAGGCAGAGCTGGACCCCAAGGTTGAGGGGCTTTCACCCAGCACCTAGAGCCTGGCACTTTGATCTTGGACTTAAAGCCTCCAAATTGTAAGAATAAACTCCTATTTGTTAAGGCCATCCCATTGGTGGTATATTCTTGTCAGAGTGGCAGTAGGTAACCAGAACAGAATTTGAAGTCATTTGATGCTTCTAACACCTTATTTGGAAAATTCAGCTCTTCTTGTATAGCTGAACTCTTTATCACAATTCTCATGAGATGGTATTTATTATTTTCCCAATGAAGTCTTTGTTTATAGGATCTGTGCACAGGTTCACAAGGACCTGTTTGTGTAATCAGCCTGAATTCATATTTGCACTCTTGACTTCCCTTACAAAAGTAATATATATGTCTATCAGATGTAGTTAGTGTTTTAAGGTTCATTGTCTTATTAAATGAACCTCACTTCAGAGAGTTTATTTTTGAAATATAATCTCAAAAGATGACTATCTGTAACATTAAAAAACATCATTTTACATCTAAAGAGCCTACTTTCCTGGTTTGGAAGATTTTTGTATTTCCTTGGTTAAACCAAGTTAGAGTTTATTTTTCTTACTGCGGTGGTTCAAAGTATCACTCTGGGCAAGTTTCTTCTGTGCAGTGATTCTGTAATCTAGTCTGAGGCCATCTCCACCACCCTTAGCTGTGCCTCCTGGAACTTACACCCCACTAGATTCACACAGCAGGGTAAGAAAGTGTGGAAGACATTCACACTGGCAATTATACACTTCCTTTGGGGGCAAAGACTCACACTGGCAATTACCTAGATTGTAGGGTCTTCCAGCTTTTGTAGGTATCTTTGTACCATTCACCACCTCACCAGAAATTCCCAAGATTTGCTTTCCTTTTCTTATACCCAATGTCTGGTACTTTCTCTCCCTTCTACTTTTCAGAAGGGATAAAATATGTGACTCCAATCCATGAGGTGCCTTTTCTTAACTGTAACTGATAGAATCTGATGATGAATCACTTCACACTAGTTCTGGTGGCATAGTGCCTAAGGCATTTGACTGCTAACCATAAGGCTAGCGGTTCAGACCCACCGCCACTCCGCAGAAGGAAGACTGGGCAATTTACTTCCTTAAAGATTTACCACCTTGGAAGCCCAAAGGGGGTCACTATGAGTTGGAATGGACTCGATGGCAGTGAGTTTGGTTTGGTTTGGTTTTTTGAAGTGTTATGGTACAGAGTGCACCACCTGGCAAAGCAGAGAAGCATGCATGAAAGGCTGGTTGGGTTTTGTAGACAGAACAGGGAACTGAGCACTCTGGGTCAGGTGACTGATCATGGGATCCAAGCTACAAAGGAAGAGCAACCAAGACAGAAAACGTCTCAAACATTTAGGAGAAAATGTCATCGAAGGGCTTTTCAAGAACGAAGATCTGTTATGGTGTGAATGAGATCATGAAAGAGCTGTCATGAGTTATAATCACATGTTGGCTTTCTGAAGTTTAAAACTTCTGAGAGCCACAAATTGCATGGTTTGATGGTCTGCCAGAATATTGGACTATTTCAGGATTATGGCAGGACCTGAAGTGAAGATAAATGATATAAACCAGGATTCAGTATCTTTACTAAATGTGAGAGAGGAATCCAGAGGTCAGTAGATAGGAAAAAGATACGGTCAGACAGATTTCAGAGCAGATGAGCTGCAGATTAATAGTCAAGTCTCCACTACAGGAAATAAGCGGAGGGAGTGTTCTATGGGAACTTTGATGAAATAGAGGAATTTGCTAACATTAGAGCTAGAAGCCCAGGGCGCACAGTGACAAAAGTGGGGGAAAGGTGATTGTGAGAATCTTGGCAGACGAAATCCAGGACAGGAAGGAGAAGAGGGCATGAGAAGTGGATTAGAGCCTGTGGGCCTTCCTCCTTCTGAGAAATTGATGGCTAAGAAATGTGGCTGGAGGTGTCTGACCTTAAATGATCCAAATTTGGTGTAAGCTTTTTTTTTGTTTTTTCTGAGCCAGGGTAAGTCTGCATTTGGAAAAGCCAGTTAATTACTGCAGCCGGGGTCGGGGGAAAGGAGGGAATGTTTTGGATTGTGTATAAAAAATGAGTATAAAAAATGTATGAATATAAAAAGTGTATTTAGTCTCTGATACTGTATTTTATTGACTATTAGTTTTTACAGGAGCTCTGGTAACATAGTGCCTAAGGCATTTGACTGCTCACCAGAGGGCTGGTAGTTCAAACCCACCAGCCACTCCTTGGAAGGAAGGTGGGGCAATCTACTTCCATAGTGATACTTCCTCAGAAACCCAAGGAGAGGTTGGTATGAGTCAGGTCCGACTTGACAGCAAATAACAATAACAACATTAGTTTTTACCAATAAATTGAAGAGAAAAATGAAAACTGCTAAACTGTGTGCCTGGCCAACATGCATTAAAAGTTTGTTAACCCCAAAGTTAATACACACAGCATTACACAATGGGTTTGTTACTGTTTAGTGCTCATGAATGGGTTCTGACTCAGTGACTCTGTGTACATAAGAATGGAACACTGACCAGTCCTGTGTCCTTACAATGCTTTCTATGTTTGACCCTATTATTGCAGCCACTGTAACTCTTGCTTGAAAGGCTTCCTCTTTTACTGTCTATGTGTGATGTCCTCTCCAGGTACAGTGGGGTAGGATATCTTTTATATCAGTAGATTAATTAGAAATCAAATGATGAATTTGTCATTATTGTGCTAAATCAATGACCAATTCTTGCTGATAATCTTTTATAAATACTTGTCTTATCATCTGCAGCCACTTTCATTACCCCATACCCCTGCTTACACTATCACCATCTCTCTCCTGGGTTACTGTAACAGCCTTCCAGTGGTCTCCCCTTCTCCAGACTTAAGTTCTCTCAAGTCCCTCCTCCACCAGTATATCTTCAAAATCTGACTGTCATTGCTGTTGTTGTTAGGTGTCACTGAGTCAGCTCTGACTCATAGTGATACTATGTGCAACAGAATGAAACACTGCCCAGTATTGCATGCCCCTCACAATCCTTGCTGTGCTTGAGCCCATCATCACAGCCATTGTATCAATCCACCTTGTTGAGGTTTGTCCCCTTTATCGCTGACCCTCTACTTTACCAAACAAGATATCTTTCTCCAGGGACTGGTCCCTTTTGACAACATGACCAAAGTAGATAAGAGGAAGTCTGGCCATTCTCGCTTCTAAGGAGCATACCACTTCTTTCAGGACAGATTTGTTCATTCTTCTGTCAGTCCACGATATTTTCACTATTTTTTGCCAGCACCACAATTCAAAAGCATTGTAATAATTAAGGTTGTGTGTCAACTTGGCTGGACCATGATTCTAAGTGGTTTAAGCTGATGTGATATAGTCATCCCCATCATAAGATCTGACGTAATGTAACCACTTCCATGATGAGATATGCTATGAGCAGCCAATCAGTTGAGGAGTTTCCTCATGGGTGTGGCCTGGTACCAATATATGTATGGATGTCCTATGAAAATTCTCTGGCTTTCTACTGGATCTAGATCCTGTGCATCATCATCATCTCTAGCTCTTGGAGGTAAAACAGTGGCCTGCTGTATTGCTTGCCAATCTTGGGATCGTTGACTTCACAGTCAACAATCTGCCATTTTACCTGCTGATCTTGGATTTCTCATCTGCCAAAGCTAGTAGCCTGCTACATTGCCTACCAATCATAGGTTCATCAGCTACTGCATCTGAAAGAGTCAGGAAAAGCCTTCAGATTGATACTTGATGCACACTCTTGGGACTTGTCAGCCTCTACAACTGTGTGAGCCGTTTTCCTGAGATAAATCTCTCTCTCTCTCCCTTTTACTCTCTCTCTCTGTGTGTGTGTGTGTGTGTGTGTGTATATATATATATATTTCATTGATTTTGCTTCTCTAGAGAATCCAGCCTAAGACAGGAATCAACTCTTCCTCAGTCTGCCTTATCCACTGTCCAGCTTTCACATGCATGAGGGGACTGAAAATACCATGGCTTGGGTCAGGCACACCTTAGTCTTCAAAATGACATCTTTGTTCATTAACACTTTAAAGCCACTCCTCAGAAGGAAGACTGGGCAATCTACTTCTGTAGAGATACTGCCTTGGAAATCCAAGGAGGGGCCACTATGAATCATAATCGACTTGACGGCAGTGAGTGAGCTTTTTGGTTTTTGAGCAGATTTGCCCAGTGCAATATGATGTCTGACTGCTTGACTACAGCTTCCATGGATGCAAGTAAAATGAAAACCCTGACAACTTCAATCCTTTCTCCATTTATCATGATGTTGCTTATTGGTCTAGTTGTAAGGATTTTTGTTTTTGTTCAGTGGCCAATTTTTTCAGAAGTGGATGGCCCCTCCTTTTTCCCAGTCTGTCTTAGTCTGGAAGCTCCATTGAAACTTGTCCACCATGGGTGACCCTGCTGGCATTTGAAATACCAGTGGCATAGTTTCCAGGCTCACAGCAACGAAGAAGACACCACAGTATGACAAACTGAGAGACATGTAATGAGACCATGTCATTATCCTACAGAAAACCCTTCTGGTCTCTCTACTGTCTATAGCATGGTTCAAACTTCTAATCATGGTATCTATAGCTCTCCAAATTCTGTCCCCTGCCAACTTTTCCAGTTTAATTTTTTATTCACTGTTATCAGTAGGTTTCTATATAATCATATCAGAGCAATTCTCCATTTTCTAACTATTACTAGATACTTTTCTAAAATGTATGCCTGTTTTGTGCTTGCCAAATCCCCAACCTAGGCTTAAAGTGAAGATTCTGAAATAGCATGGCTATTTAACTATTGCAACTAAAATACTTTGAGAATTACTCAGAAGGAAGGTTGGGAAATCTATTTCCATATTTATACCACATCGGAAACCCAAGGAGGGCTCCTATGAGTCGGGTCCGACTCGACGGCACATAACAACAATAATATGTTTGAGTATCAGCTTTCAGCATGTGGGTTGCGTTGGATTTGCATCAGGGCTCAAAATAGGAAGCTGGTTACTGATTTTTTTTTTTCCAAACAGCTTTATTGAGATAAAATTCACATACTATGTAATTCACCCATTTAAAGTATACAATTTAATTTTTTTGAGTCAGGTTTTTTGAGCATAATTTAATTTAGTACCATCTGCCCTATTTAGTTATATAGTTCTACAAATTTTTACAATATATAACCACTACCAAATGATTTTTAATAACTTCACAGATATGTGCAACCATCACTATTCTGGTTACCTAGTGCCACTCTGACAGGAATATACCACGAATGGGATGGCCTTAACAAACAGGAATTTAATTCTTACAATTTGGAGGCTTTAAGTCCAAGTTCAAAGTGCCAAGCTCTAGGGGCTGGATGAAAGCCCCTCAACCTTGGGATCCAGCTCTGCCTCCTGCTCCCGGCCCACTGGAGCTAGAGGTGTTTCTTCACTCAGACAGCTTTTGGCTGCTGAGGCTGACAAGCCCAAGGTTGACAAGTAAAAAGGTACAGTCCTGATGTTACCAAACCACACAGCAGGCCATTAACTTAAGTCCATTGTAAGTCCCCAGGTCAGCAGAGTATGGCAGGCTGCTGAACAATGACATGGCTACATGCAGGGTGCAAGCATGCCATAGGCTAGAGACCATTCCCAAAGATGTTTCTTATATATGGCAAGCAGACCACATACCCAAAGCAGCAACTCAGCTGCTCACAGTAGATTCCACCATGGAGTTGATTACCAGTCTCATCATGGGGAATACTACATCCAGCTGCCCAGCCACTCAAC
>NW_006921862.1:1513302-1516894 GCF_000298275.1 Orycteropus afer afer
ATGATGGGCTCAAGTATAGCAGGGATTGTGGGGCTGTCGTGGGATCGGGCAGTGTTTTGTTCTGCTGTGCATGGGGTCGCTATGAGTCGGAAACCACTCGACGGCACTTAACAACAAAAACAACATATTGAAGCATGTATCAGTACTTCAATCCTTCTTATAACTAAATAATACTCCGTTGTATAGCTATATCACATTTTATTTATCCATTCATTATTTGGTAAGCATTCAGATTCTTTCCATCATTTGGCTATTATGAGTAATGTTGCTAGCGGCATTCATATACAAGTTATGTATGGCCAAATATTTTAATTGCTCTTGGGTATATACCTAGGGGTGAAATTGCTGTGTCATATGGTAACTTTATGCTTAATCCTTTGAGGAACTGCCAGATTGTTTTGCAAAGTGACTGCACCATTTTATATTCCCACCAGCCACCTAATAGTGTCTCAGTTTCCCCATGTACTTGTCAGCAGTTATTATTATCTGACTTTTTAAACTTCAGTCATCCTAGTGGGTATGATAAGAGCTCTGGTGGCATAGTACCTAAGGCATTTGACTGCTAACCAGAAGGCTGGTGGTTCAAACCTACCAGCCACTCTTTAGGAGGAAGATTGGGCAATCTACTTCCATAGTGATACTGACTTGGGAAACACAAGGAGGGGTCGCTATGAGTCAGATCCACATCACGTCAGTGGGTAGAGTGAATATGAAATGGTATCTCATTGTGGTTTTGATTTGTATTTTTCTGATGACTAATGAAGGTTGGCATGTTTATTTATATGCTTATTGGCCATCTGTACACCTTCTTTGGAGCAATATCTATTTAGGTTATTTGTTCATTTTTGATTGAGTTATTTGTCTTTTATTTTTGTTATAAAATTTCTATATATTCTGTGTAGAAATCCTTTATCAAGTATATGATTGGCAAATATTTCTCCATTTTTGTGGTTTGTCTGTCCATTTTCTTGGTATTGTCTTTTGGAGCACAAAACTTCTTAATTTTGATAAGGTCCGTTTCATATACTTTTTTCTTCTGTTGCACATGCTTTTGTTTTTATGTATAAGAATTCATTGCCAAATCCAAGGTCATAGGGATTTACCCCATACTTTCCTCTAAAAGTTTTTCAGTCATAGATCTTATATCTAAATCACTGATCCCCTTAGAGTTGATTTTTGTATATAGCGAGGTAAAGGTACTACTTTGTTCTTTTGCATGTGGCTATGTTCCAGCATTATTTTTGAAAAGACTGTTCTTCCCCATTGAATGGTCTTGGCAGCCTTGTTAAAAAATCAGTTGACTATAGACACATTATATTATTTATGCACTCCCAATTCTATTCCATTAATTGATATGTGTATCTTTATGTTGGGAGCTCTGGTGGCATAGTGCCTAAGGCATTTGACTGCTAACCAGAAGGCTGGCAGTTCAAACCTACCAGCCACTCCTCGGAAGGAAGGTTGGGCAATCTACCTCTGTAGTGATATCACCTACTTTCAATAATGGACAGAAAATCAAGAAGATTAGCAAGGATAAAGATGACTTGAATAGCACTATGAAACAATTAGACCTAACAGGCATCTGTAAAACACTCCACCCAATAACAACAGGACATACATTCTTCTCAAATGTACGTTTGGTAATCTCTAGGGTGGATCACGTTCTATTCTTCTTTAATTCCTTTCTTTGCATGAAGTGATTCTTTTTTTAATGTATCATTTTAATTTTTTTAGTAATGTTTTCTCTTTTACTATTTTAAAATTATTTTTCAGTAGTTGCTTTAGGAATTACCTAATTTATCATAAGAAACTTCGGATATATACTAACTTAATTCTAGGACTCACTGGGTGGTGCCAACAGTTCAGCTAACTGGCTGCTAACAAAATGTAGGAGGTTTGATTCCATCCAGAGGCACCTTGGAAGAAAGTCCTGACGATCTGCCTATGAAAAACCAAGCACTGAGAACCCTGCGGAGGGCAGTTCTCCTCTGGCACACAGGGCTGCCATGACTCAGGGTCAATTGGCCAGCAACTTTTTTTTTTTTAATTCCAGTGAGATAGTGCCTAAGGCACTTGACCGCTAATCACAAGGCTGGCGGTTCAAACCCACCACCCACTCCTCGGAAGGAAGGTTGGGCAATCTACTTCCCTAATGATACTGCCTCGGAAACCCAAGGAGGAGTCGCTATGAGTCGGGTCTGACTAGACGGCACATAACAACAACACCATAGAGCTCTATACCAGTTTCTGCCTTTTTGTGGTATTACTGTAATACATATTACATTTTTAAATGGTACAATGCCAACAATATATTGTCATAATTTTACTTTATATAATTTTATGTATCTTAAGAAACTATGAGAAGAAAAGATAACAAGTATATATTTACAGTTTTCATTACATATAGATAGGTAATAGTCTTAATTATAATTTTGATTCCCTTTATTTGTTCTTGTGGATTCAAGTTAACAGTTAATTTCCTTTACTTTCACCCACCACCATTTTGCTGTTATTGGCAAATATATTACATTTCTATGTGCTATGGGCCCAATAAGACATTATGTACATACTGTTTTATATACTTCCATTTTAACAGAAGTAGACAAAAAAAAAAAGTTTATTCTGTCTTATAATGTAATCATATGTCATCGGTATTTCTTTCTTTCTTTCTTTTTTTTTTTTTTTAATTGTCATTTGGGTGAAGGTTTACAGAGCAAACTTACTTTCCATACAGCAGTTCACATATACTTTGTCTCATGACATTGACCAGTTTACCACAATGCAACAGCTCCCCTACCTCTTCCTCCCCATAGTTACCTCTTCCCTGTATCATCCCTCCATGAACTCCTGCCCCCTGAGCTGTCTCCTGTGCATAAGTAACCCTTCTTTCTCCCATGATTGTTCTCTTCAAGGAGTGTATCTACCTCAGGTAAATGATCAACTCATATGCCTGTCTTTTTTTTTGGCTGGAAACCACAGGTGTGAGTTCAATTCCAGATGTGAAGGGCAGCTAGGGGCCATAGTCTCAGTGGTTCCAGCAGGCTCTATCAGACCAGCAAACCTGGCCCCCACACCCACCGTTATTTATTTATTTATTCTCCAAATGATTTTGAGTTTTGTTCCACAATGTTCTCCCTCTCTATCAAGGATCTCTTACATAGATCCCCTTTCAAGTAGATGACCATGGTAGCCGGGCACCATTTAGTTCTTCTGGTCTCATAGTCGTATAGGCTGCAGATCAGATAGTGTACCAGTTGCTAGGACTAATTGTTTACATGAATTTTGGTTTTCTTCATTCTTCTTTGCTCTGGACAAGGAGAGACCCATCGTTGTATCTAGATGGAAGCCTGCTAGCTTTTAAGATCCCAGTCGCTACTCACCAAAGTAGGATCTTATGCCAGTTGAGCTTGATGTCCCCTGAGACTATGGTACCAAGTCCGCAGGTTCAACTACTCGGTCCCTCTGGGTAGCTGGCTGTGACCAAGCCGTGACCACAGCCTTGCCCCTTGTCAGCTCTACTATACACCTGGGAATTCTGATCATTCACATAAACTTATAGGACCATTGTCTGCCAACCCTATATATGTTCTTG
>NW_006921862.1:1517157-1518326 GCF_000298275.1 Orycteropus afer afer
GCTGCTCACAGTAGATTCCACCATGGAGTTGATTACCAGTCTCATCATGGGGAATACTACATCCAGCTGCCCAGCCACTCAACCAGGCCCATCCAATTTGACACACAAACTGAACTACCACAATTCTACCCGTTGTCAACTTGGCATCTGTACAGATCTCCTTCACTGGGTGGCTCCAGTCCTCTAGTTCCTCTAAGTGGCAACCTCACCCCCTTGGCCTGGTGGGCCCATTCCTCTCCCTCTTGGGCATGGCAACCCTGCCCCCTTACTCTTGGGCAGCGGCTGTGGCTCCATCCCATTGGCTCACATGAACGAGCAGCCCCACACTCCAGAACCAAGGTGGTGAAGGCCCGGCTCTTTGAAACCTAGGGGGCTGTGGTGGTTCCACCCCCAAAGGCCATGGTCCTACTCTTTCAGGCTGAGGCAGCTCTGCTTCCGTTTCCTTGGTCTCTCTGCTTCTGCCCATTAATTCTGAAGGCAACCCACTCTGCTGGAAATCTTCCTGCCCCCAAAGCATTCAGCTTTCTTGCTCTGTGGGCCAACCTGCTACTCCATTTCATGACAGTCTTTCTACCAGTTAATGCCCAAATGCAACCCACTTCGCTGGTAAGCCGCCTAACCAAAGGCATCAAGCTTTCTTCTCTGTGGGCTGGTAAGGCTGTCGCTGTCTCTTGGCTCTGCTCCTGCCGTTTCTCATGCCAGTCTCTTGCTCTGCTCCTGCCATCTTTCATGCCATGTGTCCCTTTGGCTTTCAGTCCATATCCCCCCAGCCCAAAGCAACCACTAATCTACTTTTTGTCTCTTTAGGTTTGCTTTTATTTTGCTCTTTCATATAAATAGAATCATAGAAAAATTACCTTTTGTGACAGACTTCTTTCACTTAGCATAATGTTTTCAAGGTTCGTACATATTGAAACTTGAGTGCTCAGACGGCTCCCTTGTTACCCTCCTGAGAGGGACCGGGTCTCCGGAAGCAAGGTAAGCACGGGCGGGCTGGAGCAAGGTAAGCACGGGCGGGCTGGTGCTTACTCACTGATCTGCACTGAACACTTTCCCTTGTTACCCTCCCAAGAGGGACCGGGTCTCCGGGAGCAAGGTAAGCACGGGGGTAGCACAGAGTAGCAGGCCGGAAGAGCAGGAGAAAGGGGTAAAACCCAGGGAGCCAAAGA
>NW_006921862.1:1532446-1533097 GCF_000298275.1 Orycteropus afer afer
GTGTGGACTGTGATGGTCTGTTGTCTCTGAGGCATCATGGCATTGTTGTATTTAGATCTCTCTTAACTGTTTGTGAAGAGCAGCCAAGGGTGATTTAGGCTCTTCTTGGTTTTTTATTGTTGGCCCATTGGTGGAGAAGGAGGTAGTGGCTTTCACTCAGTAAGTGAAGTTGCAGGAGGTGTGGGTGTAGTTGTGTCTTATAGGAACTATTGTTGTCTCCTGTTTAGTTAGATACAAATTACAATTGAATAATTATAAAAAACTAAAAGCCCATGGACAAAAACCACACCATGTAATAACACAGGAACAGTAACCAAAAAAAGGGAAAAAGAAGAAGAAAAAACAAGAAAACCTGCAATATCTGGGGATAGGGCACTAAGAGAAAATGTAGAGAAGGAGAATAGTGAAGAAAAAAATGAGAAAAATGCAAAAAGGAAAACAAGGAATGGGTTTAACCACATGAAAAAAAAGGGGGGAGAAAAAAAAAAAAACTTAAATTAAAAAAAAAAAAATTTCAACCAGGAACAGGGATGAGAAAAAAATGCTGAAAACTAGTACCTGGGAGGGGAAGATTAAGAATAATAGTAAAAAGGACAAAAGTATTAATAATAATAGTTGTTTAAAAACAGACAAATACAAGCAAACTAATCA
>NW_006921862.1:1535277-1538404 GCF_000298275.1 Orycteropus afer afer
GGGGATTAGTCCACTTCTGTATCCTCCCCTTCAAGGCTCAGGGGTCCAAGATTATCTTCTGTGTCTGTGTTAATTGGTTTCCCTTTTCTTTGTTGAAAAGGGTCTGTGCAGTCTTTCTGCCTAGTCTGCCATCTTGCTGGAACCCCCACCAGTATTTCTAATATCACTGGGGTCACCCATGGTTGACAGGTTTAAGTTGAGCTTGTAGACTAAACAGACTAGGAAGAAGGATGTGGTACTCTACTTCTAAATATTGGCTTGCCATCTTCAATTTCAGCAAGCAAGGTTTTGTCACCTGCATACAACAGGTTTTTAATAAGTCTTACTCTAGTCCTGATGTCGCTTTCTTCTTCATATAGTACAGTTTCTTGGAATATTTGCTCTGCACACAGATTATAAAGTATGGTGAAAGGATACAACCGTGTCACACACCTTTCCTGATTTTAAACCATGCAGCATCCCCTTATTCTGTTCAAACAACTACCTCTTAATCTACGTACAGGTCCTACATGAACACAACTATGTGTTCTGGAATCCCCATTCTTCACAATGTTATCCATAATTTGTTATGGTCCATAAAGTTGAATGTCTTTTCATAGTCAATGAAATACAGGTAAACATCTTTGTGGTATTTTCTGTTTTCAGCCAAGATCCATCTGACATCAGCAATGATATTATTCACTATGTTCTCTTCTGAAACTGCCTTCAATTTCTGGCAGTTCCTTGTCTACCTGGTAATTGTTTTTAAGTCATCTTCAGCAATATTTTACTTGTGTGTGATATTAATGATATTGTTTGTTAATAGCACTTGTTGCATCTGTTTGCAGATGCAAATATTTGCTGAAATATCTCAATTGGTGTTCCATCAATTCCTGGAGCACTGTTTTTCTCTAATGCCTTCAAGTGCAACTTGGACTTATTCCTTCAATACTAATGATTCTTGATAATATACTACTTCCTGAAATGGTTGAATGTTGACCAATTATTTTTCGTACAGTGACTCTGTGTATTCCTGCCATCTTCTTTGAATAATTCCTGTGTTGTTCAGTATTTTGCCCATAAAACTGAACAACCAAACAACTGCCATCAAGTTGATGTCAACTCACAGAAACCCCCATTGGGTTTCCAAGGCAGCAAATCCTTACAGAAGTAGTTTGCTCCATCTTCTCTCCACAGAGCAGCTGATGAATTTGAACCACCAGGCTTCTGGTCAGTAGTCCAACACCTTAGGCACTGCACCACTAGAGCTCTTTATTTTGCCCATAGAATCCTTCAATAGTGCAACTTGAATTTGTTCTTAAATTCTTTCAGCTTGAGAAATGCCATGTGTGTTCATACTATCTGGATTTCTAACTCCAGATCTTTGTGCATTTTATTATAATACCTTATTTTGTCTTCTTGAGTCACCCTTTCAAATGTTCTGTTCAGCTCTTTTACTTCATCATTTCCTTCACTTACTTCAGCTACTGTATGTTCCAGAGCAAGTTTTAGAGTCTCTTCTGACATTCATCTTGATGTTTTCTTTCTTTCTTGTCTTTAATTACTGTCTTAGGCTGAGTTATCCAGAGAAACTAAACCAGTGTTTATACACACATAGAGAGAGAAATTTATCTCAAGGAAATAAATGGCTTATGTAGTTGTAGAGTCTGAAAAGTCCTACGTCTGTGGGTCAGACATCAAGCTAGAGGCTTCTCTTGATTCAGGTAGCTATAGGGGCTGACATTGGCAGGCAATACAGAAGGATGCTGGCTTCAGAGGCTGATGAATCCAAGATTGTCAGGTAAGATGGCAGGCTGTGGGTTCACAGGCTACAAAAGCAATAATTCCAAGATCAGCATGAAATATGGTAGGCCACTCATTCATATCTAAGAACTAAAGATGATGATGAGCCAGATGCACGACCCAGATGGAACAAAAGGCCAGAGAGCTTTATCGGAGCTTTTACATATATATATTGGAAGCAAGGCACATCTGGAAGGAAACTCCCTTTCAACTGATTGACTGCTCATAGCAAATCTCATCGTGGAAGTTATTAGATTATATCAGACCTCATAATGGGACATGATTACATCATCACTGCTAAAGCAGTGTGAATCATGGCTCTGATAGTTGGACCTGGTTGTCAACTTGGCTGGACCACAATTTTGTGTGGTTTAAGCAATTGTGATGTGGGTTGTTCCAGTGATGGGATCGGATGTATATGTTTTGAGCAGCAATCCACTGAAAGGGAGTTTCCCTAGGGGTGTGGCCTACTTCCAGTATATTTATGGACATCCTGGGAAAAAGACACTCTTCTGTGGATCAGGATTCTGTTGTGCTGCCTACAACTGCCCAGGAGCGAACAATCCACCATTTTGCCTGGAGATCTTGAGTTCGTCCTTCGTTGGAGTCAACAGCCACTATACTGCCCGCCAACCTTGAGATCCTCCGCCCTTGCAGCTGTGTGAGTCGGGAAAAGCCTCCAGCTTCCCGTTTGATCCAAGAACTTGGGACTTGCGAGCTTCTATAAGTGTGTGAGCCATTTTCCTAAGATAAATTTCTCTTTCTCTTTCTTTCTAGATAAGCTTTACTGGTTTTGATTCTCTAGAGAACCCAGTCTAACACAATGGCCCAGCCAAGTTGACATGTAACCTTAACTATCACAGTCCAACCTTGTCAACTTGGCACCTATACATTTCTCCTTAAACCATACTCTCTCTCTCTCACTGCCATCGAGCTGCATCTGAGTCATAGCAACCCCATTGGGTTTCTGATGCAGTATCACTATGAAAGTAGATTGCCCAAACTTCCTTCCAAGGAGTGGCCGGTGGGTTTGAACTGCCAGCCTTCTGGTTAGCAGTCAAATGCCTTAAATACTACACCACCATAATCCCTAAATAAAGACAATTATAAAGTCATGCTTGTGCTTAACATGATACTACTAACCTGTATATAACCAAAAAAGCATTACAAAAACAAAAAACCAAACTCGCTGCCATCAAGTCAGATCTGACTCATAATGACCCCTTCTTGGGTTTCCAAGGTAGTATCTCTACAGAAGTAGATTTTCCAGTCTTCCTTCTGAGGAGTGGCTGGTGGGTTTGAACCACCAGCCTTCTGGTTAGCAGTCAAATATCTTAGGCACTAC
>NW_006921862.1:1540464-1550540 GCF_000298275.1 Orycteropus afer afer
TCTTTAGATGATCTCTAAATTCAGGAGGGATATATTCAAGATCATACTTTGGCTCTCTTGGACTTGTTTTCATTGTCTTTAACTTCAAATTGAATATGCATATGAGCAGTTGATGGTCTGTTCCACAATCTGCTACTGGCCTGGTTTTTGCTGAAGATATTGAGCTTTTCCACCCCCTCTTGCCACAGATGTAGTCTTAACACATTACTTTTATCATTTAATAATATTTTGAATTTTGCCTTTTACACTTATCCTAAACATTTCCACATATATCTAAAATTTCTAATTTTTAATAGAGGCAAAATAGTCTTTCAAGATTATGCACTATAATATAATGTATATTTCCCTATGGCTGGATATTTATATGTGACCTTGACTTGCAATCTCTGCTGCAGCTAAAATTACACATGTGGAATGTGATATGGGAATAAATAATTGTGTTGCAATCCTTTGGCAATATATCTTGAAATGCATTATTGCAGACATCAATGGTTCTCTTCAAGCATAACCAATGAGACTATGCACCACCACCACTACCATCCAACAAAACAAAACAAACGTATGTGTGTCTAGTTACTTCATTGTGAAAAAGTTTTAGCCAAATTGAATAGTCACAAGAAAGGAAGAAAATTAAAATGAAGGAAACAGAGGGGGGTCTTCTGGGAGAAAATAAGTTAAGGAAAATATTGAGACAGGCTGGAGTTGGTGGGACTCCTAACCACCACTTTTCTTTCTTTCTTTTCTTTAAAAAAAGTCTAAATTACAAAATTACTCAAGCCTCGCAGCTATTACCAAAGACTAAGTCACATGCTGGAATATAGGGTACAGAAATAACAAGCAACCTACCCAGTTGCCTTACTCCCTTGAAAGATGTTTTTCAGGCAATCCAGTTTAATCCAGCCCTCCAAACATGCGCACATTGCCATGAGACTATAGGTATATGACCTGGGGTGACGGTATTAAGCCAAAGGCACCAACCAGGAATCATACCAATGCCCTGACAGACAATGTGTGTGCGACATCCCATTAAAAGTTATGTCAAGTATCTTGGCAGCCCTTGTGACCATGTCAAGAACCCCAGCAACCCATGTAGTTCCTGTGTGCACACCCAATTTCCATAGTGCTACCCCTTTCTTGGAAAATATTACCCCTTTTCAGAAATCCCCTACCTATTTCATGAGTAAAGATGAAGCCTCTTTCCACTCAAAATCATTTAAAAATCCCCAGGAAATCTTTGGTGGGGGAGACAAAGGCTAGCGTCACGGGATTCCTCTTTGTCTCTGCTCAGAAGGTACTTTCTTTTAATAAAAGCTATGTTCATGTGGAAAATATGAGCCTCTCCTTGTTATTCTTGGTAAGTAGAAGGCAAGAGCCTAACAGAGCCAATCCCTGATGGGGAAGTGCTCCCAGTGACAGTTTGACATTAATTTACAACCCACTTGATCCAAATGGTTAATGTGCTCAGCTGCCAATTGAAAGGCTGCAGATTTGCGTCCATACACAAGCACCTCAGGAGAAAGGGCTGGCCATTTACTTCTGAAAAAGTCAGCCATTAAAAATTACATGGAGTACAGTTCTTTGGCAATATATCTTGAAATGCATTATAGCATTTCTGATGCACATGGGATTGCTATGAATCAGAGTTGACTTGATTGCAACTGGTATGTTGTTGTTGTTAATATGTACCATCAAGCCAGACCTGACCCATAGTGACCCCTCCTTGGGTTTCCAAGGTGGTATCACTATGGAAATAGATTGCCCAACCTTCCTTCTGAGGAGTGGTGGTATATGACCATTATATTCAACCTCTTTCAATGGCAGGTTATCTGTGCAGAGAGGATAGCAGGGGTGCTAGTGAGCATTAGGTTAGACACAAGGACTATCCTCTTGGAGGCTGTTAGAGAAGAAAGGCCAAAGGCGGAGGGTTGTTTCAAACTAAAAAACCAAACCCACTGCCATCAATAGATTCTGACTCATAGTGACCATATAGGATAGTGTAGGTCTGTCCCATATAGTTTCCAAGGCTGTAAATGTTTACAGAAGCAGACTGCCTCATCTTTCTTTCACAGCAAAGCTGGTGGGTTTGAACCAAAGACCTTTTGGTTAGCAGCCCAATGCTTTAACCACAGAGACACCAGAGCTCCTCACAGGGAGGGTTGTTGTTGTTGAGTACCATCAAGTTGTCTCTGACTCATAGCAACCCTATGTACAACAGAACAAAACACTTCCCGGTCCTGTACCAGCCCCATGATCTCTGCCATATCTGAGCTCACTGTTGTAGCCACTGTGTCAAACCCATCTTCTTGAGGGCCCTCCCCTTTTTCAGTGACCCTCCACTTTACTCAACATGGTATCATTCTCCAGGGAATGGTTCCATCTGACAATGTGACCAAGCAGGTGAGACAAAGTCTGGCCATTGTCACTTCTAAGGAGTGTTCTGGCTGCACTGCTTCCAGGACAGATTTGTTAGTTCTTTTTGCAGTCCACGGTACTTTCAGCATTCTTCACCAACACCACACCTTAAAAGCAATGACTCTTCTTCAGTCTTCCTCATTCATTGCCAAGCTAACACATGCATAGGAGGCAAGTGAACATACCATGGCTTGGGTTAGGTGCACCTTAGTATTCAAGGAGACACTTTTGCTCTTCAGCACTTGAAAGAGGTCTTTTGTGGCAGATTTCCTAATGCAATATGTTGTCTTAAGTCTTGACTGCTGCTTTCATTGGTGTTGATTGTAGAACCAAGTAATATGAAGTCTTTCACAACTCCAATCTTTTCTCCATTTATTGTGATGTTGTTTATTGGTCCAGTTGTGAGGAGTTTTGTTTTCTTTATATTGAGGTGTTATCCATACTGCAAACTATAGTCTTCAATCTTCATCAGTAAGTGGTTCAAGTCATCATTACTTTCAGCAAGCAAAGTTGTGTCATCTCTGTATCTCAGGTTGTTAATGAGTCTTCCTCCAATCCTGATTCCACATTCTTCTTCATATAATCCAGCTTCTCGGAGTATTTGCTCAGCATATAAGTTGAATAAGTATGGTGAAAAGATACAACCCTGAGGCACTCCCTTCTTCATTTTACAGTATCTCCTTGTTCTTTTTGAACAGCAGCCTCCTGGTCTATGTACAGGTTCCTCATGAATGCAATCAAGTGTTCTGGAATTCTCATTATTTTCAATGTTATCCATAATTTGTTGTGATCCACAAAATCTAATGCTTTTGCACAGTCAATAAAACACAAGCAAACGTCTTTCTGGTATTCTTTGCTTTGAGCCGAGATCGATCTGACATCAGCAATGATATCCCTCATTTTATGTCCTCTTCTGAATCCTGCTTGCATTCCTGGTAGTTCCCTGTCAATATACTGCTGCAACCATTTTTGAACTATCTTCAGCAATATTTTACTTGTATGTGATAGTAATGATATTATTCGATAATTTCCACATTCTTTGGGGTCACCTTTCTTTGGAATGGGTACAAATATGGAACTCTTCCAGTCAGTGGGACAGGAAGCTATCTTCTGAATTTTTGGCATAGATGAGTAAGTGCCTCCAGCCCAGCAACTGTTTGTCGAAACATCTCTATGGGTATTCTGTCAATTTCTGGAGTCTTGTCTTTTGCCAATTCCTTCAGTGCAGCTTCAACTTACTCCTTCAATACCATTGGTTCTCAATCATATGCCACCTTCTGAAACAGGTGAACATCAACCAATTCTTTTTGGTACAGTGACTCTGTGCATTCCTTCCATTTCTTTTGATGTTTCCTGCATCATTCAATGTTTGGCCCATAGAATCTTTCAATATTGCAAGTTGAGGCTTAAATTTTTTCTTCAGTTCTTTCAGCTTGAGAAATCCTGAGCATGTTCTCCCCTTTTTGTTTTTCCTATTGGTTTCCAAAGGCCCTCCAGGTCTTTGCATATTTCATTATAATAATTGGGTTACACTTCTTGATCTGCTCTTTGAAATCTTCTGTTCAGCTTTTTTATCTTTTCATTTCTTCCATTTGCTTTAGTTACTCTCCACTCAAGGGCAAGTTTCAGAGTCTCTTCTGACAACCATTTTGGTCTTTTCTTCCTTTCTTGTCTTTTTAATGACCTTTTGCTTTCTTCATGGATAATGTTCTTGATGTCATCATATAATTCCTCTGGCTTTTGGTCTTTGGTGTTCAGTGTATCAAATTTATTCTTTAAATGGTCTCTAAATTCAGGACCTCAATTGGCTGATGTGGCATGACTCAGAATGAGCAGAAACAGATGCAAACATCCATTAATAATTGGAACGCAGAATGTACGAAGTATGAATCTAGGAAAATTGGAAGTCAAAAATGAAATTGAATGCATAAAGACTGATATCCTAGGCATTAGTGAGTTGAAATAGACTGGTTTTAGTCATTTTGAATCAGACAACCATATGATCTACCATGTCAGGAATGACAAATTGAAGAGGAGTGGTGTGGCATTTATTGTCACAAAGACTGTTTCAAGACCTGTCCTGAAGTACAATGCTGTCAGTGATAGGATGATATCCATACACTTATAAGGAAGGTTGGGCAATCTACTTCTGTAGTGATACTGCCTTGGCAACCCAAGGAGGGGTCGCTATGAGTTGGATCTGACTTGACGGCACATAACAACAATAAGGAAGACCAGTTAATATTACTATTGTCCAAATTTATGCACCAACCACCAAAGCCAAAGATGAGGATATTGAAGATTTCTACTAACTGCAGCAGTCTGAAATTGATCAAACAAGCAATCAAGATGTGTTCATTATCACTGGTGACTGGAATGCAAAAGTTGGAAAGAAAGAAGAATCACTGGTAGTTGGAAAATTTGGCCTTGGTGATAGAAATAGTGCTGAAGATTGCATGATAGAATTTTGCAAGACCAATGACTGATTCATTGCAAATAACTTTTTTCAACAACTTAAATGATGATTATACACATGGACTTTATCAGATGGAATACACAGGAATCAAATTGACTACATCTGTGGCAAGAGGCAATGGAGAAGTTCAATAGCTTCGGCTAAAACAAGGCCAGGAGCTGGTTGTGGAACAGAACATCAATGCACATTCAAGTTGAAGTTGCAGACAATCAAAACAAGTCCATGAGAGCCAAAATATGACCTTGATAATATCCCTGAATTTAGAGACCAATTAAGAATAGATTTGATGCATTGAACACCAATGACCAAAAACCAGAGGAATTATGGGATGACATCAAGAACATCATCCATGAAGAAAGCAAGAGTTCATTAAAAAGACAAGAAAGGAAGAAAAGACTGAAATGGATGTCAGAAGAGACATGTCCTTGAGTGGAGGGTGGCTAAAGCAAATGGGAGAAATGAAAAGATAAAGAGCTGAACAGAACATTTCAAAGAGTAGTACCTCAAGCAGACAAGCCAACTACTATAACGAAATGTGCAAAGACTGGGAGTTGGAAAACCAAAAGGCAAGAACACACTTGGCATTTCTCAAGCTGAAAGAACTGAGGAAAAAAATTAAGTCTTGAGTTACAATATTGAAAGATTCTATGGGCAAAATATTGAATGATGCAGGAAATATAAAAAGAAGATGGAAGAAATACACAGTGTCACTGTACCAAAAAGAATTGGTCGATGTTCATTCATTTCAGGAGGTGACATACAATCAAGAACCAATGGTATTGAAGGAAGAAGTCAAAGCTGCACTGAAGAAAATGGCAAAGAATAAGGCTCCAGGAATTGATGGAATACCCATTGACATATTTCAACAAACGGATGCCCCATTGGAGGCACTCACTTGGCTATGCCAAGAGATTTGGAAGACAACTACCTGGCCAACTGACTGGAAGAGATCCATATTTGTACCCATTCCAAAGAAAGATTATCCCACAGAATGTGGAAATTATTGAACAATATCATTAAAATCACACGCAAGTAAAATCTTACTGAAGATAATTCAAAAATGGTTGCAGCAGTATACTGACAGAGAGCTTCCAGAAATGCAAGCTGGATTCAGAAGAGGACCTGGAATGAGGGATATCACTGCTGATGTCAGATAGATCTTAGCTGAGAGCAAAAAATGCCAGAAAGATGTTTACTTATATTTTATTGACTATGCAAAAGGATTTAGTTGTGTGGATAATAACAAATTATGGATACCATTGAGAAGAATGGGAATCTCAGAACACTTGATTATACTCATGAGGAACCTGTACATAGACTAGGAGGCTGTCATTTGAACAGAACAAGGGAATACTGCATGGTTCAAAATCAAGAAGGGAGTGTGTCAAGGTTGGATCCTTTCATCATGCTTATTCAACTATGCTGAGCAAATAATCTGAGAAGCTAGATTATATACAGAAGAACATAGCATCAGTATTGGAGGAAGACTCATTAACAACCTGCAATACAGAGATGACACAACTTTGCTTGCTGAAAGTGAGGATGACTTGAAGCACTTACTGATGAAGAATAAAGACTATACTCTGCAGTATGAATTACAACTCAATATAAAGAAAACAAAAATCCTCACAACTGGTGCAATAAACAGCTTCATGGTGGATGGAGAAAAGATTGAAATTGTTAAGGATTTCATGTTACTAGGCTCTACAACCAATACCAACAGAAGCAGCAGTCAAGACATCAGATGACATATTGCATTGGGCAAATCTACTGCAAAGGACCTCTTTCAAATGATTGGGAGCAAAGATGTCTCCTTGAAGACTAAGGTGCACCTAACCCAAGCCACGGTATTTTCAATCACCTCTTATGCACGTGAGAGCTGGCCAATGAATAAGGAAGACCAACGAAGAGTTCATGCTTTTGAGTTGTGGTGTTGGGGAAGAATGCTAAGAGTACCATGGTCTGCTAAAAGGATTAACAAATCTGTCCTGGAATGCAGCCAGAATGCTCCTTGGAAGCGAGAATGGCCAGACTTTGCCTCACCTATTTTGGTCAAGTTGTCAGAAGGAACCATTTCCTGGAGAAGGATATCATGCTTGGTAAAGTGGAGGGTCAACCAAGAAGCAGAAGGCCCTCAATGAGATGGAGAGATACAGTGCCTGCAGTGATGGGCTCAGGTATAGCAAGGATTGCAAGGCTGGCACAGGACTGAGCAGTGTTTCGATCTGCTGTACATAGGGTCGTTATGAGTCAGAGTCAACTCGATGGCACCTAGCAACAACATAACCAAGGTCATATTTTGGCTCATGGACTTTTTAAAACTGTCTTCAGCTTCAACTTGAACTTGCATATAAGCAGTTGATGACCTGATCCATAGTCAGCTCTGGGCTTGTCTTGGCTGAAGATATTGAGCTTCTGCATTGCTCTTTGCCACAGATGTACTCAATCTGATTCCAGTGTAATCCATCTGACAAAGTCCACATGTATAGCCACCATTTGTGTTGTTGAAAAAAGGTGTTTGCAATGAGTAAGTCGTTGGTCTTTCAAAATTCTATCATGTGTTCTCCAGCATTATTTCTATCACCAAGGCCATAGTTTCCAACTACCAGTGATTATTCTTTGTTTCCCACTTTTGCATTCCAATCACCAGTGATAATCAACACATCTTGATTGCATGTTCGGTCAATTTCAGACTGCAGAAGATGGTAGAATTCTTCAATTTCCTCATCTTTGGCTTTGGTAGTTGGTGCATAAATTTGAATAATAGTAGTAGTAACTGGTCTTCCTTGTAGGCATATGGATATTATCCTATCACTGACAGTATTGTACTTCAGGATAGATCTTGATATATTCTTTGTGATGATGAATGTCATGCCATTCCTCTTCAATTTGTCACTCCCAGCATAGTAGATCATGGGGTTGTCTGATCCAAAATGACCAAAACCTGTCCTTTTCAACTCACTAATGCCTAGGATATTGATCTTTATGCGTTCTACTTCATTTTTGAAAACTTCCAATTTTCCTAGATTCGTACTTCATACATTCCATATTCTGATTATTAATGGATGTTTGCAGCTGTTTCTTCTCATTTTGAGTTGTGGCACATCAGCAAATGGAGGTCCTGAAAGCTTTATTCCATCCATATCATTAAGATTGGCTCTATTCTGGGGAGGTATCTCTTCCCCAGTTGTATTTGAGTGTCTTCTGATCTGAGAGGCTCATCTTCCATCAGTATTTCAGATAATATTTCAGGGTTATTCATAAAATTTTCTAGTAATATATCAGACAGTGTTTCACTACTATTCATAAGGTTTTCACTGTCCAATTCTTTGAGAAGTAGATGGCCTCTTCCTTCTTGCAAGTCTGTTTTAATGTGGAAGCTCTGCCGAAACCTGTCCACCATGGGTAACCCTGCTGGCATCTGCAACACTGGTGGCATAGCCTCCAGCATCATAGCAGCATGCAAGCCACCACAGGATGACAAACCGACAGACAAGTTCATCTCTGTTAGTTGTTCCAAACCACTCTGCTCACTACCTGGCCTCTCTTAAAGCTGCTCCAAACCCCGTGCCCAGCTCACTCCCTTCCAGGCTGCCCTTAAAGGCTGCTCCCAAACAAACACCCCCACGCCTGGTTCACCATCTTCCGGACCACCCTTGAAAAATGTAGGAGGGTAGTCAGCACTAAATAAGTTGTAAAAGACAATGCAAATGTAAATTTTATTGTCATCACATCATGATTAGGGAGTATTCAATCTGAAGAGGTGCATTGAGAGATACAGTTTAAAGTTAATGGCCTATGTTAAGAAAGAGAAATGTCAAATCAAATCAAGTCAGTACATTTGTTGAACACTCTTTTATGCTTAGCACTACCACAAAGATCATGACATAAAGTGCCCTTAAAACACAGAACAACAACAACAAAATGGTTCTGTAGGAGGTGATATTAGAATGTGATCTGGTAAGGTTCACAGAGGAGTAACATTTGACCTGGGCTTTGAAAGTATGAGTTTGCTCAGCAGACATAGGGAAAAGGAAATGAGCATAGACTCCATGTCAGAAGGTGCTTGTTATGTGCAGGGAATGGAAAGTAATCTGATTTAGGGGAAGCCATAGTGCCAGAAGATGAGCCCTTCAGGTCAGAAGGCACTCAAAATATGATTGGGGAAGAGCTGTCTCCTCAAAGTAGAGTCTACCTTAATGACCTTGATGGAGTAAAGCTTCCAGGACCTCTATTAGTTGATGTGGCATGACTCAAAATGGGAAGAAATAGGTGCAAACACCCACTAATAATCAGAACATGGAATGTATGAAGCATGAATTTAGGAAAATTGGATGTTGTCAAAAATAAAATGGAATGTATGAAGATTGATATGCTAGGCATTAGTGAGCTGAAAGGGACTGGTTTAGACCATTTAGAATCAGACAACTATATGATCTTACTATGCTGAGAATGACAAGTTGAAGAGGAACAATGTGGCATTCATCATCACAAAGAATGTTTCAAGATTTATCCTGCAGTACAATGCTGTCAGTGATAGATAATATCAATATGCCTACAAGGAAGACCAGTTAATATTACTATTATTCAAATTTATGCACCATCCACTAAAGCCAAAGATGAGGAAATTGAAGATTTTTACCAACTTCTGCAGTCTGAAATTGGCCAAACATGCAATCAAGATATGTTGATTATTACTGGTGATTATAATGCAAAAGTTAGAAACAAAGAAAAATCACTAGCAGTTGTAAAATATGGTCATGGTGATAGAAATGGGGCCAGAGATCACATGACAGAATTTTGCAAGAGCAACAACTTATTCATTGCAAATAAGTTTTTTCAACAACATAAATGGAAGCTATACACGTTGACCTCACCAGATTCAATAGATAGGAATCAGATCAACTCTATCTGTGGAAAGAGGAGATGGAGAAGCTCAATATCTTCAACCAAAACAAGGCCAGGTGCTGACTGTGGAACAGACCATCAATTGCTCATAAGCAAGTTTAGGTTGAAACTGAAGACAATTAAAACAAGTCCAGTAGAGGCAAAATAGGACCTTGATTATATCCCACTTGAATTTAGAGACCATCTGAAGAATAGATATGAGTCATTAAATACTAATGACCAAAAATCAGATGAATTGTGGAATTACATCAAGAATATCATACATGGGGGGCAAGATGGC
>NW_006921862.1:1558376-1561718 GCF_000298275.1 Orycteropus afer afer
AAAGACAGGAAAGGAAGAAAAGAATATAAAATGGATGTTAGAAGAGACTCTGAAATTTGTTCTTGAATAGAGAGTAGCTAAAGCAAATGGAAGAAATGACCAGATAAAAGAGCTGAACAGATTTTGAAGAGCAGTTCAAGAAGATAAAGTCAATTATTATAATGAAATGTGTGAAGACTTGGAGTTAGAAAACCAAAAGTGAAGAACATGCTTGGCATTTCTCAAGCTGAAAGAACTGAAGGAAAAATTTAAGCCTTGAGTTGCAATACTGAAAGATTCTATGGGCCAAAAATTGAATGATGCTGGAAACATCAAAAGAAGATGGAAGGAATGCACAGAGTCACTGTACCAAAAAGAATTGGTTGATGTTCATCTAGGTGGCATATGCTCAAGAATAAATGGTACTGAAGGAGGAAGTCAAAGCTGCACTGAAGGAATTGGCGAAAAATAAGACTCCAGGAACTGACAGAATACCCATTGAGATGTTTCAACTAACAGATACTGGGCCAGAGGCACTTACACATCTATGCCAAAAATTCAGAAAATAGCTACCTGTCCAGCTGACTGGAAGAGTTCCATATTTGTACTCATTCCAAAGAAAGGTGACTCCAAAGAATGTGGAAATTATCAAACAATATCATTAATATCACATACAAGTAAAATACTGCTGAAGATAGTTCAAAAATGGTTGCAGCAGTATATTGACAGGGAACTTCTAGAAATGCAAATGGGCGAGGGATATCATTGCTGATATCAGATGGATGTTGGCTGAAAGCAAAAAATATCAGAACGATGTTTACTTGTGTTTTATTGACTATGCAAAAGCATTTGGCTGTGTGGCTCATAACAAATCACGGATAATGTTGAGAAAAATGAGAATTCCAGAACACTTCACTGGGCTTGTGAAGAACGTATACATAGACCAAGAGGCTGTCATTCAAACAGAACAAGAGGATTCTGCAAGGGTGTAAATCAGGAAGGGAGTATGTCAGGACTGTGTCCTCTTACCCTACTTATTCAGTTTGTATGCTGAGCAAATAATCTGAGAAACTGGACTATATGAGGAAGAACACAGTATGAGGATTGGAGGAAGACTCATTAACAGCCTGCAATATGCAGACAACTCAACCTTGCTTGCTGAAAATGAAGATGTCTTGAAGCACTTCCTGATGAAGATTAAAGACTACAGTTTGCAGTATGGATTATACCTCACCATAAAGACAACAAAAATCATCACAACTGGAACCATAAGTAGCATCATGATAAATGGAGAAAAGATTGAAGTTGTTAAAGATTTCATATTACTTGGTTCCACAATCAACACCAATGGAAGCAGCAGTCAAGAAATCAGGTGATGTATTGCACTGGGAAAATTTGCTGCAAAAGACCTCTTTATGGTGTTGAAGAGCAAAGGTATCTCCTTTAAGACTAAGGTGCACCCAATCTAAGCCATGGTATTTTCAATCACCTCATATGCATGTGAAAGGTGGTTAATGAACAAGGAAGATCAAGAAGAGTTGATGCTTTTGAGTCGTAGTGTTGGTGAAGAATGCTGAAAGTACCATGGTCTGCTAAAAGGACTAACAAACCTGTCCTGGAGGAAGTGCAGCCAGAATGCTCTATGGAAGCGAGAATGACCAGATTTCATCTCACCTGCTTTGGTCATTCCCTAAAGAAGGATATCATGCTTGGTAAAGTGGAGGGTCAGCAAAAAAGGAGAAGGCCATCAATGAGATGGATTGACACAGTGGTTGCAATGATGGGCTCAGGTATAGCAAGGATTGTGAGTCTGGTGCAGGACCGGGCAATGTTTCATTCTGCTGTACATGGGGTCACTATTAGTTGGTGTCCACTTGATGGCATCTAACAACAATAACATCATTTTCAAATATACTTAGCAGTGGAAATCTTTTCAAATATTTGTAACGTCAATATATGAAATTATAAAAATGCTATTAAAATATTTTATCATTTTAATTGTAAAACATTTACCTATTTTAAACTGAATCAATGAGAATAATGTAGCTCTTTTGAAAAAAAATTGCAATCATTGTTTCTGTCTGGTGTATTAATTTTTGTTTTTTATTTTGCCTGTGAAATAATTAGGAAACTTCTGATTCTCACAGAAGCTTGTCCTACTATCTCAACATATGCTTCAATTAAAGTAGATCAGAAGCTTGAAAGGAAAGTAGCAGGAAACTTTTACTTTAATTATTAATCACTAATAATACTGAAACCTGTCATTTAATATGTGTGTCAGATAGGTAGCCATAACTGAAAATATCCTCTAAAATTATCTATAGTATTATATCATTATGATGATATAATATTATGATGAAGTATTTTTTACATTAATTGAACAATTATGATGAAGTATTTTATAAGTTAATTACTATGTTGTGCTGAGAAATAATGCTAGGCAGTAGAAATGTCTGAGTAGAAATGTTCAAGTATTATATATATTTATATATAATATATATATTATATTATTTATACAAATTTGAGTCAGAAGTATCAATGACTGAAAAAGTTAATACAGAGCTACAATCCCTTTTTATCAATGTCATGTCATGAGATGAAAACTTATGCCCACACAAAAGCATGCACATGAATGTTTATAGCAGCTTTCTATTATAATTGCAAAAAAACAGAAGCAATCAAGATGTTCCTTAATAGGTGAATGGATAAACAACCTGTGATACATCTATACACTGGAGTATTATTTAACAATAAAAGAATTGAGCTATCAAGCTGCAGCGCAGTGTATTACTTCATATGGCTCTTTGAGCCATGGTCTTTGTGACACCTACCAGATCACTGAGTGAGACTACGTAAATGCAAGGTGCTTGTGGCATACGTATGCTTGTGGTATATGTTTTCATCTCATTTGGGTAAATATCTAGGAGGACAATTGCTGAATTAAATGGTAAGCCTATGTTTAGTTTTGTAAGAAAGTCATAATGACTCTACCATTTTTCATTCCCACCAGCAGTGAATGATGAGAGCTCTGGTGCATAGTGCCTAACCAGAAGGCTGGTGGTTCAAGCCAAGGGGATTGGCTAGCTTGGTTATAATGCAAATAAGGTACATGGCATCCTTGTGGCAGTGGGATCCGGAAATAAGGTGGTGTTGTTGTTAGGTGTCATGAAGTCATTTCTGACTCATAGTGACCCCATGCACAGCAGAACAAACCACTGCCCAATCCCGCACCAGCTCCATGATCCCTGCTATACTTGAGCCCATCATCACAGCCACTGTGTCAATCCATCTCACAGAAGGCCTTCCCCTCTTTCATCGACCCTCCACCCTACCAAGCATGACATCCTTCTCCAGGGAATGGTC
>NW_006921862.1:1562520-1564008 GCF_000298275.1 Orycteropus afer afer
GCGGTTCAAACCCACCAGCCACTCCTCGGAAGGAAGGTTGGGCAATCCTACTTCTGTAGTGATACTGCCTCGGAAACCCAAGGAGGGGTCGTTATGAATCGGGGCCGACTCGACGGCACATAACAACAACAACAACAACAAGTGTCCCCTTGTTCTGTTCAAACAACAGCCTCCTGGCAAGGAAATAAGATGTATGGAACCTTAATTGGTCAGTTTTGCCATTAGCTAGACTACAAATGATGCATCCTAGAGGTGGGAAGGAGGGATCTCACTGCCATCAAGAGAGAAGAGCTGGGAGTAGAGCACATCCTTGCACCTGATGTTCCTGCACTAGACCTCCTTAGCAGAAGAGGCAGTAAAATCAACAGACTGGCATAAGATGGAGTAGCACATTTCCTGGCCCACAGAGTGAGAAAGCTGAGTGGCCTTCAGGGAGGAGATTTGCTGGCTGAGTAGGGTGTTTCTTTGGGTACCTACTGGCAAACCTGAAAGAGCTTTGAGCAGGGCAGTGGCTGAGGCCAGAGAGAAATGTGCTGGCTAGGAAAGAGCTGTCTTGATTAAAGAGTTGTTTCTGATCCTAAATTGTAACCTCTTCTTTCTCTAGTAAACCACACAATCATAAGTATGTCTGTGAGTTCTGTGTGGCCATTGCAATGAATTAAGGAACTGAGCAGAGAAGTAGAGAGAGCTGTGGGAGGAATGGTTGTTGTCAGAATTAGCAAAGAGGTTGTAGGGTGGTGGCATGTCCGACCTCTGCGTCATAGGAACCATGCTGCTTACGGTAATTCTGCGTCCACTTTGTGAAGACACAGGATGTCAGAGGACGCTGTTGCCATGTCCTTTTTGAACAAGACATGAAACGACATGGAGAAACATTAAATTCGTATTGCTAAGTGTCTTGGTTCTCTAGTGCTGCTATAACACACATACCACAAGTGGATGGCTTTAACAAACAGGGGTTAAGTCTGTTACAATTTTGGAGGCTAGAAGTCCCAATTCAGGGTACCAGCTCTAGGGGCTGGGTAAAGGCCCATTGACATTGGCCTTCAGCTCTACCTCTCATTCCAGGACCACTGGAGATGGAGGCATCTCCTAACTCAGGCAGCTGCTGGTTGCTGAGGCTGACGAACTCAAGGTCAGTAGGTAAAATGGCACCCTTCTCAAATCATCAGGCAACAGGGCAGGCTACTAGTTCAAGTCTAGGGACAATCCCAAGATCAGCAGGAAATATGGCAGGCCACTGCTATAAAGACTCAGCCAAGTGCAGGATCCAAACATGCCAAAAGCTAGAGACCTTTCTCAAAGCTGCTTCTTTTTTTTTTATTATTTATTGTGATTTGGGTGAATATTTACAGAGCAAATTCACTTTCTATACAGCAGTTCACATATACTTTGTCGCATGTCATTGACCACAGTTTACCACAATGCAACAGCTCCCCTCCCACTTCCTCCCCATAGTTACCTCCTCCCAGTGTCCATCCCTCCATA
>NW_006921862.1:1564513-1578634 GCF_000298275.1 Orycteropus afer afer
TTGCATCTAGATTCAAAGCTTCTTCTTATACACTGGAGGCAGGCCACACTAATTGCTCACAGCAGATTCCACCATGGAGGTGATTAATCTCATGATGGGTAATAACTACATCCAACTGTTGTTGTTGTTGTTATGTGCCGTCGAGCCATACCTGACTCATAGCGACCCCTCCTTGGGTTTCTGAGGCAGTATCACTATGGAAGTAGATTGCCCCATCTTCCTTCCAAGAAGTGGCTGGTGGCTTTGAACTGTCAGCCTTCTGGTTAGCAGACAAGTGCCTTAGCCACTATGCTACCAGAGCTCACATCCAGCTGCCAGCCACTTAAAACCATGGCCCAGCCAAGTCGACACACCACCTTAACTACCACACTAAGTGAAAGAAGCTGTTCTGAAGAAAAAAAAGTTACATATTATATGATTCTAACTATATGACATTTTGGAAAGGAAAAACTATAGAGACAGTGAAAAGATCAGTGGTTGCCAGGGATGTGTTGGGGGTATCAGAGGAGGGATGAATAAGTGGAGCACAGAGCATTTTTTAGGGCAGTGAAACTATTCGATATGACACTCTAATGGCAGACACATGACATTATGCATTTGTCAAAACCCATAGAGTTGTACAAGACAAAGAATGAACTCTAATGTAAACTTGACTTTGTTATTTGCCATCCAGTCGGACCCGACACATAGGGCCTGACTCATAGTGACCCTTCCTTGGGTTTCTGAGGCAGTATCACTACGGAAGTAGATTGCCCAACCTTCCTTTGGAGGAGGGGCTGGTAGGTTTGAACTGCCAGGCTTCTGGTTAGCAGTCAAGTGCCTTAAGCACTAGGCTACCAGAGCTCCTAAACTTGACTTTAGTTAACAATAATTTATCAATATTAGTTTATCAATTATTGTGGAGAGCCCTAAGTCTTAAAGGACTGATGGGACATGGTGAGTGACTAATTGAGCAATGGCTCCCATAAATAGGTTGACACTTTTAGTGTCCCCATAAGGACTAGGACTGATGGGCCCTGAGTCTTGTGGGTTGATGCTGTTAAGTGTCCCTGAAGGTTGAGCCCTGCTCTTAGAATACCATCAGCCATTTTCTCCCTTGTGTTGTTCAGAGAAACAGCAGGTGCAAAAGAGGCATAACCTTTGATTGAACCCAGAATATGCGGAAGCCAATCTAAACTAGTTGCTAGGGAACATGGGTTTCTAGGGGATATAGAAGAATGAGTATAGAATTTAAGAGGTTATGGTGACCTGAGTTGTGGTGACTTGAATTATGGGAACAGGAATGTTAGTTTAAATTTTAATAAGCCAATTGTGTATGCATGTACTTTTCCCAATATTGATTAACTTGTGATTGATTGTATGACATATGAATTGTGCACTTTTCCCATGTTAAACTTGTATATAAGTTTGAGAATAATCATAATAAAATTGGCACTGCTTTGCAATGGCTCTGAGTGTCCCTCCCGTTCCCATCCTTTAACTTTTCTCTCATTTTTAACTCATTCTCTTACCCCCTGTTCTAGAATTGTCACACCGGCTGTGACATTTGGCCCCCAAACAGGGACTCAAAAGTGAAAGAAGGTGGCCACAAGGAATTTGATAATCAGGAGACATATTGAAAATAAATAATCAGGTAAGAGAACCTCACCTAATGAGGTGAGGGACGACGGGAGTAAGAAATTATGGGGCAAGAACAATCTGTTGAACATACTGACTTTTTAGTTTCTTTACAAGCTTTGTTAAAGGATAAAGGTATTTCAGTTTCTAAGTCTACTCTTAAAGCCTTTTTTTCCACAGTTCAGGAGTTAAGCCCTTGGTTTCCAGAAGAGGGTACGGTGAATTTAGAAGCTTGGAGAAAAGTTGGTCAGGAGTTTAAAAATCAAATATCTCTTAGAAGTTCCTTTGCCTTGCCAGATAATACTATGACTTTGTGGGAACAAATTAAAGAAGTGTTAGATCCACCGTAGTTATTCCTACTGCTCCTATTGCGCCCTCTCCTCCCCCCCTTCTCCCTCTCCTCCTCCTTTTCACGGACCAGGAACCTCCAGCAGCCACCATTGGATTCTAAATAAGCCTGAAGTCCCATTCCGAGTGAGGTCGGATTGGCATAACAGTGTGGCTCAGCCCTCCGCTCCGGGGTTTATACGGAGACACCTTAGCCAAAGACCCACTCAAACCTTCGTAAGAAGGGCGGACGACCAGGCATCAAAAAGATCCTCGAGGCTTGTCTTCACATCAGATCCTGGGCACCTAGATCCCAAGTCCCGGCCCCCTATTCCAGAGTCTTTGTCCCTTTCGTTTCCGGACATCACTGGCACCGCGTTTGAGACTCTCCCGGCGGAAAGGCAGAGGCATCTTAAGGGACGCCTTGGATTCCCTGTCTTTCCGTTCTAAGACTGAAGACTACAGCGGAGACGTCCACTGTTTTCTTCCAGTCTCCAGTTCCGGGATTCTTTCAGAAGCGGCTGGGACGCTAGTCCTTTGACAGAATTTTTCCCTTGGAACTTAAAGGATCATAGGTAACCAGAACTCCAAACCAGACCCAATTACTCCCCTGGGGTATCTCTTCCACGCCCTGGGGCTGGTTCGATTTTTTTGTCACTGCATAGGCAAATGGCCGGAAGTTCCCTACATCCAAACTTTCTTTTCTCTCTCTTTCTCTTTTTCTTTCTCTGCTTTACTTGCAATGCCACCACGGTATATAAATATGAAACCCCCTCTGTTCAAAGAGCAGAATTAAAAGCAGTTTCATTAGCATTGCAGCAATATCCTTATCCACTGAATATCTATTCAGATAGTAATTATACTGTCTCAGCAGTGCGAATGTTACCACAAGCTTATATAATCACTTCAGATGAGGAACTTTTTCATTTATTCAAGGAAGTACAAAATTTGTTAAATACTCGTCAGCATCCTATTTTTATTGAGCATATTCGAGCTCATACCAATCTTCCAGGCCCTTTAGCACAAGGAAATGCTGAGGCTGATAACCTTACACTTATTAATTTTGCAGAACCTGTGCAAGCAGCACAAAGATGTCATGAATACTTCCATCAAAATGCTTTAGCCTTACGAAAGCAATTTAAGCTTACTAGAGAGCAAGCCAGACAAATTGTTAAAAACTGCTCCACTTGTCCTATTCATCATCCTGTCCCTATAATGGGAATTAACCCTCGAGAATTATTACCTAATGATTTATGGCAAATGGATGTGACTATTTATTCTTCTTTTGGTAGATTAAAATATGTACATGTTTCAGTTGATACATATTCTAGTTTTATTATAGCTACTTCTCATTCAGGAGAAGCATTTAAAAATGTTCAAGATCATTTACTCACTGCCTTTTCTTTAGTAGGTAAACCAAAAAAATTGAAAACTGATAACGGAACTGCATATACTTCTTCAGCTTTTGACACCTTTTGCAGCATTTTTAACATTTTTCATTCTACAGGAATCCCTTATAATTCCCAAGGCCAAGCCATAATTGAGCGATGTCATTCTACTTTAAAGACTATGCTTAAAAAACTAAAAGAGGGGGAGATATTTAGGGGACAAGTAAAATATTCACCACATATGCACTTGTCCTTGGCTCTATTTGTTTTAAATTTTTTAATATGCACTTGTCCTTGGCTCTATTTGTTTTAAATTTTTTAAATGTTGACCTGGATGGTAGATCAGCGGCAGAGAGACACTGGTCTCCTGATGGGCCTCCTTCTCAAATGGTAAAGTGGAAAGACTTGGTAACTGGCCTCTGGAGAGGTCCTGACCCGGCCTAAGAAAAGGCCGAGGTTATGTTTGTGTTTTTTGACAGGATGAGGAAACGCCGAGGTGGGCTCCGTCAAGATACATCAGAGATGCTCCTACTGCAGACCCAGATGACACAGATGACGCTGGAGAATCGGCAGAAACGACACATCATCCAGAGTTATGGAAATTGATTGCAGCTTTTGCCCCGGTGGAAACTAATATTTCAACCTGGTCACAACTTCATGGACACAGTACTATTTTAAATGTTAAAGCTTGTGTTCCTCATCCTTTTTTATTGGTCGTAGGACCAGGATGAATAACTCCAATACACTTGTCAAATGGGACTATGTATAAAGTTATCTGTTCAGGATGTATTTTGACCAATTGTTTACCAGTGAAAAGTACTTCTTTTCAGAATGTTTTGGTATTTTTAGCCATGCAACCTCCTTATTTGATGATCCCTGTAGAAGTAACTGGCCCTTAGTATACTAATTATGGATATCAATTTGCTGTTGAGTTACATCATTTATTGTCTAGAACAAAACGATTTTTAGGATTGTTGATTGCTGGGATGGCTGCTTTGGTATCCTTAATAGCCACAGCCACCATATCTACTATTGGTTTGGCACAAACTGTACATACAGGAGATCATGTAAACATTTTAGCTAGAAATGTATCTTATGCTTTAGCCACTCAAGATCAAATTGATCACAAGGTATTAGCTCGTATTGAGGCTTTAGAAGAAGCAGTTGAATTTTTGGGAAAACAATTATCAATTTTGAAAAGGCAGTTATCTCTAATATGTCATGGGGGATTTTAACACATTTGTGTAACTCCTTTAGAATATCAGAATACTACTACCTGGGAACAGGTCCAAAGACATTTGCAGGGCATTTGGCATGACACAGACATGAGTTTAGATCTTGAAGATTTACAAAAAGATATAACTGCAATAGGCCATTCTAAGCTTGATATTATAGATCCTTCTAAAATTGCATTAAAGATATTAGATAAACTGAATGGATTTAATCCTTTAAATTTGTTGCAACATTCTTTTTGGCTTTTTGTAGGTTTATTGATTATTGTATTATTACTGGGATTGGCTTGTTGTATATTATGGGGTTGTTGGAGACGACATCAATTTATTACTCAAGCCCGCATGCACATGCTGCACTTAAAAACAATAGGGGGAGATGTGGAGAGCCCTAAGTCTTAAAGGACTGATGGGACATGGTGAGTGACTAATTGAGCAACGGCTCCCATAAATAGGTTGATACTTTTAGTGTGCCCATAAGGACTAGGACTGATGGGCCCTGAGTCTTGTGGGTTGATGCTGTTAAGTGGCCCTGAAGGTTGAGCCCTGCTCTTAGAATACCATCAGCCATTTTCTTCCTTGTGTTGTTCAGAGAAACAGCAGGTGCAAAAGAGGCATAACCTTTGATTGAACCCAGAATATGCGGAAGCCAATCTAAACTAGTTGCTAGGGAACATAGGTTTCTAGGGGATATAGAAGAATGAGTATAGAATTTAAGAGGTTATGGTGACCTGAGTTGTGGTGACTTGAATTATGGGAACAGGAATGTTAGTTTAAATTTTAATATGCCAATTGTGTATGCATGTACTTTTCCCAATATTGATTAACTTGTGATTGATTGTATGACATATGAATTGTGCACTTTTCCCATGTTAAACTTGTATATAAGTTTGAGAATAATCATAATAAAATTGGCACTGCTTTGCAATGGCTCTGAGTGTCCCTCCCGTTCCCATCCTTTAACTTTTCTCTCATTTTTAACTCATTCTCTTACCCCCTGTTCTAGAATTGTCGCGCCGGCTGCGACAAATTATAACAGATGTATCACAGGAATGGTAGATGTTAATGAAAGAAACAATATGCAGAAGGGAGGGGGTCCACTGAAACCCTTTCTACCTCTTGCACAATTTTTCTATAAATCTAAAACTGGTTTTAAAATAAAATTTATTAAAAACGATACAATGTTTGTGAAACCCTAGATGTGCCTCTGCAGAACCCTGAGGCTAAGATGGTGTGCTAAGGCTAGGTTAATAGTGTTGGTTACAGTTAGATGTTGGATTTTAATTTGATAACTATGAGGAACTGTTGAAAAAATTTAGGAAAGTATGTAAGATCAGATCCTTATTTTCAAATAATTCTAACAGTGGTCTGTATTTGAGGGAGATAAGAAGCTAATTTACTGAGCAATGGCTATAATCCATATAAGAGAAACTATAGAGCAGGCTGAGTGAAACTGGGAGGTTGGGGTCAGATTCAAAGGTATCTCATAAAGAGGGAGGTTGAAACGTAAAGTAGTCTTCAATACCCTACAACTCTGGGTTTGAATCTGTCTGATATATTCCAGTTTATGAAACTACAGAAAGCATATGAGCTATATACAAGTTCCCAATGTATACTCTCTCAACACCCAAATGGAACAATGAGATGCTGGTCCAGACATTACTCACATCTTGCTATTCTGCACAACTCCTTAACTACTGTATCACAGGAGGCCACGGAACAATTGAACAGCAGAGCTGAGATGTGATCCCAGGCAACCTAGCTACACAGTCACTCCCTCTGCCATTTTGTTATCAACACTTGATTCTGAGTCTGCAAGTTCATCATGTGAAAGCCAAGGGGCATGTGTGGTTTGGAATACGAAGGTGATGGGGAGGGAGAAGACAGGTGAGATGATCCCATGTTAAGAAGCATGGGCTTTGGATTCTAAAGGCAGTGGGGGAAAACCATTTAAATGTTTTAATCAGAATAGTATCCTATTTGCATTTATGCACTAGTATTCTGGTATGTTTTTCTCCATCTTTAAGTTTTCTTAGCACCTTAATATGATTTTCACATTCATTCCAGGAGATGAGCCATCCTGTATCATCCCATGCAATGATATTTTTTTCTTGAAAACTATATTTTAAGGAAACTTCACTTTATTCATTTATTGAACAAATATTGGTTAAGTACATATTAGTTAATGCAAGGCACTGCTTTGAAGGATATATAAAAGTAGAAGCATACAAAATATAATGGTTTTTATTATCTAATGATTATTAAATTTCTAGATTTATTGTAAAAGTTCAGATTTATATTTTTCAAACTCACCAGAATTATTTATTGGAAGAAATTTGTTTTCCAGGTATAAAATGAAGCGTGCACATATTTTGTAATTGATTCAAATAATCTAGAGGTCTGATAGTGTAGTGCCTAAGGCATTTGACTGCTAACCAGAAGGCTGGTGGTTCAAGCCCACCAGCCACTCTTTGGAAGGAAGATGAGGCAATCTACTTCCGTAGTGATAGCACCTCGGAAACCAAAGGCAGAGTTGCTATGAGTTGGATCCGACTCGATGGCAGTGAACTGAGATTGCTAGTTAGGCAGTCAACAGACAATTGAAAAACAGATCTTCAAATACTCCTCAGCCTGGAGGATACACTAATTGTGAGTGCACGATACCATCTCTTTCAGCACAGACATGCTGATGCACCATATCAGGAAAACTAAAATTAAATACCTCAAGCAAAGAAGGATGATTTGCAAGCTTACCTAAATCTGACACTGTGTGCATTCATTTGCTAGAAAGGTGTTATTCACATAGTCAATGCTATATAACATGATACAAAATGAATTTTCCTCTTTGCCTGTCTGCATCAGACAGTTTGTTTAAAGGCTTTGAATTACATTATCCCAGTTTTTTAGAGTGTGGAAGTTAAACTCTACATGATGCCACAAAGAAAAACTTCCAGAATATGATATATTGGCCACAAAATGCCCTTCTGAGCAAGGGGAAGCTTTTTTTTTCTTACTTCAGATAAGTTCAGATATTTTAAAAAAAGGTTTTGCACACAGATTAAAATTGAAATGGCTTTATAGAACTAGAAAGGAAATCTATAGAAAGAAACTTTTCCATAGTTTGTTCAAGTTGAAAATACTTATACTTGATTTAAAAAGTAGAAAATGAAGTCATAGACCCATCAAAAATAAAGTACAGTGTGTTTTGATCATAATGAGGCTTTTTTCCCCCCCATGAGAATTAGAATCACAAGACTATAATATAGTCATACAGTGTCCTTTCCTAAGCCTGGAGCAGCAATGAGATCAGCCAGAAAGAGTGAGTCACGTGACAACAGGAAGGCAAAGTTGCCCGTAATGTTTTTCCATTTCATGTACCCTCTGGAAGGACAAAAGGTGGGTGGAAAAGCACAACCTACTGTGAATGTCACCTTTTCACATTCTGTAAACTGCAGTCTAACAACTGCTACCTGCTGTGCCAGGATTAGTCCTGTGACTGGAGTTTAACACCTGAATTTCCCAACAATCCAACTTCTTAAAATGTATTTCAAATCCAGAACATAACTAAGTTAATTTCTCCTTATGTAATTGGATGTTGTTGTTAGGTGCTGTCGAGTTGGCTCCGATTAATCGCAGCCCTATGTGCAACAGAATGAAACACTGCCCAGTCCTGCATCAGCCTCACAATCCTTGCTACACCTGAGCTCATTGTTGCAGCCACTGTGTAACTGGATAAAAAAAACAAAACAAAACTCACTGTCATGGAGTCAGACCCACTCATAGCGAGGAAACCCTCCTTGGGTTTCTGAGGTGGTATCTCCATGGAAGTAGATTGCCCAATCTTCCTTCCAAGGAGTGGCTGGTGGGTTTTAACTGCCAGCCTTCTGGTTAGCAGTCAGATGCCTTAGGCACTATGCCACCAGAGCTCCCTGTATAACTGGATAGTCTAACTTAATATACTGCTCACTCATTGACTTTGATTAAAATTATAACATTCACAGAAAAAAAAGTTGAGTTAAAAGAATGCTATGATACAATACTTTAAGTTAGAAAAATACCCCCAATTCTGACCAAAGAATAGTCAAGAATCTACACGAGTGTATGTGTGTGTATGTATGTATATACACACATATATATAAATTTTATTGCTCACAATAAAAGTTGTAAAAACTAAAAAAAAAGAAAATACTATGAAAGGGCAAACACTTTTACGGACAGACTTTAAATTGGACTGTGAATGTCTATTGCGTCAGTGTATTGTATGCTTTGCTTTGGTTCAAAATTAACAGCCACATTCCCAGCAGTTAGCCAATCTTTTATTAAATAAAATGTTGATTGAACTTTGGGTTGGTTCTTCCACTCTGCTAGACGATTCTGAAGAAATCAGACTTGGCTCCTGTCTTCAAGGAGTCTTTCAGAAGATGGGCTGCACAAGTGTCTGCACTATGACAATCCAGCAAGGCAATTGCAATGAACTAACAACAATACCTCGTGTTTATTAAATGCTCACAGTAGATCCAGAAACTGTATGATTTAGCTCATTTAAACTTTATGACAGTTTGGAGTATTATCATGAACCCTAATTTGCAGATAAGCACTATAAGTTTTAGGAAAGTTACCCAAGTTGCATAAAGTCAGTTAAAGAGATACACATCTGCATGTTTGCATTTGCTGAATAATCTCTGGGGTTTCTGGGCCTCCAAAGCCAGGAAGATTTTGGAAAATGCAGACTTGGATGACAGGAAAGAAGAGTGAGAAGGTGTGCTTTCTAGGATCAGGACCTAGAGGCCCAGTCCTTATCTTGCCCTTCTGTCAACCCAGCTGGTCCCACCTCCTGGCAGATAGCTGGCGGCTGGGCCTTAGAGAGGAAAATTACTCTACATAAAATGGGGCCAGGTGGGAGGAGGAAGGGCAGAGAAATGGGGAAAAAGGAACGTTGTCTAGGGTGGGTAGCAGAAGTACGAGGCCTTAAGCAGTGTCGCTGCCACCTACACCTGCCTGGTCCTGACTTGGACAAGCAACAGGCTCCGTGAGAGACTTTCCTGCGCCCACTGGGTTCCAAATGCTAGACCAAGGCTTACCCCTGACCCTGGGGATGACGGATACGCGCGTCACCTCATACTTTAAGGGCTGATCAAGGGGCCGCGGTAGCAAGTGCGCGCCAAGAAAGCTGCCTGTAACACACTGAGCTTCGCAGAGTCTCTGCTCCGGGTCAAGGGTTCATCTAAGAGCACGCAGCCCAAACGCCGGCGCGCATCGCAGGAGGCCCGGAGGACGTCACCGACGCACGGTGGAACCTCCAGCCCGCCTCCCGCGCGCCTTCCTTTCCCTCTCTTCCTAGTGACGCAGCGGCGGCCCGGGCCACGCACACCGACACAATCACACCTGTGCTCCAGCTCAACGGTCTTCTTTCGCAGCGGGGTCCCGAAGATGGCGGCGCTCAAACTCCTCTCTACCGGGCTAAGGCTCTGCGCCTCTGCCCGTGGCTCCCGGGGCGTCTGGTCCAAGGTAAAGTGCCCGCGAAGTGGAAGGCCACGCGCGGGAAGAACACGGAGGAAACCCCGAGTGTCTCCCGCGTTTGCTTTTCTACTTGCAACCACTTGCTCGAGAAACTAGCATCCGTGGCGCAGTGCCTGGGGGTCAAGGAGACCCGCGGCTTTTTCAGATGACCTCCCTTTGTTTGGCTTTGCAACGCTTTCCTGGTGGGGAAGACCGAGCGAAGAAGCAAGCGGAGAGGCTGAGAAGGGCGGAAGGACGCCTGGCTGCACCCTTGAGTCTGGCTTGCTCACATTCTCCTTGGCCACGCGTCTCTGCCTCGTTGGCAACCTTCTGCCCTCACTGTGCTCGCACTTGCGAAGGGACTGTAGCAATCGACTTGGGGCGA
Organism: Orycteropus afer afer; assembly: GCF_000298275.1. Classification (NCBI taxonomy): domain Eukaryota; kingdom Metazoa; phylum Chordata; class Mammalia; order Tubulidentata; family Orycteropodidae; genus Orycteropus; species Orycteropus afer. The sequence goes on from NW_006921862.1 coordinate 1,574,959, forward strand.
GGAGGGAGATGGTTTAAGGAGGGGAAGGGGAAAAGGCAGCAGGCAGTATGTCTGCGCCCCACAATGGGAATTTAAGCTTAGTCAGGGGCTTCTCTGCAGGCCTGGAACCCGAAGTCGGGTAAACAGCGGCTGGAGTTCCGCGCCAAGGGGGCGGATGCTGGGTGCGGCTGGGGTAGAATCTGCTCCCCACCTTCCCTTTCCGTATAAGGCTCTGCCTGACCGCACAGTGGAAAAGGGAACCCGGACTGGAGCGCTCGCCCAGAGAGTGCTGGCGAGGGAGGCTCCTAGGCTTATTGGCGACCAGGGTAGGCTAGCACGCAGTCGCCGGACGCTGGTGCGCTTCTCCTGTGGCCCGGTATCCAGTTTAGGGGCTTTCATTTTTCAAAGCTAATTGAAGCCCTCGTTCGCCCTTACTGCAGACTCTTCACCCAGTGGAATTTTGGCTTTTACATGTTTTTGCCCCTTGCAGTTGCAAGCCCACGCTCTGGTGAGGTTCTTGTCCCGAGTCCTTGGACTCCAGCAGCTGGACCGGAGCGCTTGGTGTAGGGGGGTGGTTTTACTAAAAAACCCGGTAGGCTCTTCCTTGGAACGAAAAACGGTGTTTTTACTCACTGGTATGTTGAATCGGCCCCCCACTGGCGCAGTGGTTAAGCTCTGAAAGGTAGGCGGTTCCAACCCACCAACAAGATCTGCAGGAGAAAGTTGTGCCAGTCTGCCTCAATAGAGATTAGAGCCCTGGAAACCCCATGGACAGTTCTTTGCTGTCCTATAGAGTCACTATGAGTCCGGGTCGACTTAACGGAAATTTTGTTGTTGCTATTGTTATATATTGAATAATAGTTCTGAGTATGAAAGCATGCCTTGCGCATTTGTAGGTTCAGCAGACAACTCCTTCTCCTGCCCACTGGTATTAGTGCCTAAGGCATTTGACTGCTAGCCAGTAGGATGGCGATTCAAACCCAATAGCTACTCCTTGGTAGGACGATTGGGCAATCTACTTCCTTAGTGATACCTCCTCAGAAACCCAGGGACGGTCCCTTTGAGTTGGATCTGACTAGAAGGCAGTGAGGTTTTTTTTTTTTTTTTCCCCCTTTGGAATCCTTTGTAAGTACTAGGGAATGATTTAGACCTAGATTGTTTTACTCTTCAGTGCCTCTTAGGAAACATTTTGCTAATTGGAGATAGCTTTGGTTTGGATATATAATGCATTATTAAAAAGAACTTTAATCCACTTGACGGCAGTGAGGGTTGAGGGGATGTTGTGCCAATTGAGCATGATGTCGCCCAAGACTATGGTCTGAGTCCACAGGTCCGGTGATTGTGTCTCTCAAGGTGTTTGGTTTTCTTTAAGAAATTACTCCAACTCTTATCTTGTGTTGCTTCTGTAATGTATGTGGCCAATTTCGTAGCACAAGTGCAGGTAAGATTATCTTAAGCCAACCTTCTCAGCCAAATCTATTCTTGGTGTAGGGTATATTCCTGTTGGCCTAACTCCATCTGATCTTCTCACCTTTTTATGCATTTATCTGTAGCCTGGTGTTTGGTGTTAATACCAAAACAACCTCACTGCCTGACTCATAGCGACCCCTCCTTGGGTTTCCAAGGCAGTATCACTACAGGAGTAGATTGCCCAATCTTCCTTCTAAGGAGTGGCTGGTGGGTTTGAACCCCCAGCCTTCTGGTTAGCAGAGAAATGCCTTAGGCACTATGCCACTAGAACTCCTTTGGTGTTAGTAATAATATACTAGTATATGCAGTATTGCGTATATACTAGTATTTGCCTCTGTTGTCCTTATCTTAAGTGCACGTTTCAGTGTCCTTCCTTTCTTTTGCCAGTGTCATCATGCTGGTCACAGTCTTTTCACACCATCCCTCCCCTCACTCAGATCAACATATGACCCCCAATTAGTCCAACACTTTCCCTCCCCTTTTTTTCCGGTAACCAACAAAGTGAATTTCCTTCCCTGATAAATCTTCCCTTGACTTTTTACAATAATGGGCTCATAACAGTATTTGTTCTTCTGCGACTGACTTATTTCACTCAGTATGTTGTTGTTGTTAGGTGCCATCGAGTCGTCTTTGATTCATAGCAACTGTATGTATGCACAGCAGAATGAAACACAAACCAGTCCCACTCCAGCTCCGCGATCCCTTCTATACTTGAGCCCATTGCCGCAGCTACTGTGTTAATCCATCTCATTGAGGGCCTTCACTGCTTTCATTGACCCTCCACCTTACCAAGCATGACATCCTGTAGGGAATTGCCCCTTCTGATAACATGACCAAAGCAAGTGAGATGAAGTCTGGCCAGTCTCGCTTCTGAAGTACAGCTTTGCAGTGGCTGCACTTCCTCCAGAGTTATTTGTTAGTTCTTTTAGCAGTCCATGATACATTCTTCACCAGCACCACAACTCAAAAGCCTCAATTCTTCTTTGGTCTTCTTATTCATTGTCCAGCTCTCACATGCATATGAGGCGATTGAAAATGTCATGCCTTGTGTCAGGTGTACCCTAGTCCTCAAGGAGACATCTTTGCTCCTCAGCACTTGAAAGAGATCTTTTGCAGCCAACTTGTCCAGTGCTGTATGTCGTCTGATGTCCTGACTGCTGCTTCCATTGGCGTCGGTTATAAAACCAAGCAATGTGAAGTCTTTGACATCATCAATCTTTTCTCCATTTATCATGATGCTGCTTATAGGTCCAGTTGTGAGGATTTTTGTTTTCTTTATATTGAGGTGTAATCCATACTGCAGGGTGTATTCTTTGATCCTCATCAGTAAGCGCTTCAAGTCATCCTCACTTTCAGCAAAGTTGTGTCATCAGCATATCGCAGGTTGTTAATGATTCTCCGTCCAATTTTGATGCCATGTTCTTCTTCATATAGTCCAGCTTCTTGGATTATTTGCTCAGCATACAGATTGAATAAGTATGGTGAAAGGATACGACGCAGATGCACTCCCTTCTTGATTTTAAACCATGCAGTGTCCCCTTGTTCTGTTCACTCAGCATTATGTCCTCCAAGTTCATCCACGTTGTAAGATGATTCATGTGTTTTTCATTGCACCATTCTGTATGCCTTATTCTTGTGCTCCATTGTTGTTACACACTACCCTGCACAGAGTAGACACTCAAGACATATTTAATACATGGATGAGAGAAACATGTCAACAAACTTAATAATAACACTGATTTTTTTTTTCTGCTAAAGATAGCCAACACATAAAATTATGTCTGTCTCTCTATAAACACTTTTTAAAAAGGATGCTTTTTAAACTTGAGCATGCATCAGAATTACCTGGAGGCTTTTAAAAACAGATTGCTGTGCCTACTCCCAAAGTTTCTGATGTAGTGGGCCTGGAGTGGGGCCCAATAATTTGCATTAACAAGTTACCAAGTGATTTTTGATGCTATTGGTGTAGGGACCACACTTTGAGAAACATTAGCCTAGTACAGTGTATAAGGGCTTAGGTTTGAAGACTTCCTCCCTTCATTACTGTGGAGGAGGAAGCATTCAATTCTACTTTCTGTCCCCTAAGAAACTTATTCTCACTCACTGCCATCGAGTCAGGTTCAACTCATAGTGACCCCTCCTTGGGTTTCCGAGGCAGTATTACTACAGAGGTAGATTGCCCAACCTTCCTTCCAAGAAGTGGCTGGTGGATTTGAAACGCCAGCCT
>NW_006921862.1:1579629-1580764 GCF_000298275.1 Orycteropus afer afer
GGGGAGTGGCTGCTGGGTTTGAACCGCCAGACTTCTGGTTAGCAGTCACGTGCCTTAGGTATATAGTATATTGTTATTGTTACTATGTGAGTCTCGGACTCCTCGCAATCCTGTGCACAACAGAAGGGAACCCAGCCCTGCGCCACCATCACTGTCATTGCTATGCTTGAGCCCATTGTCACAGCAACTGTGTTAATCCATTTCTTGAGGGTTTTTGCTGCCCTTCTACTTCACCAAGCATGATGTCCTTCTCCAGGGACATGTCCAAAGTAAGCCAGGTGATGTCTTGCCATCCACTTTTCTAGGATGCATTCAGGCTGCGCTTACTCCAAGACAGATTTGTTTGTTCTTGTGGCAGTCCTTGCTATTTTCAGTATTCTTCACCAGTACCACAATTCAAAGGCATCGTCTCTTCTTTGATCTTCCTTTCTCATTGTCCAGTTTTCAGGTATGCATATGATGTGATTGAAAATACAGTGGCTGGAGTTAGGCACACCTTAGTCTTCAAAGTGACATCTTTGCTCCTTAACACTTTAAAGAGGTCTTTTGTAGCACATTTTCCCAATATAATACATCACTTAATTTTTTCATTTTTAAAAAACATTTTATTGTGATTTGGATGAAAGTTTTTACATTGTTGTTGTTGTTATATGCTGTCGAGTCGGCCCCGACTCATAGCGACCCCTCCTTGGGTTTCCGAGGCAGTATTACTACAGAGGTAGATTGCCCAACCTTCCTTCCAAGAAGTGGCTGGTGGATTTGAAACGCCAGCCTTCTGGTTAGCAGTCAGATGCCTTAGGCACTACACCACCAGAGCTTCCAAGAAACTGTTAGTGGGAAAATAAACATAAAACTACCATTAACACTTTACCTACTTGTCTTCCTTAAAACTCCAAGTCTCTTTCCAATTTCAGACTCACTTGAGCAGCAGTCATTCTGCTACAGCAGTTTACTGGTCCACTTGACTTGGATGCTATTCAGCACTGCAAGCTCTTTCTGAACCAACCCTAAAAGTGACCCCCCCCCCAATTATGATCAATATAGCATCACTTTCCATCCAGCTATGTAAGGTAGAAACCTTGGAGCCATCCTTCCTTAACTCTCTTCTTTCCTCCACTTCCAGTGGGTCACCAAG
>NW_006921862.1:1580864-1595506 GCF_000298275.1 Orycteropus afer afer
TTGAACCACCAGCCTTCTGGTTAGCAGTCAAGTGCCTTAGGCACTATGCTACCAGAGCTCCCTAAAGTTTTTACATAGAAAAAAAAGATTTTCCATTCAATAATTCATACACATTTTGTTTTGTGACATTGATTGCAGCCCCCACAGTGTAACACCACTCTTCCCATTTCCTCTGTGTGTTTCCTGTTTGCATTCGTCTTTCTTTCCTACTGGTTCCTGCCTTCAGAGCTTGATCCCTGGACAAATACTGTCCTTTTGATCTTTCAGGGTTGATTGTTCTAAAGGGTTTGTACCTCCCAGATGTTATTGTTTCCCTTATAGGACTATCTATTGTTTGGCTGAAAGTTGAGCCCCAAGGGTTCCAGGCTTGAAGGGTGTCTAAGAGACATTGTCTTTAGGATTCTACCAGTCTTTGTTAGACCAATAAGCCTGTTCTTTCTTTTATGATATTGAGTTTTGTTGCACATTTTTCTCCCACTCTCCCAGGACCTTCTGTTGTGATCCCTTTCAAGCAGTCAGTAGTGGTAGACGGGCACCATCTAGTTCTCCTCATTTCAGGGTCTTGGAGGTTGAGGTCCATGTGGTCTATCTAATTGTTTCCATGTGTCTTTCATTTTCTTCACTTTTCTTTCCTCTGGACTGTTACAGACCAATAATTAATTGCATCTTAATGGCTGCTCACAGGCTTTTATGTCCCCAGCCACTGCTCACCAAAGTTGTATGTAAAACATTATCTTTGTGGGCTGTGTTATGCCATTGACCTTGATGTTCCTCAAGACTATGGTACTGAGTCCCTAGGCCCAGCAACACATTCCCTCTAGGTGTTTGGTTAGGCTAAGAAGTTTTCATAACTTTGACCCCTGTGTGGCTAACTTTATGTTTGGATATATTTGCATCCCATGTAAATACATATGTAGAAATATCCTCTTGTCAAACCTATATAAATTCATGGGTAAAGTCTCGGTAGACTTCACACATCTATTCAGGTTGTATGCCTACACAAAATTATCAAAGCAAGGGAGACACTGGAAGGAGCACAAGAGTGACAGGCAATGAAGGTATGTACTATTATTGTACAAACCCCAGCAATAACAGTAATAGCAATAATCTACAAGTTGATAAGTATTTGATTTCTTGACTGATGCTTCCATGGGCATTGTTTGTGGATCCAAGTTGTGAAATCTTTGACAACCTCAGTGTTTTCCCTGTTTATCATGATGTTGCTCATTGTTCCAGTTGTGAGGATATTTGTTTTCTTTATGCTGAGGTTAAATTCATATTAAATTCTGTAGTCTTTGATCTTTATCAGTAAGTGCTTCAAGTTCTCTTTCCTTTCAGCAAGCAAAGTTGTGTCACCTGAATATTGCAGGTTATTAATGAATCTTCCTTCAGTCCTGATTCTGTGTTCTTCTTCATGTAGTCCAGCTTGTTAAATTATTTGCTCAGCATTAAGATTGAATAGTATGAATAAGTTGTGGTGTAAGGATACAATCCTGATGTATACCTTTCCTGATAGATACTAAACCATGCAATATCCCCTTGTTCTGTTTAAACAACTGCCCCTTGGTCCATGTACAGGTTCCTTATGAGCACAATGAAGTGTTCCCATTCTTTGAAATGTTATCCATAGTTTGTTATGATCCACACAGTGGAATGCTTTGCATAGATACTACAATACAGGGAATCATCTTTCTGGTGTTCTTTGCTTTCAACCAAGATCCACCTAACATCAGAAATGATAGCCCTTGTTCCATGTCCTCTTCTGAATCCAGCTTAAATTTCACGAAGTTCTCTGTCAATATATTGCTACAACCATTTTTGAATTATCATCAACAATACTTTACTTGCATGTGATATTAATGATACTGTTCAATAATTTCTGTTTTCTGATGCATTACCTTTCTTTGAAATGGACACATGATTGATTGCTCCAAGGTATGTATCTGTCTGATATAAATGTTTACCCCACATGCCTGTCTGTTGTTTGACTGGAAGCCACAGGAGTAAGTTTAGTTCCAGAGATAGAGTACCTCTTGAAATGGTTAACATTGACCAGTTCTTTCTGGTACAGTCGCTGCTGGGTGAGACCCAGGCTCTGCTCAGTGTGACTTGTAGTTGATAAACAACTGACTGAGGTGTGGGAGAACAGAAAGGCACTTTTATTTCTTTGGCCAAAGAAAGGGAACAGATGGGGCTACTGCTCTGAGGAAGGCTCCTTCTAGCATCTCTTATATACAGTTTTACAAAGCAAGAAGTCATACAAAATCATGGTTGTACATACTTCTGCATTCTACTCAGGTATGGTTAGGGCAACATACTTCTCCGTATAAAAAGCCTAAATTCCACCTAGAGGCAGAGAGGTTAATATTCATGAGATACTTAATGACTTAAAGGTTACCTAAGTCACTCCTCTGGAGCTCTGGTAGCATAGTGGCTAAGGCACTTGACTGCTAACCAGAAGGCTGGCAGTTCAAACCCACCAGCCACTCCTCGGAAGGAAGATGGGGCAATCTACTTCCGTAGTGGTACTGCCTCGGAAACCCAAGGAGGGGTCGTTATGAGTCAAGTCCGACTCAATGGCACATAACAACAACAACAACAACAACAACATGCCACTCCTCGGAACGAAGACTGGGCAATCTACTTCTGTAGCGATACCAACTCAGAAACCGAAGGAGGGGTTGCTATGAGTCTGAATGACTCCGTGGTCCATGGCAGTGAATTTGGTTTTTTGTTTGTTTGTTTGTTTTGTTTTACCTTATTGAGCAGTGTTTTGAAATCTGTTCAACAGTTGTACTTCATCATGTCTTCCATTCGCTTTAGCTACTTACTGTAGAGCAAGTTTCAGTCTCTTTTGACATCCATGCTGGTCTTTTTTTCTTTCTTGCCTTTTTAATGACCTTTTGCTTTCTTCATATTGATATCCTTTATGTTATACCATAACTCATTTAGTCTTCTGTCATGAGTTATTAATGTGTCGAATTTATTCTTGAGAAGGGCTCTAAATTCAGGTGTGATATATTAAAGGTCATATTTTGGCTGTCATGGACTTGTTTTAATTTTCTTCAACTTCAATTTGATTATTTCTTTTACTTCATAACTGAATCATTATTTCCTTTACCCAAATAGAAATATCAGAAACTATTAGCAACAATAAAACAGAATTCTGCAGATGGTAGAACATGAAAAAAAATAGAATAATAGATGACAAAGTTAACAATTCATTACTCTATTTTTCTCTTACATAATTTCTATAAAGCTCGAAAGAAGATTATTTCTTTATTTCATTATTGGCAGATGGTGCATGGATCATTGTTTTAACATTTAAAATATATAGAAAGTAGGGCCCAATTTATAAAGCATAGAGCTCCCTTGAATTCAGTTATACAAAAAAGATTTTATCAGAAAGAGGATTTTCTCCAGTTCCTTATCTATCCTTAGGTATTGGCAATGACATGGAAATAGGGGAAAAGGAGACCCCAGATTCAAACAATTTCAATTGAGACACTTTTTATTAAGCCTTAGACAGGACAAAGACAAAACAAAGACAGTCATCCAAGATGATGGAAGCCATTACCATGTATGCAGTGCAGAAAGCAGAATGGGATTTGCAGAGTCAAGGCCATGGGTCTAATTATATATGATTGAAAACAAAGGGAATCATCAAAAAATCATGACTGGTGGCAGATGATTCATCACTGTCACAGGCGAGACTACAGAAACAGGGACATGATCATGATTGGGATATGTATATAACTGAAGATTAAAAAGGGTTCCAGGATTGGTTCTGTGGGTTCACTACCTGGCAAGGTGGTAGTCCAGCCATGACTTATGACCATGTGGCCGGAGTCGCAGCCACAAGGTGGCTACAAAAGGATACCAGGACCCCAACCTTAATTTAAATTAGAAAAGGGACACACTCAAGCGAGTTCTTTGTATAAGCATAATCTACTTTCAACCACATTCTTCCTTTGGGTAAATTGCACCTCCCTAGGTTTGTCTTGGCACTTGTCTATGGATGGCCACAATGTTGGTTTAAGAGTCAGAAAGAACTCAATGGCATCTGAACTTACTTGAAGACTCAAAATGGAGTTAGGGCCCCCACTGTGGCTGCAGCCTTTTACAACCCAAAACACCAAACTCAATGTTATTGAATCATTTCCAACTCGCAGTGACTCCTGTAGGGTTTTCAAGGCTGTAAATCTTTATGGAAAAAGATTGCCTCATCTTTCTCCCATAAAGAAGCTGGTGTGTTTGAACCATCAACCTTTTGGTGTTAGCAGCCAAATGCCTTAACCACTACACCACCAGGTCTCCTGGAATGCTCACTAGATAAACTGTTTTGTACTAAACAGTGTATTGTGGTAAGATTAGACACCTCTCTCTTACAGATAATAATTTGCCACTTTTTTTTTTTTTTTTTTAACTTCATCCATAGACTTCACAAACAAAGAGGGAGCATTGGTAGTTGGAAAATATGGCCTTTATGGTAGATATGATGCCGGAGATTGCATGATATAATTTTGCAAGACCAATGACTTGCTCATTGCAAATACCTTTTTTCAACAACATAAACAGCGGCTATACACATGGACCTCACCAGATGGAATACACAAGAATCAAATCAATTACATCTGTGGAAAGAGGCGATGTAGAAGCTCAATATCTTTGGCCAAAGCAAGGCCAGGAGCTGACTGTGGATTGCTTATAGCTGAAGCAGAAGAAAATTAAAACAAGTCCATGAGAGCCAAAATATTACCTTGATTGTATCCCACCTGAAGTTAGAGACCATCTGAATAATAGATTTGATACCCTGAACACCAATGACTGACAAGTTATGGGATGATATCAAGAACATCATACATGAAGAAAGACAAAGGTCATTAAAAAGACAGGAAAGGAAGAAAAGACCAAAATATATGTTAGAATAGACTCTGAAACTTGCTGTTGAATGGAGAATAGCTAAAGCAAATGGAAGAAATGATGAAATAAAAGACCTGAACAGATTTCAAAGGGCAGCTCAAGAAGACAAAGTAAAGTACTATAAAAAGTAAAGTATTATAATGAAATGTACAAAGACTTGGAGTTAGAGAACAGAAAGGGAAGAACATGCTCAGCATTTCTCAAGCTAAAAACTGAAGAAAAATTCAAGCCTTGAGTAGCAATATTGAATGATTCAATAGGCAAAATATCGAATGATGCAAGAAACATCAAAAGAAGATGGAAGGAATACACAGTCACTGTATTAAAAAGAATTGGTCGACATTCAGCTGTTTCAGGAGGTAGCATCTGATCAAGAACCAAAAATACTGAAGGAAGAAATCCAAGCTTCACTGAAGGAATTGACTGAAAACAAGGCTCCAGGAATTGACAGATTACCCACTGAGATATTTCAACAAATGTTTGAGGCACTGGAGGTGCTTATTTGTTTATGCCAAGAAATTTGGAAGACGGCTACCTGGCCAACTGACTGGAAAGGATCAATATTTGTGCCCATTGCAAAGAAAGATGATGTAGCAGAATGTGGAAATTATCAAACACTATCATTAGTATCACATGCAAGTAAAATTTTGCTGAAGATAATACAAAAATGGTTGTAGCCGTATATTGACAGGAACTTCCAGAAATTCAAGCAGGATTCAGAAGAGGACATGGAATGAGGGATATCATTGTTGATAACAAGATGAACCTTGGCTGAAACTAAGAATACTAGAAAGATGTTTACCTGTGTTTTATTGACTGTGCAAAGGCATTTGACTGTGTGGATCATAACAAATTATGGATAACATTGTGAAGAATGGGAATTCCAGAACACTTAATTATGCTTATGAATAACCTGTATATAGACCAAGAGGCTGTCATTTGAACAGAACAAGGGAATACTGTGTGGTTTAAAATCAGGAATGATTGTATCCTTTCACTGTACTTATTCAATCCATATGCTGAACAAATAATCCTAGAAGGTAGACTATATGAAGAAGAATATAGTATCAAAATTGGGGGAAGACTCATTAACAACCTGCAGTATGCAGATGTTACAACTTTTCTTGCTGAAAGTGTAGAAGATTTGAAGCACTTACTGATGAAGCTCAAAGACTACAGTCTTCAGTATGGATTACACCTCAACAAATAAAAATCCTCACTGGACTAATAAAAGGAGCTCTGGTGGCACAGTGCCTAAGGCACTTGACTGCTAACCAGAAGGCTGGCAGTTCAAACCCACCAGCCACTCCTCAGAAGGAAGATTGAGCAATCTACTTGCATGGTGATACTGCCTCGAAAACCCAAGGAAGGGTCACTATGTGTTGGATCCAGCTCAATGGCAGTGAGTTAGGACCAATAAACAACATCATGATAAATGGAGACAAGATTGAGGTTGTCAGGTATTTCATTTTACTTGGATCCACAATCAACGGCTGTGGAAGCAGAGGTCAAGAAATTTGATTTCATATTGCATTGGGCAGATCTGCTGCAAAACACCTCTTTAAAGTGTTAAGAAGCAAAGTGTTTCAGTTACCTCAGGCCTCTCTGACAGGAATATACCACAAATGGTATGGCTTTAACAAACAGGAGTTTATTCTCTTAGTTTGAAGGCTTTAAGTCCAAGTTCAGGGTGCCTGGCTCTAGGGGCTGGGTGAAAGCTCTTTAACCTTGGGCTTTAACTCTGCCTCCTGCTTCCCGCCCACTGAAGCTGGAGGCTTTTCTTCACTCAGACAGCTGCTGGCTGCTGAGGCTGACAAGCTCAAGGTTGACAAGTAAAAAAGGCACAGTCCCAATGTTACCAAACAACATGTCAGGCCACTAATTCAAGTCCAGATGAAGTCCCAAGATTGGCAAGGTATGGCAGGCTATTGAACAATGACTTGGCTACATGCAGAGCACAAGTACGCCAAAAGGCTGGAGACCATTCCCAAGGCTTCTCCTTACATATAGGAATCAGATCACATCCCTAAGTTAGCTCCTCAGCTACTCACAGTAGATTCTACCATGGAGTTGATTACCAGTCTTATCATGGGGAATACTACATCCAGCTGCCCAGCCACTCAACTGGGCCCAGCCAAGTTGACACACAAACGTAACAACCACACAAAGATATCACTTTGAAGACTAATGTGCACCTAACTCAAGTCATGGTATTTTCAGTTGCCTTATTGCATGTGAAAGCTGAACAGTGAATAAAGGAGACTGAAGAAGAATCGAAGCCTTTGAATTGTGATGTTGGCAAAGAACACTGAAAATACCCTGGACTTCCAGAAGAATAATTAAATCTGCCCTGGATGAAGTGTAGCTGATACTTTTTGAAGTGAGAATGGCCAGACGTCGTCTCACTTACTTTGGTCATATTGTCTGAAGGGTTCAGTCCCTGGAGAACAACATGCTTGGTTAAGTTTAGGGTCAATGAAAATGGTGAAGACCCCCAACGAGATGCATTGATAGAGTGGCAGCAATGATGAGCTCAAGCATAGCAAGAATTGTGAGGATGGTGCAGAACCAGGCAGTGTTTCGTTCTGTTGTACACCGGGTCACTATCAGTCAGAGACAGCTGGATGGCATCTAAGAAAAACAATATAAACTTCAAGCCCCAAAAGGTTTCAGTCTTTATTCTTTTAGGAAGTGTTTAATTACATCATGCTGATGAAGTGAAAAAACAAAAACAAACAAAAAAACCCAAAAACACCACAAGTGGGTGGCTTTAAAGAACAGAAATGTGTTGTGTCACAGTTTTGGAGGCTAGAAGTCTAACTCAGGGCACTGGCTGTAGGGGAGAATCTTTCCTTATTGTAGCTCCAGGAGTTTCTTGGTATTCCTTCACATCTGTCTTTCCCCTGTGTATGTCTTTGTTTCTATTCTGCTCTTTTTATAAGACACTATTCAGAAGTAATTAGGTTTAGGGCTCACCCTATTCTGGTGTGATCTCATAACAAAAGAAAATTCCTATTTCCAAACAGGGTCATATTTACAGGTATAGAGGTTAGGATTTAAACATCAGTTTTTAGGGGATATACTCTCATCCATTATAGGAGGCATTCTTTGACCCCTCATCTTAGGTGAGAATAGGTAGTATTTGTAGCATTGATCGTGCTGTACTAAATTTTTCTGAGGGTAGCAGTCATGTCTTAGTCCTTACTGTGTTGAAGTAAATGGTACAGTACTTGGCACATAGTAAGTTCTCAGTAAATGTGTTGATAAAATGGAAGGTTAGATGACTATCAGAAATAGATGCTTGATGATGCTGTTATTGTGGAGTTGAGTCCCAGTGTGTAGGCTACCTACTTTGACTTTTTTTGATGGCCATGGATGACACAGTTACAGCTGTCTCTCATAGTGAAAGACATTAATCACATGGGGCCTCTGATGATAATTTGTGCATAGTGTGTCCTGCTTATTCTTAAGGAGGAACCACTTAAAGCCCCACTCATTATATGTATATAATGAATAAATGGCTACACATGCAAAGTAAAGCTGTATCTCCAAATGGTTTTGTATTTTCTTATTGTTTCAGGGATGTGTTTGCTACTTTTCAACCAGCACTCGTCGTCATACTAAATTTTATTCAGATCCAGTGGAAGCTATAAAAGACATCCCTGATGGTGCAACGATACTGGTTGGTGGTGAGTGACAGCACTGGTTTCCTTAATAGTAACATTCTTGTGTTTTTAGAGAATCAGTGAAACCATATGGCAAAGCTGTGTGGATTAAAAAGACTGTTCAAAAACGGCAACCACTTTATCATACTGTCTCTTTTGTTAAAGTTTAGCAAAGTTTCACATGTAATATTTACTTCCTTACTCTTTTTCTTCTATTATTTTGAAGAGATGAAATTTTAAAAGTTTTAAAACTCAGTGGTGATATCTTATCAGTCACTATAGCCTTGGGAATACTCTTTAACTTGAAATGTTTTCATTGATCATGTTGGGCGACCCCTAAAAAACAAAACAAAACAAACTCATTGCCACTGGGTTGATTCTGACTCATAGCAACCCCCTTTGGGTTTTCGAGTTGGTACATCTTTATGGAAGTAGGTAGCCCAGTCTTCCATCTGTGGAGTGGCTGGTGGGTTTGAACTGCCAACCTTCTAGTTAGCAGTCAAATGCCTTAGGCACTATGCCACCAGAGCTCCTTGCTAGGCCCACCCCTAGCTACTCACTCCTTATTTTATAAGACAGAATATGTAAGCCTCTATCTGTTGTTGGACCCTGCCAAGTCTGCCTCTTGTTTGGAATGCCTTTTGGAATCACTGATTTATGTTCATTAATTTTTTTTTTTTTAATTGTTATTTGGGTAAAAGTTACAGAACAAATTCACTTTCCATACAACAGTTCATACATATTTTGTTTTATGACATTGACTACAATCCGCACAATGCAGCAGCTCTCTGCCTATTTCCACCCTGTTGTTACCATTTCCCTGTGTTCTTTCATATGTATTCCTGCCCTCTGAGCTATCTCCCTGTGCCAGTACTGCCTTTCTTATCTCCCATGGTTGATCATTCTAAGGAGTACATGTACCTGGTGTAAATGTTCCTCTTATATGCCTGTCTATAGTTTGGCTAGAAGCCACAGGAGTGAGTTCAATTCCAGGCCCAAAAGCTGACTAGGAGCCATAGTCTTGGGTGTTTCATCAGTCTCTATCAAGCGAGTAGGCCTGGTCTTTTTTTTATGGTTTTGAGTTTTGTTCCACATTTTTCTCCCACTCTGTCCAGCATCTCCTATTTTGATCCCTTTCCGAGTGGGGGACAGTGGTAGCCAGGCACCATCTAGTTCTTCTGGTCTCAGTGTCCTGTAGGCTGAGATTCACATGGTCTCCTAGTTCTTTGGACTAATTGTTTCCTTCTGTCTTGGGTTTTCTTCATTCTTCTTTGCTCCAGATGAGGAGAAACCAATTGTTACATCTTAGATAGCTGCTTGCAAGCTTTTAATACCCCAGTAGCTACTTATCAAAGTGTTGTTGTTGTTGTTATATGCTGTCGAGTTGGAGTAGGATATAGAAAATTGTTTTTATGTAGTATGTTATGCCAATTGAGCTTGATGTACCCTGAGACCATGGTCCCAAGCCCATAGGTCCAACAACTCACTCCCTTAGGGTGGTTGGCTATGGCTAAGAAGTTATTGTCACATTGCCCCATTAGCTCTATTATGTATATGGACATTCTTATAGCACATACAAATACGTATGTAGAAATAACCATCTGCCAAACTTACATATGTCATGGGTATATTCCCTTTTGCCCAGATATACCTGATCATTTAGCCTATCTAGCTATGTATCCACCTGTAGATTAATGTTTGTTACTACTGATAATGCAATATTGTGTAGATAAAATTGTTTATTTTTCTTGTCTATACCAATTGTGCACCTCTCTGTGTCTTCCTTTTATACTCATTAAATTTGCTGCATGATTCTTACAAATTTCTTTGGATTTCTAGGCCTTTGTCACAGACATCAAGGCTTCTTTTCAGACTGCTGTCTATTCATTAGTGCAAAATGATGCCATTAAATGTTTACTTCATACACCATCCTATTTGAGGAATTGAAGAAGATAAAATGAAAGAAAGATAGTGAGCCAGCTGTTCAGTTCTGCAAAATCTACTCAGGCATATAAAGTACACATGTTTGAGAAAGTAACTGTGAAAAAGTCGAATTATAAAGTAGGACAGTGATTGGGATGTAATTAACTAGAGTGTTGGGTGAGTCATGTGTAGCCATATAAACTGATTGCAGTTGGCTTTACACTTACGACTCAAAGACTTGACAGTGATGTTTGGTACTGTATAATTATGCAAGGCTTTTAGATATAACTGTGTGAACATTTATTGAGTTGCTGAGATTATCTGTGAATTATGCTTAACAGATCTAATAATGTGCTTTTTATATATTTTTTAAAATTTTCTATTAAAAAGGATAACAAATAAATTTCCCTGAAAGAAATAATTTATCTTTTGGGCTTATTACAGGTTTTGGGCTATGTGGAATTCCAGAGAACCTTATAGGAGCTTTACTAAAGACGAGAGTAAAGGGGCTAACTGCAGTCAGCAACAATGCAGGGTAAGTGTGCACTTAAGAACAGTTGGCTTGAAAGACATGGCAATTCTTGATAACATTTAAATAAAGTTGATCAGTGAAATGACTTTTTCTCCCATTTACAAAAGCAATATACCCAAGCATAAAAAGAAGCCAGAAGTATTTAAAAGGTCAAGAGTAGAGGTTACATTTATCCAAATATATTTGATATTGCCCTTCATAATCATAAGCAAAGCTGAGTTGTATATTTTATCTCTTAAACCTGCTGTAGGAGCCCTGGGGTGAAGTGGTTAAAGCATCTGGCTACCAACCAAAAGGTTGGTGGATCGAACCCACCAGCCACTCTGGGAGAAAGGTGTGGCAATCTGTTTCCATAAAGACTGATAGCCTTGGAAACCCTATGGGGGAATTCTCTGTCCTGTAGAGTTGCTGTGAGTCGAAATTGACTTGATGGTAGTGGACTTTGTTTTGATTTTAACATGATATGTTTTTATTTTTCTATATCTAAAATATATTGTTACAATTAGAATACATATTTTCAAATTGAATATTAAATTTAGAAGTGTCCTTAATGTTGTATGTTGTTATAGATCATTAGCTCTTTGTTTAGAAAGCAACATGGAAATTGGTTTGAAATATGTTTCAAGTTCTTTTTTTTGATTTTGCTGTCATTTTTGTTGTTAGTTGCTGTCAAGTTGCCTTATGCACCTTAATGTATAATGGAGTAAATGTGTCATCTTGAGCCATCTCCATGATCTTTGAGCCCATTTTTATACTATTGTATTGGTTCATTTCATTGAGGGTTTTCCTCCTTTGTGCTATCTTCTACTTTACCAAACTTACAGCCCATTTCTGGTAATTCATCTTTCTTGATGATGTGCCCAATTATTTTAGATTATATATCAAGAAATAACATTAGTTGTAAAAGTGTTGCTTATCTTGATAGAGAGTGGAAGATATGCAGCTAGCACTTATAACAGAAGTTTCACAAACAAAAATGGTCAGTAATAGGGCATAACATTTTAAGGATGGCAAGCACATTATGGTGTATTTAGTTTTGTAGGAAAAAGCTATGTATATACAAAATGCTAAATCATCAGCTATTTTTCAGCAAAAAAAAAAAAATGCTTATAGATCTTAGAAGATTTGAAAAAAATCAAAGTGACAGTTTAGCCTGTTATTATAAATGCAATTTAGAAGACATAACCCAGATTACTTAATAAACAAAACTCTTGCTAGATTCCTGCTCATTCTTCTTTTTCTGCATTTATTTTTGCCATTTTTCTTCCCATCTGGAATGCTTTCCTACCTCTCCCTTTCCTATCTATCTCCTTTCCATCTATTTTAGTTTCCTAGGGCTGCTGAAGGAGCTCTGGTAGCATAGTGGCTAAGGCACTTGACTGCTAACCAGAAGCCTGGCGGTTCAAACCCACCAGCCACTCCTCGGAAGGAAGGTTGGGCATTCCTACTTCCGTAGTGATACTGCCTCGGAAACCCAAGGAGGGGTCGCTATGAGTCGGGGCTGACTCGACGGCAAATAACGACAACAACAACAACAGGGCTACTGAAACAAATTACCATAAAATGAGGGGATTTAAACAACAGGAAAGATATATGTATTTATATGCGCTGCAAATATATCCATGAATATCGTAGAGTATACAGGGGAAAAGTTATGAAACCTTATTAGCCATAACCAAATACTTGAGGGAATGAGCACTGGGCCTTGGGGCTCAGAACCATAATCTTGTGGGATACCAAGGTCAACTGGCATAATAGTCCACAAAGACAGTGTTCTATATCCTACTTTGGTGAGTAGCCACTCGGGTCTTAACAACTTGCGAGTGGCCATCTACAATGCAACTCTTGTTTTCTCTCCACCTGCATCAAAGAAAAGTGAAGAAAATCAAAGACACAAGGAAACAATTAGACCATAGGACTAATGGACCATGGAAACGGAAATCCCAGCCTCCATGACCCTGAAACCAGAAGAGAATTAGATGGTGCCCAGCTATGCCTGCTGACTGCTCTGAAAGGGATCATAATAGTAGGTCACAGATAGAATGGGAGAAAAGGTGGAACAGAACTCAAAATCATTAAAAAGACCAGGTTTGTTGGTTTGGTGAAGACCAGTGGGACCCCTTATATTATGGGCTCTTAGACACCCTTTGAGGAGTTCTGGTGGTTCAGTGCCTACAGCATTTGACTACTAACTAGAAGGCTGGTGGTTCAAGTGTACTACCTGCACCACAGAAGCAATCTACTTTTCTAAAGATTTACAGCCTTGGAAACCCAGTGGGGATCACTATGAGTCAGAATTGACTCGTTGGCAGTGATTTTGTGTTTTTCTAGATACACTTCAAGCCTGGAACTGAGCTCACCCACATGGCTCAACTTTCAGCCAAATGATGGGCCTATAAGGAAAAGGATAACACCAGGGAGAGGTACATACTCCTTCGAGTGATCAACCACATGAGATCAAAAGGGCAGCATTTGCTCAGGAATAAAGCTCAGAAGCCAGGAAGGGATAAGAAAGAAGGACAAGTGGAAACAGGAAATATAAGGAGGAAGTGGAAACAGTGCTATTACATTCTGGGTATTGCAGTCAGTGTCACAAAACAAATCAATTTGCTCTGTAAACTTTCACCAAAATCACACTAAACAGTAAAATAAATAAATAAAAGAAATTTATTCTCTCATATTCTAGGGGCTTGAAGGCTGAATTCAGGGTGTGGATAGGCCATGCTGACAACAAGGCTCTGGGAAAAAAGCTTTCCTCGTCTTTTCTAGCTTCTGGTGGTCCTGGTGTTCCTCAGCTTGCATTGTTACAGTGGTGGTCCCGGTGTTCCTCAGCTCACATTGTTGCAGTGGTGGTCCCGGTGTTCCTCAGCTCATGTTGTTATAGTGGTGGTCCTGGTGTTCCTCAGCTCGCGTTGTTGCAGTGGTGGTCCCGGTGTTCCTCAGCTCGTGTTGTTGCAGTGGTGGTCCCAGTGTTCCTCAGCTCATGTTGTTATAGTGGTGGTCCCAGTGTTCCTCAGCTCGCGTTGTTACAGTGGTGGTCCCGGTGTTCCTCAGCTCGTGTTGTTATAGTGGTGGTCCCGGTGTTCCTCAGCTCGTGTTGTTATAGTGGTGGTCCCGGTGTTCCTCAGCTCGTGTTGTTATAGTGGTGGTCCCAGTGTTCCTCAGCTCGTGTTGTTGCAGTGGTGGTCCCGGTGTTCCTCAGCTCGTGTTGTTGCAGTCTCTGCCTTCATGTTCATGTGGCCCCTTCCCTCAGTGTATCTCTGTCTTTGTGTCTCTTCTCCTCTTCTGATACAGACACCAGGCATCCTAGATTAGGGCCCACAGTGCTCCGCTATGACTTCATGTTAATTTAACTAATTACATCTGCAAAGACTCTATTTCTAATTAAGGCCACATTCACAGGTACTGGGGGTTAGGACTTGAATATATCTTTTTAGGGGACATTAATCAACCCATAATACTGATTTTCAGGATCAACTCATGTTCTGTATCCTCAAAGACGCCTTCTCTACAAAACTTCTCTAACTCACATCTATCTTGCCCCTTCCTGAATTCCTTCAGCAACTTTTAGTCTTTATATATTGAATTGTATTTGTTCT
>NW_006921862.1:1595951-1598419 GCF_000298275.1 Orycteropus afer afer
TGGTGGTTCAGACCCACCAGCCACTCCTCGGAAGGAAGATGGGGAAATCTACTTCCGTAGTGATACTGCCTCAGAAACCCAAGGAGGGGTCTCTGTGAGTCGGGTCCGACTCTAGGGTACATAACAACAACAACAACAACAACAACAACAACAACATGGCCTTTGATCTGCATTTATTAAAAAAATACATTTGATTATCAATAATTTGCTGGCTTTTCCAGATAACTGGGTGCTTACAAGGGATGCAGGAGATGCTTAATAGTTGGTGGTAACATACTTGATTGGACACGAAGAAGGCATTTTGCAAACCCTTGTTTGGCTGTGATTCTCTTAAATAGGAGGATTTAAATCCTAGAGATCTACAGGAATAAGGGACTTGTTTTGGCCTGTAGAGTCAGAAACATGAGGAAAAGTTAGAGATGCTTTGTTGGAGAATCACTGAAATGATTTAAAATGTTGAGTAAATGGAAGAACTTGAAATTAGAAGCAATACCTATTTTCTCTTTAGAAAGGACTCTGTGTAGGGAATGATCTGCCTGAATTGGAAGTTTTTCCAAAGCTCAGAACTCCTGGTTGTCTGTTTTTTCTTTTTTTTTCTCTTTTTTTAAACAATTGATAGGTGCTGAAAATGGTTAATGTACTTGGCTGCTAACCAAAAGTTTAAAGGTTCAAATCTACCTGGAGGCACCATAGAAGAAAGGCCTGACAATCTAATTCCCCAAAAAATGAGCCATTGAAAGCCCTATGGACCACTGTTCTACTCTGGCGCACACGTGGTCTCTGTGTTATTGTTGTTAAGTGCTGTCGAGTCGTCTCTGACTCATAGCGTCCCTGTGCACAGCAGAACAAAACACTGCCTGTCTTGCACCAGCACCATGATCAATGCTATACTTGGAGCTATCATTGCAGCCAGCAGTCCATGGTACCCTCAGCATTCTTTGCCAGCATCACAACTCAAAAGCATCGACTCTTTTTCGTTCTTCCTTATTCATTGTCCAGCTCTCACATGCATATGAGGCGACTGAAAATACCATGGCTTGTGTCAGATGCACCTTAGTCCTCAGGGAGACATCTTTGATCTTCAGCACTTGAAAGAGGTCTTTTGCAGCTGATTTGCTCAGTGCTATAGGTCATCTGATGTCCTGACTGCTGCTTTTGTTGGTGTCGATTGTAGAACCAAGTAATATGAAGTCTTTGACTTCGGTCTCTTCTCCCTGATGCTGCTTATTAGTCCAGTTGTGAGGATTTTTGTTTTCTTTATATTGTAGTGTTATCAATCCATACTGCAAACTGTAGTCTTTAATTTTCATTGGTAAGTACTTCAAGTCATCCTCACTTTCAGGAAGCAAAGCTTTTTGTCAGCATATCACAAGTTGTTAATGATTCTTCCTCCAATCCTGATGCCATGTTTTTCTCCATATAGTCCAGCTTCTCAGATTGTTTGCTCAGCATACAGTTTGAATATGTATGGTGAAAGGGTACAACCCTGACACATTTCCTTCCTAATTTTAAACCATGCAATGCCCCCTTGTTCTATTTGAACTACAGCTTCCTGGTCTATATACAGGTTCCTCATGAGTACAATTCAGTGTTCTGGAATTCCATTCTTCTCAGTATTACCCATAATTTGTCATGATCCACACAATTGAATGTGTTTGCATAGTCAATAAAACATAAGTAAACATCTTTCTGATATTCTTTGCTTTGAGCCAAGATCCATCTGACATCAGCAATGATATCCCTTGTTCCACATCCTCTTTTGAATCTAGCCTGCATTTCTGGAAGTTCTCTCTTAATAAACTGCTGCAACCATTTTTGAATTCTCTTCAGTAAGATTTTACTTGGATGCGATACCAATGATACTGTTCGATAATTTCCACATTGTGTGGGATCACCTTTCTTTGGAATGGGTACAGATATGGATCTCTTCCAGTCAGTTGGCCAAGTAGCTGTCTACCAAATCTCTTGGCATAGCCAAGTGAGTGCCTCCAGCATGGCATCCATTTCTTGAAACTTCTCAATAGGTATCCCGTCAGTTCTTGGAGTCTTGTTTTTCACCACTTAATTCAGTGCAGCTTCAACTTCTTCCTTCAATACCATTGGCTCTTGATCATATGGCACCTTCTGAAATGGACTGAGCATCTACCAATTTTTTTAGGTACAGTGACTCTGTATTCCTTCCATTTTCTTTTGAGGTTTTCTGCATCATTCAACATTTTGCCCAGAGAATCTTTCAGTATTGCAACTCGAGGCTTAAATTTTTTCCTCAGTTCTTTCAGCTTGAGAAAATGCTGAGTGTGTTCTTCCCTTTTGGTTTTCTAACTCTGGGTCTGTGCACATTTCATTATAGTAATTGGCTTTGTCTGCTTAAGCTGCTCTTTGAAATCTTCTGTTCAGCTCTTTTATCTTGTCATTTCTTCCATTTGCTTTAGCTACTCTCCTTTCAAGGGCAAGTTTCAGAGTCTCTT
>NW_006921862.1:1599139-1611141 GCF_000298275.1 Orycteropus afer afer
TTCTTGATGTCATCCCATAATCCCTCTGATTTTTGGTCATTGTTGTTCAGTGCATCAAATTTACTCTTTAGATGGTTTCTCAATTCAGGAGGGAGATATTCAAGGTAATATTTTGGCTCTTGTGGACTTGTTTTAATTGTCTTCAACTTCAAGTTGAACTTGCATATGAGCAGGTGATGGTCTGTTCTACAATCAGCTCCTGGCCTTGTGTTGGCTGAAGATACTCCATCTCCTCTTTCCTCATATGTAGTCATTCTGATTCCTGTGTACTCCACCTGGCAAAGTGCACATTTATAGCCACCATTTGTGTTGTTGAAAAAAAATATTTGCAATGAAGAATAATTGTTCTTGCAAAATTTTTCAATGCAACCTCCAGTGTTATTTCTATCACCAGGGCCACATTTTCCAACTACCAGTGATTCTTCTTTGTTTCCAACTTTTACATCCCAGTCACCAGTGATAATTAACACATCTTGATTGCACATTTGGTCAATTTTAGTCTGCAGAAGTTGATAAAAATCTTCAATTTCCTCATCTTTGGCTTTGCTGGTTGGTGCGTAAACTTGAATAATAGTAGTGTTAACTGGTCTTCCTTGTAGGCATATGGATATTATTCTATTACTGACACGATTGTACTTTGGGACTGATCTTGAAACATCCTTTGTGTTGATGAATGCCACACCATTCCTCTTCAATTTGTCATTTGCAGCATAGTAGATCATATGGTTGTCTGATTCAAAATGGCCAAAACCAGTCAATGTCAGCTTACTAATGCCTAAGATATCAATCTTTATGCGTTCCATTTCATTTTTGACAACTTCCAATTTTCCTAGATTCATGCTTCATGCATTCCATCTTCCAATTATTAATGGATGTTTGAAGCTGTTTCTCTTCAGTTTGAGTCTTGCCACGTCAGTAAACGGAGGTCCTAAAAACTTTACTTTGTCCATATAGTTAAGATGGTTCTGCTTTGATGAGGCAGCTCTTTCCCAGTCATATTTTGAGTGCTTTCTGACCTTAGGGGCTCATCTTTGACACTGTATTGGACAGTATTTCAGGGTTATTCATAAAGTTGTCAGTAAAGTACCAGACAGTGTTTCTCTGTTATTCATAAGGTTTTCCCTGGCCAAATCTTTGAGAGTGGATGGCCTCTTCCTTCTTCCTAGTCAGTCTCAGTCTGTAAGCTGCATTGAAATCTGTGCACCATGTGCAACCCTACTGGCATTTGAAACACCAGTGGCACAGCCTCCAGCAGCAGTGCACAAGCCACCACAGTATGACAAATGACAGAAAAGTTTGTCTCCTTTAGCTGTTGGAAGCCTCTCTGTCCTTCCCTTACTTGGGTCTTGCCACCATTGGCCTCAGCTTTCCCACCTTCCTGCCTTGGGTTGGGACCATCTCCCTCCCCTTTCCTGGATCTTGCTGCATCGGCCTTAGCTTTTCCTGCCTTCCTGCCTTGAGTGGTGGCTGTCTTGCTCAACCTTACCTGGATCCTGCCACCATTGACCCTGATTTTACCCTGGCTTTTCCTGCCTTCCTACCTTGAGCGGTTGCTCGCTCTCTCTCACCTGACCTGGATCCTGCCACCATTGACCCTGACTTTCCTCTGGCTTTTCCTGCCTTCCTCCCTTGAGTGGTGGCTTGCTCTCTCTCACCTGACATGGATCCTGCCACCATTGGCCCTGACTTTCCCCTGGCTTTTCCTCTCTATGAGTCATAGTCAAATTGATGCCAAGTATTTGTTCATTGCCATAGGCTACCACTACCTTGATATAGGGTATTAGCTGTTACCTTTGATAAGATAAGCCTTCCTTTAGAATCATTTAGCTTAATTAATACTTTTATGTAGGTTTATAAGGGACGTAGAAAAAATTGAGACAATGTCTTTCATTGACTTTTGGAGGACTTTGACATGTGAGTTAAGCCTGTATTAACCAAAAATTTCTCATCACACTAAATATCAAACAATTAAATCATGGAGTCATGGAATGGAATGCTTATTTTCTCATGTCAGGATTTTAGACTACATTTCTTGAAGAGTGAAGATTTAGACAACTCCAAGGACAGCCACACTTACACGTGGGAGGCTAATAATTACTGTATGTCTTGATTCTCTAGCGCTGCTGTAACAGAAATACCACAAGTGGGTGGTTTTAACAAGCAGGGATTTATTCTTTTACAGTTTAAGAGGCTAGAAGTCTGAGTTCAAAGTGTCAACTCCAGGGACAGGGTGAAGGTCCCTCAGCCTTGGGCTTCAGCTCTGTCTCCTGTTCCAGGCCCACTAGAGCTGGAGGCTTTTTCTGACTCATGCAGCTGCTGGCTGCTGAGGCTGACGAACCCAAGACCAACAGGTAAAATGACATAATCTCAATCAGCAGGCAACACAGCAGGCCAAGACTTGGCCAAATGCAGGGTCCACATGTACCAAAAGTTAGAGACTTTTCTCAGAGCTTCTCCTTATATATTGGAAGCAAGCAACACCCTGAAGGCAACTACTTAGCTGCTCACAGCAGATTCCACTGTGGGGTTGATTACACCACATCCAATCTCATCATGGGCCATAAACATCATCCAGCTGCCAAGCTACTCAAGTCACAGCCCAGCCAAGTTGACACTCAATCTTAACTCGACCCCACTATTTGATTATATGTATCAGTGCTTGTGATTACAATACTACTACTTGCACATAGTACTATATTAAGCAGATAAAAGAATTCTATAATGACACCCTGAGTACTTCCTCACCCTAAATCAGTATTTCTGATTCTGCACCAGTGATTTTGAATCTGGCAATAAAGGCAAGATACCCTCTCTGCTGTACTTTCTCTTCTCTTTGTTGAGGCAGCTACTGCTTTGAAGGGTCCCAAAGGGCTCTAAAAGGCTCAGTGGTGAGACTGGGGCCAAGTTGGTTGATACAGTTTCCCAAGATTCGGCTATTTTAGCTGGTAAGGGCTAAATACTTCCTGGAATGTGCCTTGAACCTCTGTGCTCAGCTCATGGAAGATTTCATTTGAAAATTAACCTATGTGCAAATACAGCATTTTATTTTCTTTTGATATACTTGATATTAGAGTAAATATAAATTGTATAACTGAGATTTAAGTATGCCTAAAATGAGCAAATAAGAGAAATATGGTTTGGTAAGTGCTTGCCACTTTATTATTAGAGTTCTTGTTTTGTGTGTGTGTGATAAGAACTATCAATTAACAAGGCTTGACAAAGTGGAACTTCAGAAAATGAAATTTCAGATTCAGAAAATGAGAGTATTTGCAGAGTATTGATCTCTTTCATGCAATGCACTTTTGTTTTACACTAATTTATCTGCTTAATGAATTCTTGGCTCTAGATATCTTTTAACAACTAAAATGTTTCAAGATTGAATTTTTTGTCTTGTAGCAAAAAGATCAAATCTCTCTTAGTTATTCTAGAAAAGTCTCGACCTCTAAAGGCAAGCAAGATAATCTATTTGAAAGTTCATCAGAATTATCTTCAATACCAAAGAGCAGTGAAATTTTTTTATACATACTTCTTTTTTTATATGTACTTTAGAAGAAAAACTTTAAGCCTCGAGTTGTAATACTGAACTTGCAATATATTGAATGATGCAGGAAACATCAAAAAGTAGATGGAAAGAATACACAGAGTCACTGTACCAAAAAGAATTGGTCTATGTTTATCCATTTTAAGAGGTGACATATGATCAAGAACCAATGGTATTGAAGGAAGAAGTCAAAGCTGTGCTGAAGGAAGTGGCAAAAACAAGGCTCCAGGAATTGACGGAGTACCCATTGAGATGTTTCAAGTGGATGCTGTGCTGGAAGCACTCACTTTGTTATGCCAAGAAATTTGGAAGACAGTTAGTTACCTGGCCAACTGACTGGAAGAGATCCATATTTGTACCCATTCCAAAGAAAGGTGATCCCACGCACTGTGGAAATTATCAAATAATATCACTGATATCGCACATAAGTAAAATCTTACTGAAGATAATTCAAAAATGGTTGCAGCAGTATATTGACAGAGAACTTCCAGAAATGCAAGCTAGATTCAGAAGACATGGAATAAGAGGTATCATTGCTGATGTCAGATGGATCTTGGCTGAAAGCAAAAAATACCAGAAAGATGTTTATTTGTGTTTTATTCACTATGCAAAAGCATTTGATTGGGTGGATCGTAACAAATTATGGATGACATTAAGAATGGGAATTCCTGAACACTTAATTGTACTCATGATGAACCTGTACACAGACCAGGAGGCTATTGTTCGAACAGAACAAGGGGCCACTGCATGGTTTAAAATCAAGAAGAGAGTGTGTCAGGGTTATATCATTTCACTGTAGTTATTCAGTCTGTACGTTGAGCACGTAATCTGAGAAGCTGGACTATATGAAGAAGAATGTGGCATCAGGAATGGAGGAAGAATCATTAACAATCTGCAATATGCTGACAACAAAACTTTCCTTGCAGAAAGTGAGGATGACTTGAAGCACTTACTGATGAAAATTGAAGACTACAGTCTGCAGTATAGATTACATCTCAATATGAAGAAAACAAAAATCCTCACAACTGGACCAATACGCAGCATCATGGTAAAGGGAGAACAGATTGAAATTGGCAAAGACTTCATATTATTTGGTTCTACAATTAACATCAATGGAAGCAGCAGTCAAGATACCAGACAACGTATGTTGTTGTTGTTTGCCGTCGAGTTGGCCCCGACTCATAGCAACCCCTCCTTGGGTTTCCGAGGCAGTATCACTACGGAAGTAGGATTGCCCAACTTCCTTCCGAGGAGTGGCTGGTATAGCACTGGGCAAATCTGCTGCAAAAGACCTCTTTCAAGTGCTGAAGAGCAAAGATACCTCCTTGAAGACTAAGGTGCGCCTGACACAAGCCATAGTATTTTCAGTCACCTCATATGCATGTGAGAGCTGAAAAGTGAATAAGGAAGAATGAAGGAGAATTGATGCTTTTGAGTTGTGGTGTTGGTGAAGAATACTGAAAGTACCATGACCTGCTAAAAGAACTAACAGATCTGTCCTGGAAGAAGTGCAGCTGGAATGCTCCTTGGAAGCCAGAATGGCCAGACTTCGTCTCACCTTCTTTGGTCAGAAGGGACCATTCCCTGGAGTAGGATAGCATGCTTGGTAAAGTGGAGGGTCAATGAAAAAGGGGAAGGCCATCAACAAGGTGGATTGACACAGTGTCTCCAACGATGGGGTCACATATAGCAAAGATCATGCGGCTGGCATAGGCCCGGGCAGTATTTTGTTCTTCTGTACATAGGGTTGCTATGATTTGGAGACAACTCGACAGCACCTAACAACAATATTCTCTATTAGAAATTGTATGTTCCTCATTTGCAAAAGATCAGATATGTCTTTTGTCTCTCTTTAAACTGTGAGCTCTTGGAAGTAAGGGACTTGCCTAATATGTTTATATATCATCAGTGTTTTGCCCATAGGATGGAAGGTAATACATTCTTGCTGAATTTGTGAATTGAAAAGTGAGTATGTGGCAAGAAAGACATTCTGATTCGAAGCCATCTAACAGTATTTTCCTTGGCGTGAAGGCTGACTTTGTGCCTGCTTATGTGGAAGCCTGGACTCAGCATCTTATGCTCTTCTTGGTTGCCATGCCAGGTGCTAGTTTAGAAACAAAGCAAAGGCCAATCCTGCAATGATTCCAAGAGCCAATATCAACAGATACAAGGAGATCATCTCCAAACAGCCAAGTTCAAATTGTAATGATTAAAAAGCCAAAAAGAGCAGCTCAAGTAGGTTAGAAAAATTCCCAAGTCAATGAATGACCAACTGTATCTGGTTTATATTATGGACCTGTAGTATTGGAGGGGGTTTGGTAGAAATTTTTAAATATTTAAAACTATGGAAGGGAAATGGGCTTTAATTATAATCACTTTCATGGATTATTTTATTATGACTTTATAAGACATACTCCAAGGGCAATCCCAGTACTTTTCATATTGGATAATTGAGGAGAGTTTAAGGGACTCTTTCTAAGGAATGGTCAGGTTTAGGGAAAGCAACACGAGTAGTGAAGACCCCTGGAGTTAGTACAGAAGAGAATTATTGCCACTAGTCCTAGGCCATCAGAGATGGAGGGAGGGAGCTGTTGTCAGGAGCTGGAAGAGAGCTTCATGGAGAGAGCTGTCCAGTGTCCCACAGCCTGTCAAAGAGGGAGCTATAAACTGTGAGCTCAGTCTGTACTCACCTTCTGGTCTCATAATGGTGCCTCTATTGACGGAATCCAATTAGAAGCCAGAGGGCAAGACATCCCCAAGATTCAGTCTATACAAGACAACTATGCTGCGCCCAGGGAAGGGTAGAGAAGGTTGGAGAATGGATATGGAGTCTCAGACAGAAAATATCCAGCACACTGACTTGATTATTTTCATTTTTATTGGAGAAGAGGGGGAAGTGGAGTTGAGCAATAATTTCATTCTGTAAATATTCAGCATGTATTAATGAATATTTAAGCATGCTGTGTACCATGTATGTTTCTGGGTGCTTGGGGTACAGTAGTGAACAAAACAGGCCAAGATCTCTGTCTGCCTTCAGCTTACATTCTAGTGGGAGAGGCAAACAATAAATGGTATGCCTAACACATAAGTAAAATTTCCAGTATGTTAAAAGGTCATGCTATGGGAAAAAGAAAAAATAGAGCGAGACAGAGGGATTAGGTGCATGAAAGTGGAAGGACAGGTTTAGGGTGAGTAGAGTGGGACTCATGGAGTTGACTTTTGAGCAGAGACTTGGAGGAAGGAGGCTATCTTAGTTCTCTAGGGCTGCTATAACAGAAATACCACAAGTAGGTGACTTTAAGAAACATTCATTTCCTCATGGTTTAGGAGGCTAGAAGTTCTGATCCTAGGGAAAAAATTTCTCTCTGTAAGCTCTGTAGACTCTTGACTTTTCAGCTTCTGTTTCTTGGCTCCTTGGTGATCTTCATGTGACAAGACATCCATCTTCCCCCATCTCTGTTTGCTTCTCTGTGCCAGTCTACTCAGTTTAGATCTCAAGAAAGATTGACTTAAAATACACCCTATATGAATACTGCTACATTAACATCACAAAAAAGCTATTTCCAAATGGGATTATAACCACAGGAATTAGAGTTAGGATTTACAACACATATTTTGGGAACACAGTTCGATCCACAACAGCAGGAGTGAGCCATGCAGTTATATGAGGGAAGTTCTCTAGGTGGAGAAAGGTGAGTGCAAAGGCCCCTAGGCAGAATATATTTGGTGTGTTTGAGAGATAGTAAGGAGGCTCAGAGAGTTGGAGAAGTGAGCAAAGGGCAGAGTGGGAGGAGTTAGACCAGACACATGAAAGGCCATCATCACGTGGGCCTTGCTGGCCACTTTATAGAGATCCTTACTTTCACTCTGAATGAATGGGGCACTACTGCAGGATTTCGAGCAGAGGGGTGACATGATCTGACTTACATTTTGTAAGGCTCACTTTGACTCTCATGCTGTGAGTACATAGTAGGGGCAGAGGCAGAAGCAGGGAAGGTTAAGCAGTGACCAGGCAAGAGAGATGGTACAAGTCACAGAGGAGGGAGTGAGCAGTGGACTGATAGATTTTATATGAGAAAGAAGTTAAAGATCACTGCATTGTGTTTTGTACTGAGCATCCAGTTTGACCGCACATAACAACAGCACCAACAACATCTGTGTGGACAGGGTTGCTTTCAGCTGAGGTGGGAAAGCCTGCAGGTGGAGCTGAGTTTTCAAGAACAGAATGATTAACCTCAAGAACTGGGGACATAGCTGGGTATTAGTTTGTTATTAGGTGCTGTTGAGTTGATTTGGACTTACAGCAACCCCATGTGGCAGAGTAGATAATGTCCTATAGGGTTTTCTAGGCTGTAATCTTTATGTGAAGGAGCCCTGGTGACAGAGTGGATAAGTGCTTGGCTGTTAAACAAAAGATTGCTGGTTCAAACCCACCAGCCACTCAGTGGGAGAAAGATATGGCAGTTTGTTCCCCTAAAGAGTACAGCCTTGGAAACCCTAGGGGAAGTTCTACTCTGAGAAGTTCTGAAGTCACCATGAGTCAGAATCAACTTGATGACTACTGGTGATCTTTATTTGAGCAGATAGCCAGGTTTTTAGGATTAGGTAAAAAAGGAGAAGTCAGAGGCATTTTGTTTATGAGATGGGTTAGGGAAGAGGTAAGAGTCCTAGAAAGATAGAATCTTTAGTGATTTGGAGACCTCTGGTGGACAAGTGAATTTTCAACCTGCATGTAATTCTCCCCATTACTCTAACATATACTCTTGAAAGTGCTTACATTATTTAGGCTTTAATTTTCTTTTGAAACAAGTGAGAATAAATCATGCAGCTGTTTCTTTGATAACCATGATGAGTGGGAAATATTACCATATTCAGGATTCATAGCCTAGGACTATAAAATAATGTTGGGAAAAGGTTGATGATCTGTTCCCTAAGCTCCTGTGAGGTATAGAGTGTGTCTCTCCTGACTGGTGGAAGTGAGAGGCTTGGAAACAATACATTCTGAGAACTAGGAAAGGTTACTTGAACTGGATTGGCCACCTGTGAGTATCAGGAGTATTAGAATGAGGAATGGCATGAAGGCAGGTGAAAAACCTGATGTTAGGAGAAATGGTGATGGTTTGTTACACGTGGTGTCATGCCTGACACCATGTTCAGGGTCTGTGTCCCCAGGAGGCTGTGTCCCCAGGAGGCTAGGCTGATGTCAGCGACTTTGTAGAGCAGTTTCTGTCATGCTGATGGCATTTCCACATGGAATGATGGGCATGCGTGAAGGGGGCTGTGCCTTGGGCAGGGGACATAAACAGGGAGGGTGGTGCTGGGCAAGGCTCACTATATGTATTTTTAAAAGGTTTTTTTTTTGTGGTATATATATATATAACAAATAGTTTGCCTTTTCGGCATTCTTCACATGTGTTATTCTGTGACACTCATTACATTTATCATGTTGTTCAGCCATGATCATTATCTAAGTTTCCCCATCACTTTTAATGAAAGCTCAGAGTCCCATAAGCAGTAAGTTCCCCTTTTCATAGTTCTTTTAAAATTATTTTATACCTTAAGTTCAAAGTATTCTTTGTTATGTCAGAAATGCTGTTACTCTTGTCCAAGTACTTTTGAAACTTTCGGGTGGAAGAGAAGGATAAGGTGACTGAAAATGAAATATTATACATTCAGTTGTTAATCGATTTTTGTCACATGGACTTTGCTTGAAATTCTAGGTGTGTTTGCTTTGAAGAAAAAAAATAGAATAAAGAAGGAAGGGACTGCACCTAATTTTAAAAAAACATACATACCATTTCTAAGAATAAACTGAACTAACCTTAAAATAACCATATTATAAACCATATTATATTTAACTAATACAGGATTACTCTTGCTACCTATAATTTTTTTCACTGATTTGTGATTAATTTGCTGATTTTTTTGCTAAAGATGTTTAAATGTGTAAATCAAAATATCTATTATGCAAGGAAAATATTCAGAGCATTATTATTTGGTTTCATATTTCACAAGTATGGTGATGATCTCTCTTTTAATAAGAACTCTGAGAGTGGATCTCTCTCCTGCCCTTTTTCCGTAGAATGGAAAGAGCTCTGTCCGAGTCTTCCTTGGGAGTCAGTGCATGTTAGCACATTGCATTGAAGTGTGCATTAAGTAAAACGTAGGGCAGGAACCAGCCTGTCCCTGAGTTCATCTTCTAACCCAGGGTCACTTTGGAGCAGTGGAAAGAAGCAAGAGTTTAGGGTAGGATTGTAGGGCTGAAATGATTTTGGATACTGGCTGTGTCACTTACTGCATAAGAACTTTTATTTTTGAATTTTGATTTTCTTGATTGTAAAATAAGACAATAGCCACTTTACAAGGTTCTTTGGGTAAGAGGCAGGACTAAGAATATGTAGGTTAAATGTTTAGCAGAAAAGTTTTCTTTTCGTCTCCAAAAAAACCAAACTCATTGCTGCTGAGTCAGTTCCAACTTAGAGTGACCCCTCCTTGGGTTTCTGAGGTGGTATCTCTATGGAAGTAGATTGCCCAGTCTTCCTTCCAAGAAGTGGCTGGTGGGTTTGAACTGCCAGCCTTCTGGTTAACAGTCAAATGCCTTAGGCACTAAAATTTCATCTCTTTTTGTATATAAGTGATAACAGTGTCTAGTCAGGAGTGGTCCCTTGATTGTAAGGTACTTTCATTTTCCTTCTAGGGTCGACGACTTTGGCTTGGGCCTTTTACTTCAATCCAAGCAGATAAAACGCATGATTTCTTCTTACGTGGGAGAAAACGCAGAATTTGAACGGCAGTACTTAGCTGGTGAATTAGAAGTAGAGCTGACACCTCAGGTGAGATGATTTCCTGATGCTAGAAAAGCTACTTTTTATTTATTTTCTACAATACTAACTTACTTAAAAATTTATTTTATTCTCTAGAAGCTTCTTTGTTCAAGGTATATTAGGTGAAGGGGATACAACTTTGCCAAACCCAGGAATTTTGTTTATAGGTCATATCTTTTGATTTGCTAAAGGATTAATATTTTCTGCCACTGTACATGGAAAAAGTGGATATTTCTAGTCCAAATATCTAGGCTACAGAAGAAATTTTAAAGTTTGGTATTAAAACGTATATGGTGCTGGTTAACATGCAAAAGGAGCTGCTGAAATAGTTCACAATTGCCCCAAAAGTCAGTGTCTGCAAATCACGGTATGTTCGAAAGAGAGATACGCTTTGAGGGATCTAGTCTCCTCTCTCCTCTCGCACTTCAGGAGAGTAAAGCCCATGGCAGGTACCATCGCAACATCACAGACAAGTGCTGGTATCAGAGCCAGGTCCCCAGGGAACTGATCTTATTACAGAGCAAGCAGTGAATACCATGAGGCCATCATCTCCTAACTGACTGAAGAGTTTGTTATACAAAGACAAACTCTTTGAAGCCTTTTGAGTAAAATAAGTCTATAGGTTGCATTTGTTGGTTGCACATTTTGACATGGTCTGTGTCATCCCTAAAACTGAGCCCTCTGTTCTGTTTTCTTTTGTCAACAGTCAATATTATTTCTACTGACTTCCTTGAGTTGGTAATAACTCAGTGTGGCAGTTTCCCTCCTCCCCCCACATTTGGTAGTTAAATCACAGTGTATGCTAATCTGAAGGAACCCTTGTAGTGCATGATTTAAGTGATTGACTAGTAACCTAAAGGTTGGTGATTGAAACCCAACCAGTAGCTTCATGGGAGAAAGACCTGGCAATCTGCTTATGTACAGATTACAGACAAGGAAATTCTGTGGAACAGTTGTGCTGTGTCACATGAGGTTAGCTTGAGTTGGAATTGACTTGAAGGCACCCAACAACAACAACAAATGCTAGTCTAGAGTGTGCATGAGAGGACAGTTCTTTCTGAGGCCTCACAATGATACCTCCCAGTTACACTTGGACATTACGCAGCATTGTTTCCCGTGCTTATCAGGGTAATTGTACTGTGCTTGGTATATATCCAATTTTCATTTAAAGTATTTTTGGGAAAAAGAAAAAGGTATGCCTTCCCTCTTCACATCATTGGTCCAGATGCCTCATCCTTAGTGTTGTGGAGCTACTGAATGTTAACTTTTCAGTTACCCTTTGTATCTTTTGAATTACCTCTTACTTGTCAGAAGGCATGGGAAAACTTCTTAATATTTCTTTTATGTTCTCTCTTTAAGCTGAAAGAATCCAGTGTCTTCCTGTCCAGCTTGGTAGCTAGTAAATAAGCAGTGACTCTGGCAGTCTGTTTTGCAGCCTGAGAGCCAGTGGGTGAGGTGTTGGTGAAATGATAGAGAGCGGTGGTGAGGCCTTGGTGATACCCAAACAGGGCCTCTCTATAGAACTATTCTACTTTCATGTGCTTGTCAAATTGGACAGAGTAGGAGTGAAGTATTCAGGGAAAAACCCACTGCCATCAAGTCGGTTCCAACTCACAGTGACCCTGTAGGACAGAGTA
>NW_006921862.1:1618832-1620510 GCF_000298275.1 Orycteropus afer afer
ATTGGTTTCCCTTTTCTTTGTTGAAGAGGGTCTGTGCAATCCTTCTGCCTAGTCCGCCATCTTGCCCCGCCTCCCGCATAGGGTTTTCAAGGCTGTAGATCTTCATGGAAGTAGATAGCCTCATCATTAACTGGCAGAGTGACTGGTAGGTTCGAACCAGCAATCTTTTGGTTAGCAGCTGAATGCTTTAGCCACTGTAACACAAGAGCTCCTGTATTCAGGAGGGGTACACATAAAGTATTTATAGTAGGGGGTGTTACGGTTGTTTCAGTTATTTAATTTTTAGAAGTGTTAAAAACAAAATATACACAAAACAAAGCAGAATTATCTCTATTTGTTAGAGAGAATAAAAAACTCTAAAACCAAACTCTGCCATCAAGTTGATTCTGACTTATGCATAGTGACTCCCATTGGGTTTCTGAGGCTGTAAATCTTTATGGAAGTAGATCACCCCATCTTCCTTCCGTGGAGCAGCAGTTGGGTTTAAACTGCTGACCTTCTGGTTGGCAGACAAATGCTTTGCCCACTATGCCACCAGAGCTCCTTGTTAGATGGCATAGAGAACCAGTTATCTAGAAGGTTTTCTCTTATGTCACAAGCTTTTCTTTCCCCAGAGTATTCCAATGACTTGCATGCCTCAGTATCTGAAATCCAGACTCCTAAGCTTCCTCTGGTGGCATAGTGCCTAAGGCATTTGACTGCTAACCAGAAGGCTGGTGGTTCAAACCCACCAGCCACTCCTCAGAAGGAAGATTGGGCAGTCTATCTCCATAGTGATACCGCCTCAAAAACCCAAGGAGGGGTAGCTATGAGTCAGATCCAACTCAATGGCAGTGAGTTAGTTCGTTGGTTAAACTTTGCTTTGAGTTAAGTGTTTAAAGACTCCAGTTAAATGGAAAATTGTTTTCAGATCTGAGTAATATTAACCCACTGTCATTAATACCTATACTGAGTCTTACTAGCAATTAGCCAGTCAGTTATTTAGGCAGACCATGATGTAGCAAGACCATACAAGTACGTTTCAATGGTAAGGAGGATGTCAGGAAGTGTTCAGGGCCTGGAGTTGTTCCTTTAAAGAAACCTGGGTATAAAGGCAGCAGCGGGTATGATGAAAGAGAGGAAAGCGTGGCCACTAGGGAAGCAGTTTGAAATCACTGGGGCCTGGGAAGGGGAAGGGTCATTCAAGGGAAAGGAAGGCAGCCAACCAAAAGAAGACACAAGACCTAAAACTTTGCTTCCAGTCATTTTTCTACACTGACACCTATTTGAAATACTCTTGACTTTTAAGCACCAATTCATGTATATGTTGTACTCTGCTCAGTTTTTGATGTTTTCCTTAGATAATTTAGTAGATAAAAACTTAACGGGAATGATTTAAAATAAAGAAATTCTAAAGATTTAGGCTATACCTACAAAGTACACAGTAAAGTGAAAAATTTAATTATATATATACATATGTGGGAGCTCTGGTAGCATAGTGGCTGAAGGCACTTTACTGCTAACCAGAAGGCTGGTGGTTCAAACCCACCAGCCACTCCCTGGAAGGAAGATGGGGCAATCTACTTCCGTAGTGGTACTGCCTTGGAAACCCAAGGAGGGATCGCTATGAGTCGGGTCCGACTCGACGGCACGTAACAACAACAAACAACCTACCTGCATTAAAAAAAAAAAAAAAAAA
>NW_006921862.1:1621324-1623669 GCF_000298275.1 Orycteropus afer afer
AGGTAAATGTACATAATTCATATTCAAAAGTTGATTTTAAAATATTAAAATTAGACTGATAATAGAATGTGATGTCAGGAAACCAGTGGGAGGCATGGAAGCAGAAAACATGACTGTGCACATAAAGCTTTACATTTTGAATGTAGGTTTAGAATAGAGAGATTGCTGTCTAGAGAGGCAGTATTATTATTTTTTTTAAATTGATCTTCCAGCATGCAGTGTTAGTGAAATTCTCATACTAGTGTACAATGTGAGGTTCTTTTTAAAATTTCAAGACAAGAGAAGAAGGAGTTCCTAGGTGTTACAAGCAATTGAGACTCAGAGACTAACTCAAAGGTTGGGCATTTGAATCCACCCAGTGATGCCTTGGGAAAAAGGCCTGGCAGTCTCCTTCCGGAAGGTCCCAGCCATAGAAAATCCTGTGGAGTTCAGTTCTGCTCTGAAACACATGGGGTCATCATGAATCAGAATTGACTCAACAGCAACTGGCTTGCTGTTTTTGGTTTAGGAAGTAGAAGCTGTGTAAATGTTTCTGTGTCCACATACAGGAATGTGCTAAATTAACTTTTTTTTGTTGATATTGGTTGTTCACTTGTAGGGCACACTTGCAGAGAGGATTCGTGCAGGTGGGGCTGGAGTTCCTGCATTTTACACCAGCACAGGGTATGGGACTCTGATACAAGAAGGAGGGTCACCGATCAAATACAACAAAGATGGTAGCATTGCCATTGCCAGTAAGCCAAGAGAGGTAAGATGCACTCTCATCCAGGTAACACTGCAATGTCTCTTCATAGGATCCTAGGTGGACTCATTGGCGAATAAGTATAAAATCACCTTTGTGTGATGTTAGCTGAAATTTCAGCTAAAAATATATATCATCTGCTAATAGTTAAAATCACATAGAGAAACTAGAAATATAAACAAGAAGAAAGGGCACTGTGATCCATGTTAAGATGTGCTAGTTGAGATTAGGTAGGTATCTGAACTGATTATCTGGTAGATTTTAACAAACTTAGAAATATTTTCATTTTTCTGGAAAACAG
Organism: Orycteropus afer afer; assembly: GCF_000298275.1. NCBI lineage: Eukaryota > Metazoa > Chordata > Mammalia > Tubulidentata > Orycteropodidae > Orycteropus > Orycteropus afer. The sequence goes on from NW_006921862.1 coordinate 1,622,368, forward strand.
AGTAGATATATAAAATTAAACTTTTAATGGTCAGGCCCTTTCTAGATGTGACTGAAGGAGAAAAGAATAAGGAAATCCTAAATTTGTCTATAATTTCAAAAAGCAGTTGACAGTAAAAATTATATGAAGGACTAAGTAGAGAGTTCACACTTACCACTTTTATGTTTCATTCTGTGTCTTGGGATATGCCTGAGCTTCAGACTTAATAACCTAGTTTTATTTAAAGTGCTATGTTGAGTCAGCTATCTTTATAATAGTCAACTTCACTCACATGTTAGAGAATATTAGAACTCTAGATAAAGGTATTGGAGATACCCAGATTGGAGCTGATTTTTAAAATTACAAAATATTTCATAATACAGGTTGCAAAATTGCCAACCTTATCTCTAGAAAAGTGAAAAATTAATAAGTCAAGTGATTCCTTATCACCTTTATGCATATAGTCATGCTATCTCTGCATCTTCAAGTTTTGAGGGAAGATAGGAATCATTGAACCTGTCGCCTGCTGTTTAATGTTTTGGTTGCAGCAGTGTCTTCCATCTGGAGCTTTGCTTTTCTTGCTCAGAGTGACCTATATTGTTTCAATTATTTATTAACCTATTTTTTATATTCAATCTTGCTTATTTCTTTACTGCCTAATTAGTTTTAAAAAGTTTCTGACAGAGTTTAAGACAGGAGCCTTATTATTAAAATGAATTTTAGTAATACGTGACAAAACTAAAACCAAACCAAACCCGTTACCATTGAGCCAATTGTGACTGAAAGTAACCCTGTAGGACAGAGTAGAACTTTCCAAGACTGTAAATCTGCATGGAAGCAGACTGCCTGATCTTTCTCCCATGGAGTGGCTGGTGAGTTTGAACCACTGACCTTTTGGTTAGCAGCCAAATTCTTTAACCACTGCGCAACCAGATCTTCTTTATACATATAAAGATGCCTTGAAATAGTAATACCTTGATAGCTAGTTAGAAGTTGTAGCATTAACTCATCCTGAGATATGTAAGATGTGGTGGAATCTGGCCTAACTATCTGAATTTATTTCCACTGGGAGTCAGCTGCATGAATCTAGTAGTTTTTTAATTTTATCTGAATTTCCTAGGAATATGACAAGTAATTCCTTGAAATGATTCTTGATAGCTCTTTATTTCTCTTGGTTATGTAAGGAATAGGAGTTGGATTAATCCCTTTATTCAATAGTATTTACAGGGACCTAGTCTTTGCTAAGGAGTTCTGATGGTATAGTGCCTAAGGCACTTGACTGCTAACCAGAAGGCTGGCAGTTCAAACCCACCAGCCACTCCT
>NW_006921862.1:1623897-1625427 GCF_000298275.1 Orycteropus afer afer
GTAGTGATACTGCCTCGGAAACCTAAGGAGGGGTCGCTATGAGTCGGGGCCGACTCGACGGCACATAACAACAACAACAACAACAAGGAGATCTGGTGGTGTAGTGGTGAAGGCATTTGGCTGCTAACCAAAAGGTGAGTGGTTCAAACGTACCAGCTGTACCATGGAAGAGAGATGAGGCAATCTGCTTCTGTAAAGATTTATATAGGCTTGGAAACCCAGTGGGGGTCACTATGCATTGGAATTGACTTGATGGCAGGGAGTGTGGTACTCTTTACTAGGAACTAGTCTAAGCACAGTGGAGAAAGGACTGAGATAGATGAAGTTCTCCTGCTAGTGGGAGAGCTGGCAAGGAATGAAACAAACACATAATGTCAAATAGTGAAAGTGCTGTGAAGAAAACTATCAACCTTGAGGGTGATCAGTGCCAGGGAGGTGTTGTCCAGATAACATGGTCAGGGGAAGCCTCTGAAGAGAGGGCATTTGGTAGAGACCGGAATATTTGGTAGGAGAATGAACCAGGTAAATATCAGGGGCATGTGCTCTAGTCAGAAGGATGGGGAAGATTGTTCTTTTTATAAAATAGCAGGGCAGAGAGCTGGAACAGAGTAAATAAGGGAAAGAATGGTAGGACTGGAGATTGAAGAGGGAGAAGCCAGATGACATGGGGTTTGGACTCTACAGAATGTGGTGAGATGCTAGTTAGAATACGGGTAGGAGAGTAATGTAATCTGAGTTACCTTTTGTAAAGATCACTCTGGCTTTTGGGTGGGGGACCAAGAGCAGAAGCTGGGAGAGAGGTTAGGAGGCTGTTGCATTAATCCAGGAAGAAGTGAAAGGTAGCTTAGACTAAGATGGTAATAGGTGAAGTGAGAAGTGATTGGAATTGGAATATATGTTGATATACAGCCAATAGGATTTGCTGATGGATTGATTATGGGGTATAAGAAAAGGGAAGAATTGAGTATGCTTCTTACTGAGATGAACCAGGCTTATAGGTAATCACAGAGCTATGTTTGGAATGCGGTGTGTTTGAAACATCCATCAGACTCCAAGAGAAGGTACTCAGGAGGTTCTAACTTAGGGGAGAGTTTGAAGCTGGCGATGGAAACATTAGAGGCATCAGCATATAGCATTTAAACCCTTTAGACTAGACAAGTGATTAGGGCCTAAGTACAGGTATGGAACAGGTCCACAAACTGAGCCCTGGGAAACTTTGACATTTAGCGTAGGGAAGAGGAGAAGGAGCAACAGAAAATAGGAGAGTGACCAGTGAGTGGAGAGGAAATAAGATGCTGATATTTTGAAAGCCAAGGGAAATTTTTAGAAGGAGGGAGTGATCAATTGTCAAGAACTGTGAAAAGCAGGGGACATCAAGCTCAATTGGCATAACATACTATACAAAACATTGTTCTACCTCCTACTTTGGTGAATAGCGACTGGGATCTTAAAAGCTAGCAAGCTGCCATCTAGATGCAATGATGGGTCTCTCCTCGTCAAGAGCAAAGAAGAAAGAAGAAAACCAAAATT
>NW_006921862.1:1625967-1634653 GCF_000298275.1 Orycteropus afer afer
AAAAAAAAAAAAAAAAAGAACTTTGAAAAGGTCAGGTAACATGAGGACTGGAAATTCACCATTGAATTTGGACAAATAACGGATATTCTGGCATGCAACCAACAAAAAACAACCATTGCCGTGGAGTCGGAACAGACCCATAGCGACCCCTCCTTGGGTTTCCGAGGCAGTATCACTACAGAAGTAGATTGCCCAACCTTCCTTCTGGGGAGTGGCTGGTGGGTTTGAACTGCCAGGCTTCTGGTTAGCAGTCAGATGCCTTGGGCATTATGCTACCAGAGCATAAAGAGGATGAAAATGTGATTGAAATGGATTCAGGAAAGAACTGATATGTGAGGAAGTGGAAATAGTAAAATGTACAACTTTTCCAGTGAGTATAATAGGTTGGGGAGCTCTGGTAGCATAGTGGCTAAGGCACTTGACTGCTAACCAGAAGGCTGGTTGTTCAAACCCACCAGCCACTCCTCAAAAGGAAGATGGGGCAATCTACTTCCGTAGTGATACCGCCTTGGAAACCCAAGGACGGGTCGCTATGAGTCGGGTTTGACTCGACAGCACATAACAACAACAACAACAACATAATAGGTAGTTTGTTAAATCCAGTTCCTTCCCTGATTTTAAATTTTAGAATAGCTAACACTTGTCATAAGTAGTGTGTAGACTAGGGCTTTGAACGGGTTCTTCCTGGTTTAGTCACGGCCAAGAAAGCGACATTGCATTTTGCCAAATTTGTAAAATGTGGGTCAACTAAAACCAGAATTGGAAAATTACAGGTCAATGGCCTGCTAGAAATTTAATCTCCTTCTTAGAAAACAAGGGCAGAATGTCTGTTGTAAAGCAATGAAATCTGTTGACTGCTAGGGTGGGAAACAGTGGTGCCTGGCTTGGAGATAGTGGCTTACTGCACCACTTGGAATGTGTGTCACTTTCCATAGTCCTGCCAGTAATCCAGTTTCCTGCATGAAAGGGCTCGTGAAAGGGCTCCCTGTGTCTCTTCCAAGTCCTTTAGACCATGGCTTCAACCCATAATTTTTCCTGTTTTAGTTATTCTATTATTCCCACATTTACAAATTTGAGTGTTGTAATTTTGCTGTGTCAGTAATGACTGGACCAGTTTGAACTAGTTTGAAGCCCTGGTTTAGACCCATGAGGCAATCATATAATTAGGGAAAAAATCCTCAATTTCTTGACCTCCTGGTTTAGCTATATTTAGTTCAGTTTTCTAGATCTGTATGTAAAACACTCAACCATCACTGGTGTTTACAGTAATGACTTTGAAGTACTCAAGATGCTAGAAAATAAATAACTTTGCATGTTGATATGCAGCTTATAAATACCTTTTTTTAAAAAAATTCAGAGTATTTATTAAGAAATTTTATGTCTGGATGTAGGATATCACCAGACCATGTAGATGAGAACTGATAACTTCCTAATAAATGTCTTTCATATAATATATCTAAGTTCATATTGAGGAGATACTTACTCATCAAAGATTCCCTAAGTTCATTAATCTTTTCTGGCAGGAAACTAGGATAATGCCTTTTAAAAAGCTTTTCTTTATGAAAGGATTTCTGTTTGAAACTATGTTGTTGTTGTTGTTCTTGTTAGGTGCTGTCAAATTGACTCCAACTCTTAGAGACCCTGTGTGCAACAGAACGAAACCCTGCCTGGCCCTGGCTAGCCTCACAATCCTTGCTATACCTGAGCCCATCGATGCAGCCACTGTGTCAATCCATCCCGTTGAAGGCCTTCCCCTTTTTTGTTGACCCTCCACTTTACCAAGCATGATATCCTTCTTCAGAGAATGGTCCCTTCTGACAACATGACCAAAGTAGGTGAGATGAAGTCTGGCCATTCTCGCTTCCAAAGAGCATTCTGGCTGCACTTCTTCCAGGACAGATTTGTTTGTTCTTCTGGCAGTCCAGGGAGTTCTGGTAGCATAGTGTCTAAGGCACTGGATTGCTAACCAGAAGGCTGGCAGTTCAAACCCACCAGCCACTCCTCAGAAGGAAGATGAAGCAATCTACCTCCGTAGTGAAACCCAAGGAGGGGTTGCTATGAGTCGGGTCCAACTCGACAGCACATAACAATAACAACAACAATGGGCAGTCCATGGTACTTTCAGTATTCTTCCCCAACACCACAACTCAAAACCATCAACTCCTCTTCACTCTTCCTTATTCATTGTCTACTTTCACATGGATATGAGGTTATTGAAAATACCATGGCTTGAGTTAGGCACACTTGAGTTTAAACCCTAGTTAAAGAAAATGTCTTCAAAGAGATACCTTTGCTCTTCTGCTGTTTAAAGTGGTATTTTGCAGCAGATTTGACCAGTGCAATATGTTTTCTGACTTCTTGACTGCTGCCTCCATTGTTGTTAATTGTGGAACCAAGTAATATGAAATCTTGGACAACTTCCATCATTTCTCCATTTATTATGATGCTGTTTATTGGTCCAATTGTGAGGATTTTTGTTTTCTTTATGTTGAGGTGTAATCCATACTTTAGACTGTAGTCTTTAACCTTCATCAGTAAGTGCTTCAAGTCATCTTCACTTTCAGCAAGCAAGGTTGTGTTGTCTGTGTAGTGCAGGTTGTTAATGAGCCTTCCTCCAATCCTGATGATTCTTCTTCATATAGTCCAGTTTCTCAGATTATTTGCTTGGCATACAGAGTGAATAAGTGGTAAAAGGATACAACTTTGACACATTCCCTTCCTGAGTTTAAACCATGCAGTTTCCCCTTTTTCTGTTTGAGTGACAGCCTCCTTGTTTATGTACAGGTTTCTCATGATCACAATTAAGTACTCTGGAATTCCCATTCTTCTCAATGTTATCCATAATTTGTTATATCCACACAGTCAAATGCTTTTGCATAGTGAATAAAACACAAGTAAACATCTCTCTGATGTTCTTTGTTTTCAGCCAAGATCCATCTGACATCAGCAATGATATCCCTCATTCCACATCCTCTTCTGAATCCAGCTTGCTTTTCTGGAAGTTCCCAGTCAATATACTACTGCAATCATTTTTGAATGGACTGATAACCAGAAGCCTGGTGTTTCAAACCCACCAGCCACTCCTTGGAAGGAAAGTTGGGCAATCTACTTCCAGAGTGATACTTCCTCAGAAACCCAAGGAGAGGTCGTTATGAGTCAGATCTGACTTAATGGCAGTGCATTTGGTTTTGTTTTTTTCAGCAAAATTTTATTTGCATGTGATATTAATGATATTGTTTGGTAATTTCCATATTCTGGTAGATCACCTTTCTTTGGAATGGATACAAATATGGATCTTTTCAAGTCAGTTGGCCAGGTAGTTGTCTGCCAAATTTCTGGGCATAAATGAGTGAGTACCTCCAACGTGGTGTTCATTTGTTGAAACATCTCAATGGGTATTCTGTCAATTCCTGGGGCTTTGTTTCTTGCCAATTCCTTCAGTGCAGCTGTGACTTCTTCCTTCAGTACCATTGGTTCTTGATCATATTCTACCTCCTGAAACAGATGTACATTGACCAATTCTTTTTAGTATAGAGACTCTGTGTTATCCTTTCATCTTATTTTGATGATCCCCACATCATTCAATATTTTGCCCATAGAATCTTTCAGTATTGCAAGTTGGGGCAGTTAAGGTTATGTGTCAGTTTGGCTGGGCCTGGATTTGAGTGGCTGGGCAGCTGGTGATAGTTATTCCCCATGATGAGACTTGCAGTCAACTCCGTAGTGGAATCTGCTGCGAGCTGCTGCGTAGGTGCTTTGGGGATGGGGTATGCTTCCAGTATATAAAGAGAAGCTTTGGGAGTGGTCTGCAGCTTTTGGCATGCTTGAATCCTACGTGTAGTCAAGTTGTTATTCAGCAGCCTGCCGTGTTGTCTGCCAGTCTTGGGATTCTTAGTGGACTTGAATCAATGGCCTGCCATGTGATTTGGTAATACCAACACTGTGGCTTTTCACTTGTCGACCTTGGATTTGTTAGCCTCAGCAGCGAGCAGTTGCCTGAGTGAAGAAAGCCTTCAGCTTCGGTGGCCCAAGAAGGTCCAGGGGCTTTCACCTACCCCCTCAAGCCTGGCACTTTGAATTTGGACTTGTAGCCTCCGAAACCATAAGAGAATAAATTCCTGTTTGTTAAAGTCATCCCATTTGTGGTATATGTGTGTTAGAGTGGCACATGATTATCAGTTCTTTGAGAAGTAGATGTCCCCTTCCTTCTTCTGTGTCTGTCTTAATCTGGAAGCTCTGCTGAAACTTGTCCACCATGGGTGATCTTGCTGATATTTAAAATACTGTTGCTATAGCCTCCAGCCTCATGGCAATATGCAAGCCACCACAGTATGGCAAACTGACAGAGGAGTAGTGGGTTTTAAACCCTAGTTAAAGAAATGTACTGAAACTTTGTGCTGAAGTTTTCTATAAAATGCACACAATCTGTCCACTAGGGTGTGCAGTAGGTATGAGAATGGAGTTCTTTCTTCACTTGGCTCACATCGCCTATAGTGATAGACCACAAGTGATGTTATTTTCTCTCTTCTTTTTTTAATCCCCAGAGATAGATCCCCAGAAAGAAGAAGATACATAATACCAAGGCATAATTTTGCCTTATATGCCCCCCCCCCAAAAAAAATTGGTAGTAGAATTAAAAGGCCATAAGCATGTAAAAATCAATAGCTTTCCATTAGGCCAGCAATGTCAGAAGAGGAAATAGAACATTCAGAGCAACAGAAGCCAGAAAGTACCTGTGAATAAACCTAGGAAAATATACAGAGTTTTTATGGAGAGAATTACACAGCCATGGAAGGAGATAGAAGATGTCTTCAATAAATAGAGGGCTATATGTATGTTCAGGGAGTCCCTAGAGAGTGCAGACAGTAAAGTGCTGGGCTACTAGCTGACAGCTTGGCCGTTTGAGTCCACCCAGAGTCCTCAGAAGAAAGACCTGGTGATCTTCCATTTCCATCGAAACCCTTTGGAGCATAGTTCTACTCTGTGTTCCATACTTTAGACTGAATGTTCCATACTTTAGTCTGAAATACATAGGGTTGCCATGAGTTGGAAACGACTTGCCAGCACCTGGTTTTGTTCTTGTTGTTGTGTATATTATCTTAATGAGTGGGTACATTGCGCATGTCAGTTATCTCCAAATTAAACTCAAAATTCTAGGAATTCCAATTAAAATTTCAACAGATAGTATAGGTTTATTAGAGAAGATGAATCAAGTTTTAACTATTTATATACAAAAATTTAATAACTATTTTACATACAAAAACAACGCATTGGCCATTTCATGCCAAATGCTCCTTAAAGGGGAGAATAGCCTGACGTCGTCCCATGTACTTTGGTCTTGTTGTCAAAAGGGACCAGTCCCTGGAGAAGGATACCATGCTTGGTTAAGTAGAGGGTCAGCATAAAAGAGAAAGACCCTTAAGGAGGTGGATTGACACAGTGGCTCAAGTATGGGCTCAAGCATAGCAAGGATTGTGAGAATGGCAACACCACCTAAAAACAACGTAGTCTTTTATGGGGTAGAGAGAAAGAGGGACTGTTTTTCATATTCACCATATAACCATATACATCCAAATAATAAAGTAAGTATTATCACACATGATCTATGCCTGAGGCATATAGAATTTTCAGTTCCTCAAGTGCTCTAAGCTCACCCTTGTCGCTGGGCACATGCTATTCCCTCACTTTCCCGCTCGCCTAGTTTGACTAAGCACTAGTTGCCTAATTAATAGGACTCATCCTTAAGCTCTAGGTGTAGATTGTTCTCCATCTGAGAGACCTTCCCTGCCCAGGCCTGTTACCTGCCTCTACTGGAGCACAGATCACAATCAAACAGGACATTCACAAATCCCCGTCTGCTTTTTGTTTCCTGCAGGTGAGGGAGTTTAATGGTCAGCATTTTGTTTTGGAGGAAGCAATTACAGGGGATTTTGCTTTGGTGAAAGCCTGGAAGGCAGACCGAGCAGGAAACGTGATTTTCAGGTAATGTACTTGTTGTAAGAAAAACATCGATATAATGCATTTCAGCAACTTTATATTTCCTCAATCAGGATTACAAAAAAAGGATATCTTGGTGAACTTGTAATGTAAGTAGTCAGTTTTAAAATGGCTTATAAACATAAATACATACATTTGTGTACAGGGCTGCTCCTCTGTGGTCTCACTGGTTCTGATTGGCTGCTGTCCATTTTGTGTTGTTTTTTAAATATATGAATCTCACACTTGTATATGGGCATATGCAAATTGTTTTTGCCACTGTGTATTTTAGTTGCGAAGACCAGTCAGTGTTGAGATAGAAAACGTGACCAAGACTTCTGGTAAGATGGAGGAATAGCAGACAAGCGACACAGACCCTCTTCAACAAAGAAAAGAAAAACCAATTTAGAAGATAATCCTGGAGCCCTGAGCTTTGAAAGGAACTATGCAGAAGTGGATTAGGCACCAACTAGAGGAAAAACCTGAATGAAAACAGTGAGTACAGAGACTGTTGGAGATGCGGACTGTCAGTTACTCTGACCTGGACCAACAGCCTAAATATTTCCAAGGGTGTTGGTACCTGAGAATTGTCCTAAAGATCAACCCTGGTCACCAATGGCTGCAGGGACGACTGCTCTGGTGGCCTGTGAGTAGGAAGGGAAACAGCAAGGAGGGAGACAACCTGAGCTGTTGACTTTCTGCTGTCTGGAGGGCATAGCCATTTTGATTGATTACACGTGACAGCCACTTTGGATGTTTAAAGTGACTGAGGGCACACACATTTTGAATGTTTACAAGTGGTGGCCATTTTTGATATTTAAAGTGACTGAGGGCACAGCCATCTTGAATCTTTACAGGTGGCAACCATTTTGGATTTTAAAGTGATAGCATTCTCATTCGGATTCCAGGGACCTAAGAATAGGCTCTGTTTGCCAAGGTCGGCAGGGACATATGAGAGGCTGACAAGAGGAAAAGAGACAGGTGGTGAGTGTATAAGTGCTGTCAACTAGTGAATGGAGGAGCACAGTACCCTGCTTGTGTAGATAACATACAAACAAAACAAAGAAAAGAAAAATCGTGGGCAAGTCACTCCAGCATACAATCACCAATTAAATATAAACACAAAATCGTCACAATGCTTCGAAGACAACAGAGCATTACAGTCCACACAAAGAAGCAAGATAAAGCAGGAGAAACAGGGGACTAGGATACAGACTCAAAACATATCCCTGAGGAAGATGTAACATTGGAACTCCCTGATAAGGAATTCAAAAGAATTATATTAGGCATCTTCAACGAATTAAGAGACAGATCAAGGAAAACACAGAGAAAACCCTAGAACAATTTCAAAAGACAATACAAGAACAAAATGACAAAAATGAAAAATTAGACATGATATAAAATCTACTCATAGAAATCCAGAAGATTAATATTAAATTTTCAGAAATAGATAAGACATTGAATGGGTAAATGAGCAAAATTGAATCAATGGAAGACAGAATTAGGGAGATTGAAGGCAAATACCTGAACAGTTCTTTGTAAAGGGATCAATCAGAAAAAACATCAAAACAAAATGAAGAAAGCCTAAGGTTCATGTGGTATACCATCAAAAAGAATAATCTACATGTAATCAGAATTCCAGAACAGGAAGAGACAAACAAAACCACAGAGAAAGTTGTCGAAGATTTGTTGGAAGAGAATTTTCCTGGTATGATAAAAGATGAGAATATATCCATTCAGGAAGTACAGTGAACCCCAAACAGAATAGACTCCAAAAGAAAATCACCTAGACATATCATCAAACTTAACAAAACCAAACACAAAGAAAGAATCATCAGAGCAGCACAGGAAAAATGAAAAGTTACCTAAAGAGGCAACCAATAAGACTAAACTTGGATTTCTCAGCAGAAACTATGCAGGCCAGAAGACAATGAGACGGTATATATAAAATCTTGAAAGAGAAAAATTTCAACCAAGAATTATATACTCAACAAAATTGTCCCTAAAATGTGATGGTGAAATTAGGACCGTTCCAGATAAGTAGAAATTAAGGGAATTCGTTAAAACCAGACCCACCTTACAAGAGATGCTAAAGGGAGTCCTTTGGACAGAGAACCAACAACAACCAACAACAGCTGACCATTAACACACGTGATGATATAACCTAGAAACCAACCCAGCCATGGAAGTATCCAAAGTAAATAAGCCTACAGGATTGTAAACAGGGAACCAGAGACATCAGTTGACAAATGAGGATAACTATAAACCAAAAAGAGGAAAAAAAAACTGTTGTTACAGAACTTCTAGATTGTAGGGAAGTTGAGACAACTACAAGATAGAACGGACAGTTGTAAACTTGGGAAGAAAACAATAAATCACAGGGTAACCTCAAAGAAAGATGATAAACCTTCACATCAAAAAAAGAGGACCAGCATAAATATTCAGCAAATACTAAAACAGTAGCAATGAAGGAAGTGATAACATTTTATGTTGATTCATAAACAAAATAAGCTCAGCAGAGAAAATTATATGGAACAAAGAAATCAACACCACGAAAAAGCACATAACAAAAATGACAGCAACAAATTCATATTTGCTGATAATTACATATCTGGCAAGGGACTTATCTTGAAGATTTATAGTGGAAGAGTGAATGACCAAACTATGGTACGTACACATAATGGAATGCTATGAAGCACTAAAGAATAAT
>NW_006921862.1:1634968-1640558 GCF_000298275.1 Orycteropus afer afer
AAATTCACTTTCTATACAGCAGTTCACATATACTTTGTCTCATGTCATTGACCACAGTTTACCACAATGCAACAGCTCCCTTCCCACTTCCTCCCCATAGTTACCTCTTCCCAGTGTCCATCCCTCCATACACTCCTGCCCCCTGAGCTGTCTCCCTGCGCATAATACATATATTATCTTAAAATGTTAAATTAACTATGATATTCTGGAAACACATTGCTATTAATCATTTTGGTCAGTTTTTTCCAGCTTTACTGATGTTTGCTGGGAAATACTTACAAAGGTTTTATCTGAAAAGTTGGTAATCTTAGTAATGCACAATTTTTGTTCTCATTATCTGGATAATACCAGGTTTAGCAGATTTTAACATCTTTTGCTTACTGTGAGTGTATTTAAAGTATTTAGTAACTTAGTTTTATAGATTACATATTTGTATTTTGAAAATTATACCATTTCTGAGTTTTCCAGAATGTTTGGTATTAAAGGCTTCACCTGTTAGGCTCCTGTTCTGGTTACCTGTTGTTGTTGTTTTTATGTGCCGTTGAGTCGGACCTGACTCATAGCGACCCCTCCTTGGGTTTCCGAGGCAGTATCACTACGGAAGTAGATTGCCCCATCTTCCTTCTGAGGAGCTCTAACAGAAATACCACAAATGTGATGGCCTTAACAAACAGGAGTTTATTCTCTTACAGTTTTTCTGGTCTCATATTCATATAGTCTGAGGATCTCATGGACTAATTGTTTCCATGCATCTTTGGTTTTCTATCTAAGTGTTCCCTCCCCTCCTCTCCCATCTCTTGTAACCAACAAAGAAAATTTCCTTCCATATGTAAACCTCTCCTTGATTTTTTACAATAATGGACTAATACAATATTTGTCCTGTGATTGACTTACTTTACTCAGCATAATGTCTTCCAAGTTCATCCACGTTATGTGGTGTTTTGAAGATTCTATGTTATTCTTTAGGGTTGCATAGTATTCCATTGTGTGTATGTACCATAGATTGGTTATCCATTCTTCTGCTGATGGGCACCTAGGTTGTTTCCATCTTTTTTGCTGTTGTAAATAGTGCTGTGATGAACATGGGTGTGCATATATCTGTTCTTGACCTGGCTCTCACTTCTTTAGGATATGTATACCTACTAATGGAATGGCTGGATCAAATGGTATTTCTAATTCCAACTTTTTAAGGGATTGCCATACTGGTTAAGCCAGTTTTTTAAAGTAACAAGTAGGTAAGACTGGCAATTTAGAAGAAATTTTGCATTGTGGCTGCTTTAGTTAACACCTTGATGTAATGTTGGTAAGGCTTAATTGCTTTTTAGTAGAATTTGTGTAGTAGAAAATGGAAATGAATTATTAGAAATATTTCTATGATTTTTCCCATTCTCATGGCCTGGCTCTTGTTCCTACATGAGGGCTCAGTATGGCATAATGAACACTAGCCATGGAGACCATTTCTCCCAAAGCATGACTTTAGAATTCTGTGATGGGAAATGAGAATTCTCATCACCAGTGGTTTATGTGACCTAGATTCTAAAACTAAATCCTAGGCCTGTCTTACATTTAGTGGGACCACTGGTGTAGAGATCTGTTTAGGCCATTGTTAATCTTGAGACGCCTGGATGAGGACCCCTTCTGCTCTGGCCATTCTGCCCTTGGAGCTTTTGATGCCTGGACCTCTTGTAGAATCCAACCTAGAACTTTGTAAAAGTACACAGGGGCTCCTTCCTCAAGGGCACATCTGTCCTAATACTTACCCTTGAATTTGAGTGCAAGAAACATTGACGAGATAAAAGAGCAACTAAAATGAAACTGTGACTCATCTCCCTCAACCAAAGAAGTTTTCCTATCGACTGATGCTTAAGAAACAAAAATATGTCTTAATTTTTATGTTAGGGAAAGTGCATTTACTTAGGAACTGCGGTTATAAAAGTATTAGCAAATGTAGCACCTTCTTGAAATTTTTACACCTCAAGGTCTGATGTGGGTGTTATACTTTCAAAAATTTCTCTAGAAAATGATTCTCTACAATGATCTTTATAGGTGACTCACAAATTACTCATCACTGTTTCATTTAATTTCAGCAATATGCTTCTCTTTAACAGAGAATATAATTACTATACCTTCTCATATGAAGAATGTGCTGCTTTCTTAATAGTTTAATTAGAGCAAGTTGTTTCATGAGATATTTAATGAAAAAGTGGCATCCCAGTTAAACAATTTAGGGAATTTAGCTTTAAGTAGAGTAGATTTATTAATAATACTTTTTTTTTTTTTTTTTGGTGTATAAACTACATATTGAATGTATAAAATAGTCCCTCTTTCCTTCCATCTCTTAAAAAATCTATATGAATTAAATGAAGTGGCCAATGTATTTTTTTAGTTATAAAATAGCTATAAATCTTCATTAGTGGAAAATATACATCATATGAAACATTCTTTTAAAAAAGCTTCACAGATTTTTGGTTCATAGCATTTCTTTTCATCTATAAAATTTTAAAGCTGCGACTGATGTTTCTTATTTTTGGTTTTCTTTTTTAACTCCTTGTTTCTTCTATCCCTAATATAGGAAGAGTGCAAGGAATTTCAACTTGCCTATGTGCAAAGCTGCAGAAACCACAGTGGTAGAGGTAAGAGAACAAGAGGTTATTTTTCATTTCCATATTAATTTTTAACTTGATCTCTTGTATTAATGTACAACAGCCCTTTTGTTTTCTGGGGGCAAAGTTTTTCTGTTAAGTGCAGTTTCATTTTTGATATGGAAGGATTCTATTAAACATATAATAGTTGAAATTTTGCTGTTACAACAGCTTTCTGGTTACTTAGGGCCTCAAAAGAATGTTCTCTTTGAGAATCCAGCCATGGTACCAGCTTTTGGTGCTTAAATAAGATAAACTTTATTTGGATAAGTTGAAGTTTCATATACAAAATCCCGGGAAAATAGTAAATTAAGCCAGGAGAAGTGTATTATCTCACTGTGTAAGCTATTGTAAATACTTTGGAAGGTAGTATAGGTAACTGCTTTGATGTGGCTCTATTTGGAGCAATTGAATAAAAGCACCAACTGACTCTCTTTTGGGTTTGGAGGAAGCTTGAATAGTTCTAGAGCCTTCCCAGGGTTAAGGATTTGGGATAGAAATACATGCTTATACCAAAAACTTCTCATTTGACTGTGTATAGTTGAACCCCAAGGGCAATATCAAAATTGTTCTCAACTTGAGGCTTTAAGGATCATCTTGGAACCAAATTTTCATGAGTTTGAAATCACTTTCCCTTGGGAGGGCTTTATAAGACTTCTTAGGATATGGATGAGAACATATATTCCTGATTTTAAGCATGATGGTAGAGTTGCATGTGGCATTTTTTGATTCATCCATACCCATGGTCAAAGATGGTATTTCATGGAGGCAGTTCTGTACATTGACATTTTTGCAACAATCAAAAGTTCAAGTTCTGTTCTTTTATCAAAATGTAAAATGCATTGTTTTTAAAGTGTGGAGGGATGTAGTCCTTTCAGTCGAGGCATGGTGGGTTCTTTTTGCAACAGCATTAGTATATTTTCTGTATTGAAAATAAATAATGTGATTTACTCTCTCTGTAATCAGTTTTTTTTTTTTTTAATTTGTTAAATCATCTTAATGATGTGTTAGCACACACCTATAACATTCCTGAAGAAAGGTCTATAGCTTAAAACAATCTGTAGCTTAATAGAAGGGCTGTGTATGCCCATGTTGACAGCTCAGGGGGCAGTAGTGCATGGAGGGAAGGATATAGGGAAGAGGTAACTAAGGGGAGGAAGTGGGAGGGGAGCTGTTGCATTGTGGTAAATTGTAGTCTGTGTCATGAGACAAAGAGTATGTGAGCTGCTGTATGGAAAGTGAATTTGCTCTGTAAACTTTCATCCAAATTGCAATAAAAAAAATAATCTGTAGTTTAACACTCAGTTGATTTCATGTAATTTTGTAAAACTATAAGAAACCAATATTTCTTCCAGGTGAAGTCCTTCCCCCCCACCCCTTTTATCCTTATTATCATCTTGTTCTTTCAGCCAATTTAATTTCTTACAAGAGTTAGAAAATGACCCTCTAGTGTCTGAGAATCAGTATAGATATTACAAAAGAGAAGTTCTCTTTTGGTATAAGGGGAGATAAAATCCTTTACCAGAATCTGCAAATATGGTGAAGGCTGTACTCCCCTGCCCTGGAACAGACATCTCTAATCCCTCATAGCACTGTTTACGATGGGCCCAGACTCACTTTACGATCCCTTTCAATATGGTGCTGCAGACTGCCACTCCCAATTGGTCATAGTTGCAATGTCCAGTGTGGCCCCAAGCCACATGTGTCTAGTCATTTAAATGAATTACAATTAAATAAATTAGAAATTCAGTTCCTCAGTCATACTAGCCACATATCAAGTTCTCACTGCCCACATGTGTTAATGGTTACTGTGGCTGGCTACTGTGTTGGTCAGTGCATATATAGAACCTTGCTATCATTAGAACTTTGTTATTGTTGAAGAAGGGAGCTCTGGTAGCATAGTGCCTAAGGCATTTGACTGCTAACCAGAAGGCTGGTGGTTCAAACCCACCAGCCACTCCTTGAAGCAAGATGGGGCAATCTACTTCCGTAGTGATGGTGCCTTGGAAACCCAAGGTGGGGTTGCTATGAGTCGGGTCTGACTTGACAGCACGTAATCACAACAACATCATTGAAGAATGTTTTACTAGATAGAACTGGATTAGAAGAACCAAGGTGAAAACCATTTTTCTTTCCAGTTTAGGAACATAAGCAAGTCAGCGACTTCAATTATAGGATTATTGTCAGCCTGCCTTCTTGGCTTCTCTTTTTGCTGTGTTTTTGCAGGGTGGCTTGCTCATAGTAGAAGGGAGCCTGCATGCTCGTAGATTGAGTAGGAACTGTGTGCTCAAAAGTAGAAAATAATTTGAAATTGGGGGTAGTGCCTAGATTTGGTGTTTTCTTATGTGGAAATTCTATTTTGACTTTATGATTTCTGTATTACTCTGAATCTAGTGAGTACCTTGGACAGCCCCATGGTTTTGGGTACATTGCACTTCCCTTACACTGATCCTTCTCCATCCCTGTCCTAACCTTCTTTTACTGTGGTCCTAGTGGATGGGTGATTGAGCTGGACTCTGAAGTCTAGTATTTAAGAGGAACTTTCAGAAATAATTAAATTACCTGTATATTCTTGTGCCTACTAAATAGTAACAATAATAATAGTTATAATTAATTAGGGAGTTCTGGTGGCTCAATAAGGAGCTCTGGTGTCACAGTGCCTAAGGCATTTGCTTGCTAACTAGAAGTTGGTGGTTCAAACTCACCAGCCAATCCATGTAAGGAAGAGTGTGCAATCTACTTTCCTAAAAATTTACTGCCTTGGCACCATGCGATCCTCAAACTATAACTATGAGACCAGAAGAACTAGATGGTGCCCAGCTACCACTGTCAACCACTTAGAGGAGGATCTATGTAGGAAATCCTGGATAGAGTGGGAGAACAATGTGGAACAAAATTCAAAATCATAAAAAAAAAGGGACCAGGTTTGCTGGTCTGATAGAGCCTGG
>NW_006921862.1:1641388-1642947 GCF_000298275.1 Orycteropus afer afer
GGGGCAATTCTGTTCTGTCTTGTGGGGTTGCTTTGAACTGGAATCAACTTATTGGCACACAACACCATCAATTACATACAAAAACATTAATTACATACCATTATTACGTATTAGTTGCTGCTTTATAGTTTTTGCATTATTTCCTTTAACCTCAAATAACTCTATGAGGTTGTTGTTGTTAGGTGTTATCCAGTCAGCTCTGACTCATAGTGACCCTGTGTACAACAGAACGAAACACTGCCTAATCCTGTGCCGTCCTCGTGCTCTCTGCTGTGCTGGAGCCCATTGTTGCAGCCTCTGTGTCAATCCATCTCGTTGAGGGTCTTCCCCTCTTTCTCTGATCTTCTGCTTTACCAAGCATCATATGCTTCTCTAGGGACTGGTTCCTTCTGACAACATGACCACAGTTACGTAAGATGAAGCCTGGCCATTTGCATTTCTGAGGAGCATTCTGGCTGTACTTCTTCCAAGACACACCTGTTTGTTCTTCTGTCAGTCCATGGTGTTTTCAGTATTTTTCACCAGCACCACAGTGCAAAGGCATCAGTTCTGCTTTGGTCTTCCTTATTCGTTGGCCACCTTTCACATGCATAGGAGGTGATTGAAAATACCATGGTTTGGGTCAGGTGCACCCTAGTCTTCAAAGTGTCATTTTTGCTCTTTAACACTTTAAAGAGGTCTTTTGCCACAGATTTTCCCAGAGCAATACATCATCTGATTCTTAACTGCTGCTTCTATGGTTGTTCATTGTAGAGCCAAGTAAAATGAAATCCCTGACAACCTGAAACTTTTCTCCATTTATCATGATGTTGCTTATTGGTCCAGTCGTGAGGATTTTCATTTTCTTTATGTTGAGGTGTAATCCATACTGAAGACTATGGTCTTTGGTCTACATCAGCAAGTGTTTCAAGTCATCTTCACTTTGATTTATGCATGATTTCCTTTAATCCTCACAATATCTCTATGAGGTAGGAACCAATTATTCTATTTTACAGTTGTGGACTTCAAGGCACAGAGAGATAAGATTACATATTTGATGTCACATAGCTAGATGGAATTAGGATGGAACAACAGAAAGACTGATTCTAGAGTGTATTCTCTTTTCATTATGTTATGAAGTGCTCCCAAATCATCATAAATGGAAATTCTTCAAAGGAATTGAATTTCTTCATGTAGCCCATTTCACTGCTAGCTGTTAGAATCAAGCAGATATGATATTTTTTTTTTTTTCCCCCAACATACTCCTTTATTCTTGGTTGTCTTTGCCACTTAGTCCTCTTATGGTCTTTTTCCTCCTGTGACACCTGCCTTGGAGATGGCTTTGAGAAAAGCATCGTCCTGTGACCAGTAGCCCTGTGGATTCATTCATGGTTTCTCTGACACTCTGTTCATTCTGTTGTGTAGCCTCATTGAACTGTACAACTTTCTACACATTTACCTAAACATGGTGTGGTATAGTAAATTACTTTGTGTGGCTTTTTTACCCATAAGTCTTTGTAAACTCCAAGGTGGGATTTGCTATGAGCAACTGAGGAGCTCCTGATTGCTGAAGGTGTCCA
>NW_006921862.1:1643382-1671593 GCF_000298275.1 Orycteropus afer afer
TGGCCACTGCAGCGAATTATCGAACCCAGGAGAGAGGTGGCGGGTGCTTTGGGAAGAAAGGTTGGTGAAAGGGCTGGAGGGAGGCAGCATGTTTGGCCTGGCAGTAATAGGCCTTGGGTTACTGCTGGTAATCCTGTCTTCCTCTTGTGAGATTAGAGGAGGTCAGAACATGTGGCCTCCTTGCCATTTTAGCACATGGCTATTGAATTTCTGTTCTACTATTGCAGTATCTTAAGTACTGGGAACTATAACATTGTCTTATTTCTACATTTCAGACAATCAAAGATCTTTTTTAGAACTTTCAGTCCATCTCCTGTCTCTTATAGATGAGGAACGGAGGACTTTTCAGTAGCAGAATTTGGGTTAGAACCTGTCTCTGAGGCTCCATGCTAGCATCTACTTCTCACTGCCACATCTTTTCAACTGTTCCTCCTTTTATATCCTGTAACTTGAGTTTTAAGGAGGGTAGAACTATAAATATCTAAATTATTAATGATGATTCTCTTAGAGGTCTTACAAAGTTTTGCACTTAGTATCAGATGATGAAGGAACACCCAAGCCACCTCTTGCTTTTTTATTCCTCATAAATTCTTCCTTAATTACATAGTAATTAATTCACAGTAAATTACTTCAGTCAAGAAGTAAACAGCATATTTGTCTTGAATTAATAAAAGAGAACATTAAATTTGCCCTTGGCACAAATGATTCCTAGTTTCTATGTGGGGTGTAGTAAATTACATGGTGTGGCTTTTCTAGCCATAGTCTTTGTAAACTCCATGGTAGAATTTGCCTTGAGCAACTGAGTAGCTCCTGATTGTTAAAGTGATCCACCTGGGGCATTTCTGTTAGAAACAGCATGAAGTAATTTTCTGGGAAGTTTTCTCTCTCTCAGGTGTGTAGTACTCTGATGTTGGGATTGGTTGGCTTTGGCCACTCTGCCAGGCTCATAAGGAGCCCTCCTAGAGGCAAAGAGAGTCTTTCTATTTCTAACTGCTGGCTGAGATAGGTTTGCTGCTGAGAAAGATGTGCTGCTGAGAGAGAGACCTGAGAGAAATGCACTGCTGAGAGAGACATCCTGCTGAGAGAGAGAGAGACGCAAGAGACCCACACTGCTGAGAGATGTGCCACTGAAAGTGACTGCTGTCTGAGAGACGGCTCTCTGAGAGAGACTGAACGTGTTCCTGAACTTGAATTGTATCCTGTTTCTTCCCTAATAAACCCCATAGTCTGTGAGTTTTGTGTGGCCACTGCAGCGAATTATTGAACCTAGCAGAGAGGTGGTGGCTACCACAGGAGGAACGGTTGGTGTCCAGGTTAGTAGGAGGGCTGGAGGGTGGTGGCATGTCTGATCTCATAGGAGCAGACATTGGCTTGCTGATGGTGATTCTGTCCTCCTCTTGTGTAGTTAGAGGAGGTCAGGAGATGCCACCTCCTTGTCCCTTTAATCACTGTGATAGGGACAATTATTCCTTTTTGTGAAAGTTTTTCTTTTTGATGTTTGTGTTCTAAAGAAGCGTATGAGTTGTGCAAAACCAAAGAGGAAATAAATTATGTCTTATTTCCCCTTTAACAAAATCAATATAAATATTATGTTTGTATTTCTTCAAACCTGCAGCTATTTGCACATGACCCACCAAGTTGCTTTCCAGTAATGCTGGCTGAATTTTTCTCCCCCATCTTAAGGACCTGGGTAGTTACTTGGGAAAGTAGTACACATGGGTGCACTTATTGGCACACATGCCAGAATGACATTTCTCTTTTTAGCCCAGACAGTGCTATTTCTGGACTTCACGCCCTTTGAGTGGGTGAAGTCTTCCCTGATAAACTTCGTAAGTTTAAGTGCAAAACCAGCCAGACAATGACTGTTGGGCATTACATTTGTATAAAAAGAGCAGCAGGGGACTGTGGGGTCTCCCAAAGGGAACTCATTTGGTTCCTTCTCAGGACCCTTACTGGCCTTGAACTCCCAAAATAAGCCCCTTTGCCAGTCTTCTGTGAGCCAATCCTACTAGCCTGAGTTTCTCTGGGGAGTGGCCCATTTCTGCATTTTCGAAAAAGGAGCTTTTAATAGAAAACCCAGGGGGAGGGACAGGAACGCTTCACTCAGGAGACTGTTGATGCATGTGTGTGCTGTCAGAAAAGGTCATCTGACTCAGCCACCTAAGGCTGTTGAGGCTGCCTGTGACCAAAATAACCTAGTGGGTTTGGTTTACTTGGTGCCTTCAGGCTTGTGCCATGGAAGGTAGTATAAGACAGTGTAAGTTTACACACAGCCTTTTAAAATAATTTAGCTAATTTCAGCTTTCAGTTAAAATAAATGTGTGCATTATCATGATTTTCAAATAAAATTATATTTGGATGTGAAAGAATTGTTTTATATTATATAATATTTATTTTTTTTATTCTAGTAAATAAATAGGTTAACAAGGCATTTGCCATTTCAATCTTTACATGTAGTTCAATGATATTAATTATGTTCATAAACATTTGATGCACACAAATACTACATACAGGTAGCATAAGTGGGTGGTTGTTATTGTTGTTATGTGCTGTCGAGTCAGACCCGGCTCATAGTGACCCCTCCTTGGGTTTCTGAGGCAGTATCAGTACAGAAGTAGATGGCCCAACCTTTCTTCCCAGGAGTGGCTGGTGGGTTTGAACTGCCAGCCTTCTGGTTAGCAGTCAAGTGACTTAGGCACTATGCTACCAGAGCTCCTATAAGTGGGTTATGAAGCATAATTATAAATTCAGTATCTGTAAACCTACCTAATGCAAGCATTAGAGTATTACTCATATTATGACCCCACTGTGTCAGTTCTGTCCACCTGCCACACCCTGCAGAGGTAGCCATTATGAGGAATATTGTATTTATCAGTCCTGCAATTTAAAACAAATTTTGGGTCATAAGGCATGAACATGTGGAAATTTATTTTCTGAAGTGATATCCTAAGACTTTTTGTTATATCTATAAGAGCCAAGCTTTGGGAAATGTGACTTTTTTGTTCTATACCAGCGCTTGACATATGCCATCTTCCTTAGGAGATTAAATAGAGGAAAAAGTTAGAGTATACCTACTATCATTTCCAGTAGACATGTGTTGTTCCTGATTGATGGTTAAGGAAAGATGAAGATGGTTTGGTCATGACAGTGACATTAAAATTTTTTATTGTGAGTATTTATTATGGTGACTATTGAATATATATAGTAGTAAACAGAAGATTATAATGAATTCTTCTGAGCCCATTATTCCAATTCCATTGACTGTCAGCCTACACACAGTCCCTCCTGGCCCATCTCCATCTCCATCTCCTTCTCCTTGTCCCTGTTACTATATTATTTTTAAGCAAGCCTCAAATTTTATATAAAGTTCACTGAAGCTCAGAAATTCACACTCAGTGAACAAATATTTCCTGAGTTCTTAGTGTTCCAGGCACTTTTCTAGATTCTGGAGAGATAGCAGAGAACAAAACAGAAAAATCATGGGGCTTACATTCTTGTGGTCAAGATAGATAATTAACAAAATAAAGAAGTAAAATATGTTTGTGGCATAAGAGATAATTGATAAATGCTGAGGAGAAAAAGCAATGCAGGGATGGGATACACAAAATACCTGGGGGAAAACCCTGACATTTTAGATAGGATGGCCAGAAAAAGTCCTCACAGGGATGATTTTTGAGTAAAGACTTCTAGAAGTGAGGAAACTGGCTATGTAGTTACCAGAGGAGAATGTGTTCCAGGTTTGGAAGCAGAGGTCCTAGGTGAGAGCATTCCTTATAGGTGCAAAGACCAGGGATGACATGTTCTCTTTTCTTCAGTGCAAGGTAGTAGGCTGGGGAGTCTTATGTGAGGGAATCCCCCTAACCCCCCCACCCCCTGCTCCCAAATAATGGTAATAGTATGTTCATCAGAGTCTGTGGTGTAGTAAATTATATAATGTGGCTTTTCTAGCCATAAGTCTTTGTAAACTCCATGGTGGAATTTGCCCTGAGCAGCTGAGTAGCTCCTGATTGTTAAAGTTATCCACCTGGGGTATTTCTGTTGGGAGCAGCACAGAGTAATTTTCTGGGAAGTTTGCTCTTTCTCAGGTGTATAGAATTCTGATGTTGGGATTGGTTAGTTTGGCCACTCTGCCAGGCTCAAAAGGAGCCCTCCTAGAGGCAGAAAGAATCTTTCACTGCCAGCTGAGGGACATGAGAGCCAAGCATTCTGAGAGAGAGACATGAGAGACACACACTGCTGAGAGAGACACCAAGAGTCATGCATGCTGAGAGAGAGAGACACCAATGAGACAAGCACTGCTGGGAAAGAGACTAAGAGAGACTGTTGGCTGAGAGACGGCAGGCTGAGAGAGACTGAGCATGTTCCTGAACTTAAATTGTAGCCTGTTGCTTCCCTAAAAAAACCCATTATCTGTGAGTTCTGTGTGGCCACTGCAGCGAATTATCAAACCCAGCAGAGGGGTGGTAGGTGCTGCAGGAGAAAGAGTTGGTATCAGGGCTGAAGGGAGGTAGCATGTCTGGCCTTGCAGGGATAGGCCTTGGGCTACTAATGGTGATTCTGTCTTCCTCTTGTGGGGTAGAGGAGTTCAGAAGATGTGGCCTCCCTGCCCCTTTGACAAAGATTATGTGAAAATATTTTTACTTTTAGTCTCCACCTCCCATTTCCTGTTTGTTGTACTGTAGTGGCTTGCACATTGTTATGATGCTGGAAGCAATGTCACCAGTATTTCACATACCAACAAGGTTACATGTTACAAGGCTTGGCTATCTACTTCTGAAGTTTAGCCAATAAAATGGATCATAACAGAATCTTGTCCAATATAGTGCTGGAAGATGAGTCCCCCCAAGTGGGAAGCCTACTAAAAACCAAACCCCCTATAACAGGTAGATTCTGACTCATGGTGACCCTATAAGACAGAATGGAACTGCTCCATAAAGTCCCCAAGGTTGTAAATCTTTCTCCTGTGAAGTGACTGTGTGTTTGAACCACTGGGCTTCTGGTTCGCAGCCAAATGCTTAACAACTGCATCAGCAGAGCTCCTTTTAGGTTGGAAGACACTCACAATACACAGTGGCTGCAGTAATGAACTCAAGAATATCAACGACTGTGGAAATGGTGCAGGACTAGACAGTATTTCATTCTATTGTACATAGGGTCATCATGAGCTGAAATCAGCTCAAAGCCAACTAACAACAAAAACAATTTTTAGTGCTTTTATAATAATGCCCCAAAGATTATTAAGCTTAAATCTAACTTTAAAACTCTGAGATGAATGAAGAATGTGATTTCATGATTGACACCTCCTGGCTTTTGTGACTCTTTGGAGAACTTTGTGTTATCACAAACATTATAAAGTTAACATCATAAAGTTTAACATCATAAAGTTAGCAGAGGTTATCAAACTGGTTGTGATTTCACTTTACAGTAGAACAAAGTAGATTTTAACCAGACGACTTAATCACTTCAGTGGATCCTGTGTACAGTTAATCTCCTTTACACAGGCTAATTAATGTTATCAGTGTTTTACAGACTTTAGGTATCTTGTTTCCTGCTTTAGAGAAAATGAAAATGCCTTAGGGATTGCCAAAGGGTCAGGGAGGCCACATCTTCTGACCTCCTGTAACTCCACAAGAGGAAGACAGAATCACCATCAATAGCCCCAGGCCTATTCCTGTTAGGCCAGACTTGCTGCCTCCCTCCAGCCCTTTCATCAACCGACACCAACTGTTCCTCCCACAGCACCCACCACCTCTCTGCTGGGTTCGATAATTCACTGCAGTGGCCACACAAAAACTCACAGATTATGGGGTTTATTAGGAAAGCACCAGGCTACAATTCAAGTTCAGGAACAATGCTCAGTCTCTCTCAGCCTGCCATCTCTCGCCAAGAGTCTCTCTCAATCTCTTTCTCAGTGGTGCGTGTCTCTTGGTTTCTTTCTCTTAGCAGTGTGTGTCTCTCAGGAGCACGTCTTTCTCAGCCAGCAGTCAGAAAGTCTTCTTTTCCCTCTAGGAGGCCTCCTTTTGAGCCTGGCAGAGTGGCCAGACTAACCAATCCCAACATCAGAATTCCATATGCCTGAGAGAGAACTTCCCAGAAAATTATTTGGTGCTGGAAGGTTGGGCAATCCTACTTCCGTAGTGATACTGCCTCGGAAACCCAAGGAGGGGTCACTATGAGTCGGGGCCGACTCGACGGCACATAACAATAGCAACAACAACTCCCAACAGAAATACCCCAGGTGGGTAACTAATAATCAGGAGCTAGTTCCTTGCTCATGGCAAATTCAACCATAGAGTTCACAAAGACTTATGGCTAGAAAAGCCACACTGTGTAATTTACTATACTGCAGGGATAAACATAATTCCTTTCTTCTTAATTTCTTTTAATCGTAATCTTTAGATTGCTAATGCCTTATGATACAGAGTTTCAAAAGTATTGAAACTCAATTTTTTCAAGAGACAGTAAAAAAAAAAAATAGGTGTAAATGGGAAAAAAATTAAAACTATTCACTTAATATAAATATCTATAATATATTGAGAAACATCACCTAGATATGTTCAGTTTCAAGCGTACACATACATACACATACAGCTACCTACTGCTCATGCCTGCATGGAATTCATTGACCACTTAAAAATCTTTGACATGTGGAGACATGATATTTATGACAACTTGGCTGAAATCAAATTTGACATTCACTGTGTGAGACATAATATGCAAACTGCCCTTTACATGTTAGCTACTAGAAGAATGAGGAAAGCAAAAGTTTACTGCAGTCCTATCTAATGCATCTATATGGGGCAATGGAGTCAACCTTTCCACATAAGTTCTTTAAAAATGAAAAGGAAGGGGGAAAGGAAAAGATCTGTTTGCTTGATATAATACAGAATGAAGGACTATCCTCCTCCCACCAACTCCTTATGTGCCTTGGGGACCCTTGATCCTCAGGCCCAGAACATTTTTTTAACTTTTTATTGTGATTTGGGTGCAATTTTACAGACCAGATTCATTTTCCATTCAACACTTCATATACATTTTGTTTTGTGACACTGATTACAATCTCTACACTGTAGTACAGAGCTCTGGTGGCATAATGCCTAAGGCATTTGACTGCTAACCAGAAGGTTGGCAGTTCACACCCACCAGCCACTCCTTGGAAGGAAGATTGGGCAATCTACTTCCATAGAGATACCACCTTGGAAACCCAAGGAGGGGTCGCTGTGTAAGGCCTCCTCCCACGTCCCCCCTGCAGTTACTCCCTCTCTGTAGCCCTCTTTCCTGTGCATTCCTTTCTCCCTGCAAAAATGCTGCCCCTCCAGTCCCCCATGGTGGATGGTTCTAAGGAGTGCGTCTCCCTGGTATAATGGTTAGTTTTTGAGGTGGATGTTTAGTGAGCAATGTTAGATGTTTCTTCCAAGAAACAAGCCAAGAGATTGAATTAGTTCTGGAAGCATCAGCTAAAAGAGTAGGATGTGTTCCATAAAGTGAGTACTGAGATGAGGACACTGAGACAAGGTGACACAGCTGGTGAGTGGCAGCACTCGGATTTGGATGCAGAGGTCTGGTCTTCAGAGTCTGTGTTCTTAACCATTGTGGTGGTTGTTAGTTGCCATTGAGTTGATTCCAACTTGTGGTGACCACACATATGCAGAGTAGAACTGCTCCATAAGGGTTTCAAGGCGGTGCTCTTTCCAGAAGCAGATTGCCAGGCCTGTCTTCTGAGGTGCCTCTGTGTGGGTTCAAACCATCAACCTTTCAGCTAGGAGCTGAGGCTTAACTGTGTCTCCTAGAGACTCTTAACTATTACTTTGTGCTTAAGTATTTATTGAATGAATGTATGAACTTGGGTCTTAAACTGTTCTAGGTGGTGGTGGTGGTGGTGGTGGTTAGGTGCTGTCGAATTGGCTCTGACTCATAGCGACCCTATGTCCAACAGACGAAAACATTGCATTATGGGATCCTCACAGTCCCTGCTGGGATTGAGCCCATTGTTGCAGCCACTGTGTCAGTCCATCTCATTGAGGGTCTTCCCCTTTTTCATTTGACCCTTTATTTTACCAAGCATGATCTCCTTCTGTAGACTGGTCCCTTTGACTACATGACCAAAGTAGGTGAGATGAAGTCTGGCCATTCTTGTTTCTAAGGAACATTCCAGCTGTACTTCTTCCAGGAGAGATTTGTTCATTCTTCTTGAACTCCACAGTACTTGCAGTATTCTTTGCCAATACCCCAATTTAAAGGCATCAACTCTTTGGTCTTCCTTATTCATTGTCCAGCTTTCACATACATATAGAGTGATTGAAAATACCATGGCTTGGGTTAGGCACACCTTAGTTTTCAAAGTGACATTTTTACTCCTTGACACTTTAAATAAGTCTTTTGTAGCGGATTGGCCCAGTACAGTATGTCATCTGACTTCTTGACTGCTGCTTCCATTGGTGTTGATTGTGGATCCAAGTAAAATGAAATCCCTGACAACTTCAGTCTTTTCTCCATTTATCATTTTGTTGCTTATTGTGAAGATTTTTGTTTTATGTTGAGGCGTAACCCATACTAAAGACTATAGTCTTTCATCTTTATCAGTAAATGCTTCAAGTCATCCTCACTTTCAGCAAGCAAGGTTGTATCATTTGCGTATTGCAGGTTGTTAATGAGTCTTCTTTAATCTTGATGCCTCATTCTTCATAAAGTCCAGCTTCTCGGATTATCTGCTCAGCAAACAGATTGAGTAAGTATGTTAAAGGATACAATCCTGACACATACCCTTCCTGATTTTAAACCATGCAGTATTCCCTTATTCTGTTCAAATGATAGCCCCTTGGTCTGTGTATAGGTTCCTTATGAGCACAGTTAAGTGTTCTAGAATTCCCATTTTTGACAATGTTATCTATAATTTGTTATGATCCACATTCCTAGGTTAGTGCTTCCTTATTGCTTACTATATGCTGATTTAATAGATGTACAGTTGAAAAGTATTAATAGTTGCCTTCTTACCAGATCTGTGGTTCTCAGACTTTAGCCTGCATCAGAATCTCTTGGTGGGGTTGTCAAAACACACAAATTCTAGGCCCCACTCCCAGAGTTGCTGATTCAGTAGTTCTGGGGAGGGGCCTAAAATGCTCATTTCTAGTAAGTGCTGATGATCTGGGGTCCATACTTTGAGAATCAGTGTTGTACATTGTCCTCATAGGAAAATCATGTCCTTTTCATATGTAAGGAGTGAAGAAGTGTGATACGGGTCATCAGTTATCTTTGTTCAACTCTTTCTTTCCCTTTTTCATTATGTCCTTTTTTTGAACAGCTGAAGTAATTTTTTTCTTTAATGCTCTTATAACATTCGTTCTTCTTTGTGGTTAGGGAGGTTTTGCCTTGTAAGCTAGAAAGAATTTAAAATAATTGGGTTTAATTCTGTAGATAATGCACTGTGACACTATGTACACACACTTTTTCTTATATTCTCTTTTATCACACTAATGTCCGATATTTTGGAAATGTCTTTGGGTCTGAAATTAATCAGCCTTATTTCATTACATTTATGAAGACTGACACGTGTGGCACAGAATATATTGTAGGTATGTTTTTACCATGTAGCCAAAGGAAGTATTTTACTAAACATCTACATATAAGTTATACATGAGTCTAAATTATAGGAGAATCAAAAT
The DNA here is from genome assembly GCF_000298275.1 of Orycteropus afer afer. NCBI lineage: Eukaryota > Metazoa > Chordata > Mammalia > Tubulidentata > Orycteropodidae > Orycteropus > Orycteropus afer. The sequence goes on from NW_006921862.1 coordinate 1,653,045, forward strand.
TATACGGTTTGAAGTTTAATATTTTGTAATTATGGCCAGTGCCTAGAGAACCAGTGGCATCACTTGATAGGTACAAGGGGTACAGATAGCACCAAGTGACAGTGGTCAAAGGAAGTAACACCAGAATGTCTGTCTATAAAATTTTTATGTAGTGTTTCAGCCGAAATTTACTTTTTTTTTTTTTTTTTTTTTAATAAAAATGTCCCTGTAATTGGTTATAACAACACAAACATTTTTCATAATCCCAGCCTATGTTTACCTGTATGGGTAAAACTCTATGCTAATTTACTTTTGAATCTTCTGATGTGCTTAAATCAGGGCTGTCATTATTACCTGATTCCAGTGATGCTTCAAATCACGGGGTTTTGTCTACACACACTACAAGTGCACACTCTTGTTTCATTGCTGCTGGTGCTTTTATAGTTACTGATTTTGTCAGATTTTCTGGTGCTAAGCTACAGTATTGTGGTAAGTAATATTTACGAAACTATATCAATAACTTTTTTAAGAATGAAGTAATAATTAAAGGAAAAGAAGGAGAAAAGTAGAAAAATACTTCCACTTAGTTACTAATAATGTTGTAATTCAATGTAGAAAGAATTTACAAAAGAGTTTTGTTGTCAGCGTGCATGTAATCTAAGAAATACTACATTTAAGCAATTTACTTAAAAATAAGTGTAAATATTATGATTAATATTGATAATAAATAAATGTTACTGAGGATTCTGTAAGGTTTGGTACTGGAGCAAGTTCATATGGGGAGGTGACACCATGAGTTACCTCGCTGGGTGATACCATCTCTAGTGACGCCATTGTGTGTTGTTGTTGTTGTTATGTGCCCTCGAGTCGGACCCGACTCATAGCGACCCCTCCTTGGGTTTCTGAGGCAGTATCACTACGGAAGTAGATTACAATCTTCTTTCTGAGGAGTGGCTGGTAGGTTTGAACTGCCAGCCTTCTGGTTAGCAGTCAGGTGCCTTAGGCACTATGCTACCAGAGCTCCTGATGCCATTGTGTAGCGCTTGTTTTTTTGAAAGCTAAGTTTTTAATTAATTCCTTGCATTTGAAATATTCTTTAATGACATCCTTGGCCTGAGATTATTTACCATAGTCCTTAACCACCATATGACTGCAGCCATCTACTTCCAAGGTTTCCCCTTTCTGTAATTTTACAGAGGCCTGACCCACCAGTCCCCTGGTTTTCTGTTGTCTTCCACCTTGATGAGGTTGATTTGGTGTTCAGCACAAAGGGCCTCTTCCAACTTGACATACCCAGGCTCTGTCCATTTAGATGTGAGCCCACATGGTCGTGGCACTTGTCTAAGGCTTTGACAACTTCAGGAATTCCATGTGCTAGACCACTGTGGATGTGGTCTTCAGTCCCTCTTGTAAAGCAATGTTCATTACATCTCCCACTGCAATGCCTTCCTCAGCCTTGGCACTGGGTTACATGGAGCCTAATCATGAATACATCCAGACCTCCACCTCCATCCAACTTGGTGGTGGCAGTGCCTGAAGTATGACTTTTTTACTGGGTAGAAGCACAGTTTGATTCTTAAATTGTGTCCTGTTTGTGAACAGTATCTTAGTATCCTAAGGAATATTGATAAATAGGTATTATAAGATAAAGAGTTCCATAGTCAAATATGTTTGGGAGAGACTGTGTGTTGTTTCTGTTCTTCGGAGATTCTCAATGTCTACAAACATATTGAATGCTTTGAGAAAATTCGTTCTCATTTGACTATTGAACTTTATATAACCAAGCATATTGAAATCACTTTAGAGGACTTTAGGGTCCAGTGGAAAACAGTTTGGGAAACTTTTAAAGCAAAGACTATGAACTGTTAGGCCTGTTAAATTATGTAATATCTTCAGTTTGTAGTTTGAGATTTTATGAATGATTTTGGATTCTGTATTTTAATTACTAGACAAATTCAGAAAATATACTTGTAAATTGTTGTGCTACAAATATAGCCAGATATAGAAAGCTTTACTAGATGCAATGATTGATTCTACTTGTTTCAAAATATAAAGAGTTAAATATAATACTTATTTCCTCAGATTTTCATGAAATGCTAGATTGCTTTAAAAGTATTTGGATGCAAATGAAAACATATTTAATGAAGACATTGTGGTTGAGTACTTTGCAAAATAGCATTAGTATAGAATTACTATTATGTAAATTTTTGCTGCCTTTATTGAGGAAGCAGTAAATATAAAAACATGGACTTGGTGAATGTCCAATGTTAACTTACTGCCTTTTTTTTTTTTTTTGCATACTCTTATAGATTATAAAATCTAGTTCTTAGCCTAATGACCATGTACATCCAAAGAATAGAATAGAAATACAGGTTATTGATGATAAAAACATATTAAATGCCATGCAGATCCTGACATTTTATTTCTTGTTGCTTGGTAACAATGCAGCAACTAAGTCAGAGAGTTCCATTATCTCAGGTACAATGGACTTCATTGCATTGTGGGTTGAAATACCGATTACAGCAAGTCATTTGTATGCCATTATCTTTACAAAAGTTTGCTATTTCTTACTGTTAGTGCAGAGATCCTAAAAGAAAAGTCATTTTAATAATATATCCTCCTTTTTCTTGATGGATCGGTGAATTTTATTCTAGTTATTTTTGGCTTTTTGACTTTGGATCTATTTATAATTTCTGAAGCTTCACAAATTTGTATTTTATCAACCTGCACTGTATAAACTTAGGCTTTAAAATTTTGTTATAAAAATACACATTATAACTGATGCTTCATGAGAGCTTAGTTTTTAGTGAGCAGTTTTTTTTTTTTTTTTTCATAGACAAAAGTTTATTAGTGGTTACCAGGAGCTGGGAGGAGGGGAAATGAGAACTTATTGCTTAAGGGGCATTGAGTTTCTGTTCACGGTGATGAAAAACTTTTGGAAATAGTGGTGATGACTGCACAACATGGTGAATTAATTAATGTTGCAGAGTTGTATACTTAAAATGATTAAAATGACAACTTCCTTTATGTGTATGTATGGAAGTCTGGTGGCATAATGCCTAGGGCATTTGACTGCTAACCATAAAGGTTGGCGGTTCCAACCCACCAGTTGCTTAGTGAGCAGCTTTTATCTCTGACCACAAAGGAGAGAAAAAAATATCTGGGTAGAATTTATTGCCTCATGAGGAATACTCAGGGCATATTCCTCACTGCTTTCTAATATAGGATATTCCCAGTTTTAGAACCTCCTTCTTCAGAAGGCAGCCCATTGAATCTTTGTGATTTGTTTTAAATGAAAGCATGATTGATGTTGTGTATGACAGTGTCGTGGTCCTCTAGTGCTGCTATAACAGAAATATCACAAGCGGATGGCTTTAATAAATAGGAATTTATTCTCTTAGAGTTTAGGAGGCTAGAAGCCAATTCACAGTGCTGGCTCTAGGGAATGAGTAAAGGCTTCTCGACCTTGGGCTTCAGCTCTGCCTCTTTGTTCCAGGCCCACTGGAGCAAGCTTGAGGCCTCTTCTGATTCAGGGAGCTACAGGTTGCTGAAGCTGATGAACCCAAGGTGGGCAAGTAAAATGGCATAATAACAAGATCAGTAGACAACATGGCAGGTCACTGGTTCAAGTCCAGGAACAATCCTAAGATCTGCAGACAACACAGCAAGCAACTGGTTCACATCCAGGAACTGGAGATAAGGACTCAGCCAAATGCAGGCTCCAAATGTACCAACAGCTACAGACTGTCCTCAAAGCTCCTCTTTATCTCCTGGAAACAGGCCACACCCGGAAGGCAGTTTAGCTGCTCACAGCTGATTCTACCATGGAGGTGATTATAATCTTGTGGGGAATAACTACATCCGCTGCCAAGCCACTCAAACCAAGGACCAGCCAAGTTGACACACAACCTTAACTGCCACAAACAGTAGATGTTCTATAGGCAATTAGTTCACAATTATTATTTATAACAGGAGTTGGCAAACTGTAGCCCGTGCCTTGTTTTTGTACAGGCCAAGAGCTAAAAATGGTTTTTGTATTTTTAAAGAATTATGAAAATAAAAGAAAAAACATAAGTGATAGTGACAGTATGTGGCCTATGAAGCCTAAAAATACTGTCTTGGGCTCTTTACAGAAAAAGTGTGCAGACCTTTGATTTATAACATAATTTCCATTTCTGTTGTGTGAGCATAGTAGCTCAGGATTATTCCTTAAAGGACCAAGGCACTTAAGTACAATTCAGAGTAATGATAACTGGTTTGAAGAGAATCAATGAACAGTTAAATAGAAGAACATCAATTTGTTAGAAGTTGTGAAATGACAGTGCGATTTGGTGGGCCTGATTTTAGGGCAGCCATGAAGGAGGAAGGTTATGTAGCACAACTTATTTATCCAGCCTCAGATGTTACCATATCTTTGATAAATCAGTGCTTTTATCAATGAGTCTGATGTTAATGTGATACAGTTGTGTATTGATGAACTCAATTTATTAGAAGATGTTTTGTTTTTTGCCTGTTTGACCTTTCCTTGAGAACCAGTTTCTTGTGTACACAAATGCCCAGTTGGATGAATGCTAGTGTTCTGGGATGATGGGGTGAGGACTTCTCCAACCTAACCACGGTCTGCCCCTGTGGTGGCACTCCTGCTGATGGGTAATTTCCAGGGGGTAGAGAAGTCAAACTGAGTCAGAGTCATTGTACACACTTGCAGTCAGCCCAGGGTTTTTATCATCTTAGGAGCATGACCTTTCACATCCTGGAGGGAGAGAGAGGACAGAAGTTGAGAGACCTTAGTAATAGGATGATTTTCCCAGCTTTCAGAACTGTGGCTTTTAGCCGCCCCCCGCTTTTTTTTAGTGAGAAACACAACATTTGTAAGGTTTGTCTGGCTATTTCTTTGTTGTTATTGTTATTAGGAAAATATAGATAACAAGACATTGGTGAATTTAACATTTTTCACGTGTCCAACTCATTGAGACCAATTATACCAGTCATGTTGTGCAACCATTAGCAATATCTATCGCCACATTTTCCATCACCATAAATAAAAGCTCAGTGCTTTCTAGACAGTGCTTCCCTTTTATCCCTCAGTGGTAGTTAAGGTCACGTGGCAATGTGGCTGGGCCTGGTTTTGAGTGGCTAGGACCTGGATGTAGTTATTCTCTGTGATGAGACTGGTAATCAATTCCATGGTGGAAGCTGTTGGAGCAGTTGGGGTGCTGCCTTAGGGATGTAGTCTGCTTCCAGTTTATAAAGAGAAGCTTTGAGAAAGGTCTTGGAGCTTTTTGGCATGCTTGGATCCTGTGTTTAGCTGAGTCTTCATTCAGCGCCCTGCCATGTGGCCTGCCGACCTTGGGACTGTTCCTGGACTTGAACTAGTGGCTTGCCATGTTGCTTGATAATCTTGGGACTATGCCATTTTACTTACTGACCTTGGGTTTGTCAGCCTCACACTGTAGCCAACAGCTACCTAAGTTAAGAGAAGCCTCCAGTTCCAGTGGGCTGGAGCAAGAGGCATAGCTGAAGCCCAAGGTTGAGTGTCTTTCACCTAGCCCCTAGAGCTGGCACTTTGAACTCAGACTTCTAGCCTCCTACACTGTCTATTAAAGCCATCCGTTTGTGGTATTATGGTTATAGCAGCACTAGAGAACCAAAACACCCTCCCACCCACCCCAGTAACCACTGTTCAACCCTGATCTCTATGCATTTATTAGCTATTTCTTATTTGTTGATGAGGTAAAAGCCTGAAACCAGGAAGTTCACTGGGGTTTCCATGTGCTTTCTTGTCCAGCACCAGTCCTCTTAAGCAAGAGAAAAGGCTAGAACAGCTGAAACGTATTCCAGTGAGGAGACACGAAAGTCAGTTATTTTAGTTAGATTCACTCCTCTTTCTTATAAACAAAGCCTCAGAAAACTGTATCACTTGGTAGGAGATGGAGCAATGAAAGTCAAGACTTAGCAGTCAAGTGCCTTAGGCACTACACTACCAGAGCTCCTAGGAATAGTATATATGGGATTTCATAGGAGCTTGGATTTTATTTGAAGTACAAATGGGAAGTATCATAGTTTTAGTTTATATGTTACAAAGACAACTCCTCTGGCTGCTATGTGTAGAATGGATTTTATGGAGGCATGAAGGGAGGCAGGGAGAACAGGGAGGACCCTATTTCAGTGATTCTGGTGAGAGGTGATGGAGGCTTGGACTTGTGTGGTGGACAGAAGTGAGATGGGGAGGCATGATGGAATTGAGATTGGGAATATTTTTGAATTAGACTCAATCACACTGTGGCTGCCTTGGATGTGGAGTGCTGGGTTAGAGGGAAGGGAGAAATTTCAATGGCTCCTCGATCTGGCTTGAACAATAGTGTGTCACTTACTGAGGTGGGGAGACCTGGGAAGAACACATTTTGTGAGTCAGAGAAGCAAGAGCTCTTCTGGGACTCATTTGCTTTTTTAGGCATTCAGGTGGTGATGGTGCAGTGCAGATGGCTATGTGAACCAGTGCTCAGAGGAGGGGTCTGGAATGGAGTTACAAAATTGGGAATAACCAGCATACTATGTGCTGAGTTAGTCATGGGACAGAAAAAATCACTTAGGGAAAGAGATTCCAGCAGTGAGCTCTGATGTATGTGAACAGAATCTGAGACTAAAAATTGCATCCTGCCTCTGACTACCATTGTGACCTTGGACAAATCACTAGAACCATAGCTTCTTACTAGCATTCCTGCCCATTTGCCCATTAAATAAACAAATGTTGTTGTTGTTATGTGCCGTTGAGTCGGCCCCGACTCAAAGCGACCCCTCCTTGGGTTTCTGAGGCAGTATCACTACAGAAGTAGATTGCCCCATCTTCCTTCCGAGAAGTGGCTGGTGAGTTTGAACCGCCAGCCTTCTGGTTAGCAGTCAAGTGCTTTAGGCACTACACTACCAGAGCTCCTAAATAAACAAATAGAAACCCCAAACCTGTTGCTGGGTCATAATGACCCTGTACCCTGTAATGACCCTATGGAACAGGTTAGATATGCCTCATCTGGTTTCCAAGGCCATAAATGTTTATGAAAGCAGACTGTCACATCTTTGTTCTATGGAGCACTTTGTAGTTTTGAACCACCAACCTTTTGGTTAGCAACTGGGCCCTTAACTACTGAGCCACCAGAGCTCATTTGCCCATTGCACAGATCTGCTGTGAGCACAAATAGGATAAACCAAAAATAAATAAATAAATAAATAAACAAATAAACTAAACTAAACTCACTGCTGTTGAGCCGATTTGACTCATAGCGACCCCTCCTTGGGTTTCCCAGGTGGTATCTCTACAGAGGTAGATTGCCTAGTCTTCCTTCCAAGGAGTGGCTGGTGGGTTTGAAACACCAGCCTTCTCATTAGCACTCAAATGCCTTAGGCACTACGCCACCAAGATAGGATATTAGAATGTGTTTTCTAAAGCACTAAAGAGCTGTACTGTCATTTTGATCCTTCCTGCTGTTTTGTTAAATAAACCTCAAATGACTGTTGGCCTGGAATATGGCTGTAGAATGGCAGCTGGGAAAACACATCCTTCATATCCTTTCCTTGTCTTCCAAAGTTCTTGAGATTCAGGGGGGTGAAAATTTCATAATGCCCCTAGTTTCTAAAATCTTAGGGCATATTTAAAAAATATTGTTGGCTCTCATCTCCCGAGGAATGAACTAATGTTCAAAGCCCATCAAAATCAACCTAACTGTGTAGATCCTGTACATCAAGCAAAATCTATGATGATCTTCAAGGGGAGCTTTGTGAACGCATTGAAGAAAGGTGGCTTATAAATCAATCATTTCATTAGCATAAGTTGTACACATTCAGAAATCAATGACTACTTTCTGCCTTCGTGTTTTAAATGCAACAATAGTCGATGATCTATTTATCTCTTTTGGTACTTTGATTTAAAAGATTCCAACATTCTGGTTTGAGATGAAAATTAATATTTGTTCTCTGATAAAACTGGCTTTTGCTGAATGTCTCTCTTGACTTCTTTTGGATGAAAGTTAACATTTTCATTCTTTCGGGGACAAGAGAAACAAAATGAACTAAAGAGGGCTTCAGGTATTCACTGACGATTTTTGTTCAACCACGGGCACACCACTGCCTTCATAATCAGAAATACTAAGGTTCAAAACCACTCCTTGGAAGGAAAGTTGGGCAATCTACTTCTGTAGAGATACTGCCTCGGAAACCCAAGGAGCAGTCACTATGAGTAGGGTCCGACTTGACGGCACCTAACAACAACAACAACAACAAAGGTCCAAAAATACATGTTTTCCCTGTTTCCTTCAAGTGGAGCCCAGTGTTACTTTAAATAAATTAGTCTGCAAGTGTGTTTTCACGGCTTCCTTATGAAAACTTTGCCCTGTTGAATTTTCACAGAATCATGAATAAGTGTGTTTTGTTTGTTTTGTTCAGAAGTAGTGGTTTGAAACGGTTAACTTGGGGGGAATAATGAAAGGCTAGGAACCAGGACTTAACTGTTAGAATGTAACAGTCTTTTTGCTCTTTGGTTAATTCTAGGATGAAACACAGATCCATCCTGTACCAGGAATATAGTTTACATTCTTTCTGATTGACTTTCTGAATTTAATGTTAATACACACTGTTTCTGTCCCCGAGTAACTAAGTCCACATTCAATTGCTTTGAAAAGAATTCTGAATCCAGATATCTTGGGAGAGAACTTTCTCAGAAATGTAAAGACTCTTAGGACCTTTTTAGTGCTTTCTGTAAAAAGGAGCTAGGTCATTCATTTAAAGAAGCTATTTTAGCTTCTGTAATAATTGGGCAAAAGGATGTAAGTTTTACCTTGCACTGTGAAGAAGTTTCGCTTTAGAATTTAATTTTATATTTTGGAAAACCTTTGCTGGCACAGATGAAACTCATGGAAGAGAAATTCATCAGTACTAAACTCAGATGAACACAGGTCGACTATAAAAAGCTGCAGGATTAAGGCTGGTAAGTTTGAAAGTTTGGTGGAATTACAGTTTCTGTGAGTTTTAGGAATTTACAAAGTTCATTCATTGGCTTCCCAGAAGTGGAATTAGACCTTTATAAATAAAGGATGTATTAAATAGAATTTTAAGGGCAGTTCTGTGAATCAACTCCTGCTATAAAAAGAAATATCTTAGCAGCTGCTTTATTTATACTTTTTTTGGTAGCTGAACATGTTTGCACTCAAAAAGTTTTCATTTATTTTTTTCTTTGTTGGTTCATTTTTTTAAAAAAAGTTTTTTATTATGATTAGGGTGCAATTTTAGAAAACAGATTTGTTTTACATTCAATAGTTAATATACATTTTATTTTGTGATACTGATTACAATCCCCACAATGTAACAGCTCTCCTCCCACCTCCCTGTGGTTACCCCTTCTCTGTGTCCTTACTACCTATGAGTTCCTGCCTGCCTAGTTTTCTCCCTGTGTAAATAACTGCCCTCCTGATCTCCCATGGTTGACTGTTCTAAGGAGTGCATTTCTCTGGTGTAGTTGTTCAGCTTATAGGCCTGTCCATTTTTTTTTTGCTGAGAGTTGAGCCATGGGAGTGAGTCCAGTTCCAGGCCCAAAGAGTGATTCAGGGCCATAGTCTTGGAGTTTTCATTAGTCTCTATCTGACTAGTAATCCTGGTCTTTTTTATGGTTTTGAATTTTGTTCTACATTTTTTCTCTCATTCCATCCAGGATCTCCAATTCTGTTCACCTTCCAACTGGTTGGTATTGGTAGCTGGGCACCATCTAGTTCTTCTGATCTCAGTCATGTAGGCTTAGGTTTCTGTCATCCCCTACTCCCTTAGGCTAATTGTTTCCATATTTTTTTTTTTTTTTTTTTTCACTCTTCTTTGCTCTGGACAAGGCAAGGCCAACAGTTACATCTTAGATTGCTGTTTACAAGCTTTCAAGACCCCAGTTGCTACTCACCAAAGTGGGAGGTAGAACAATGTTTTTGTGTAGTATGTTGTGCCAATTGAGCTTGATGTTCCTTGTGACCATGCTCCTGAGCCTCAGGCTATTGGTTCATTTTTTATTGTACATGATAGCATTTTATATGTGAATTGATGAAGACTAGGTTTGGTGAGGAGATTGGAAAACTCTTCTTAATAAAACTCATTCCCAGGAAATAGGTGGTGGTTGGCTGCCTTCAAGTGGGCCCCTGACTCATGATGAACCCCACACACAATGGAAGAAAACCCTGCCCAGTCCTGCGCCAGCACCATGATTGTGGCGGATTGGCCCGTTATGATCCGTAGGGTTTTCATTGGCTACTTTTTGGAAGTAGGTTTCCAGGCCTGTCTTCCTAGTTTGTCTTAATCTGGAAGCTCTGCTGAAACCTTTTAGCATCATAGTAGCACACAAACCTCCTTTGTCAGATGGGTGGTGGCTGTGCATGAGGTATGCTGGGAATTGAGTCCAAGTTCTGCATGGAAGGAGAGAATTCTGCCAATGAAACACCATGGCCCCTAGTCCAAGCATAATAGTTACAGGAAAGGTATGGCTTACACAGGGTGTGATACTCAATATTTGAAATATTTTCAACAGTGGCAATAGCAGGTGAAGGAATTGTAGCCTAATGATAGTGATAATAATAATAAGTACTAATTATACTATGCACTTATGTGCAAAGCACTTTAAATCATTTATCCTAATAAATCAGTGAAGTAGATTTTGTTACGTTTATAGAGAAAGAAGATGAATTTAAGGAAATGCTTTAAAACAGCAAAGCTAGGAGGTAGGAGAGTCAAGAGCTACACACTTTTCTGCCTCCAAAGCTCATGTTCTTAACCACAAGCAAAGGATGGCTGGTGTATTTTAGGGTGTGTTTTACTTTATACTTTGCAGTGTTAACATTTCTGTATAATTTAGTACTTCCTTATTGGCAGGGTTATAACCTTTAGTTAATTGAATCTTTCATTTAACCAAGTATAGCCTCAGGGCAATGTTAATACTTCCATAAACACAAAATTAAAAATCATGCTGTAATGTTAATCTCTTGAAACCTCTAAAATAGGATAATCTTCTAAAAGCTGTAAAATGAGAACCTTCTCACTTAGGAAGCTAGAAAGGGTTTTATCCCTTTTCTCCTTTCAAAATAAGCAATTATGCAATAGTTTGGAACCCAAGATAGAAATTTTCGCAAATGATTATGATGGTAGTTAAGATTATATGTCAACTTGGCTGGGCTTGGTTTTCAGTGGCTGGACAGCTGGATGTAATATTTCCTGTGATGAGGCTGGTAATCATCTCCATGGTGGAATCTGCTCTGAGCAGCTGAGTAGCTGCTTTAGGGATTTGGTCTGCTTCCAGCTCATAAGAAGACACTTGGAGAAAAATCTCTAGCTTTTTGGCATGCTTAGATCCTGCATTTAGCCAAGTCAAAATTCAGCAGTCTGCCATGTTGCCTGCCAATCTTGGACCGTTTCTGGACTTGAACTAGTGGCCTGACATGTTGCTTGACAATCTTGGGACTGTGCCATACTTGTTGACCTTGGGTTTGTCAGCTTCAGCAGCTAGCAGCTGCCTGAGTTAAGAGATGCTTGCAGCTCCTGTGGGCCCCAAGCAAGAGGCAGAGCTGAAGCCAAGGTCAAGGAGCCTTTGCCCCTTGAGCTGGCACTTTGAACTCGGACTTGTAGCCTCCTAAACTGTAAGACAAGAAATCCCTGTTTGTTAAAGCCATCCATTTGTGGTATTTCTGTTATAGCAGCATTAGAGAACCAAAACAATTACTTAAAAAAGAGGGCTTTTGGTTTCCTTCTCAAATAATAGGCTCAATAAATAACTCGAAATTACCTTTTTTTCCCCTACCCCTCAATCACTTCAAAATCACCTTTTAAAAACCTTTCCATCTTTAAAATTGAGGCTATGAAATTTGAAATTTACACTAATAATGCAGTTTTTATGGTGATTATTATGTGCCTTGTGTATTTCCCATATTTACACATATTCCCAAGTCTTTACCCATATTAACTTATTTAATCTTCAAAATAACATGAAGGTGTAGATACTATTATTACCCTCAGGAAATTGAGGCAGAGAATGGGTAGGTAATCTGCTTAAGGTGGTCCCGTCAGTGAGTGCTGAGGCCAGGCTTGAAATTTGCAGTCTGGTGTGGAATCTTGTGCTCTGTTGCCTTCCTTCAGGTAACTTCTGAAGTGACTGCCTTAGATTTAAAGGCATTAGCTCCTAGTTTCCGGCTAGGTTCTAGCGTTTCCATCTTATCAAATGGATCCGCTCATTTGCTCAAACCAGATGCCTTAAGAATCACCCTTGATTCCTCTCTCTTCCTTACACCTTGTATCGAGTCAGTCTATGAATTCTGTTGTCTCTACTTTGATAGCATGTTTGCTGTGTATATTCTTACCCTACGGGCAAGCCCTCTTTTCAGTAAAGTTTTATTTCTCACTTCATCATCAGCTGCCCCTGACTTCATCCTACCCCACTGGCTGGAACAGTTCCTGAAAGTTTAATAAATCGCCTCTTTCAGTTTCCATGTAGAATGTCTAGTAGACTGGTTCATGCTTTGATACTAAGCCATTGCTGAACTTGACATTTGGTTTATTTGTCCCAAATATATAACCAATGCTTTCTTGATACTATCTACCATCTTATATACAGAAGCAAAGTATTTTTCTTTCCAGAATTACTGCATGTATAATCCAGATTTCTATCTTGGATTCCAAACTATCGCAAATACCTGGTTTTGAAGGGAGAGAAGGAGTATTTTAAAAACAATGTTGTTATTTCCCCTGAAATTGATTTTAATTCACAGTGACTCTGTAGGGCAGTGTAGAATTGCCTCTTAAGAGTTTCCTATAATCTTATGGGAGCAGATCACCTGGTCTTTTCTCCTGCAGAGCACCTTGTTGGTTAGTATACTAACACTTAACCTTTGTACCACCAGGACTCTTATTACTTCAATGTGGAAGTAGTCAGTTGACTAGAAGTCTATTATGATTGCACACTGAGTGAAGTTCATACCTATACCTTACCAAAATTGCAAATTGCCACCTTCAGAGTTGCTTGAGAATACAGTAAAAACTTTAGCTAAGTCCAGAAACGATAAAACCAAAAACACCTACTGCCATTGAGTCGATTCTGACTCACAGCAACCCATAGGGTTTCCAGTGCTATAAATCTTACAGAAGTAAATTACCTCATCTTCGTCCCACAGAGCAGCTGGTAGGTTTGAACTGCCAACCTTCTGGTTAGAAGCCAAAAGCCACTGCACCAACAGAGCAAATGATGAGGATTTGCTCTATGAGATACAGTGTTTGGGAGGGGATAAGACTCTAGCCATTTTATCCTCCCCCTCTTGACTCACAGGTCTAAGGACATTTGTGTGAGGAGGAGCCTTGGAGAATGGGCTAGAATAGGATGTGGAGATACTTTATCATGAAAGCTAAGACCTTAACAAAAAAATGAAATTAGAAACCTCTTTATTTGATTTACTTAATTCCTGTGTTGTTATTGTTGTTGTTGTTGTTATGTGCTGTCGAGTCAGACCTGACTCATAGCAACCCCTCCTTGGGTTTCCGAGGCAGTATCACTACAGAAGTAGGTTGGCCAACTTCCTTCCGAGGAGTGGCTGGTGGGTTTGGACTGCCAGCCTCCTCGTTAGCAGTCAAGTGCCTTAGGCACTATGCTACCAGAGCTCCCGTTTTGTTCCTATATACCCATATTATTTCTTTTTATAAAATTAGGATATTTTATATCCTTTTTCATTACATAAAACACTTAGGATTTTTGCAGGTCATTAAATATTCTCTAAAACCCAAAACCAAATCCACTGCCATCAAGTCGATTCTGTCTCATAGCTACCACCATTGGGTTTCTGAGGTGGTAAATCTTTATGGAAGTAGATTGCCCCATCTTCCTTCCGCGGAGTGGCTGGTAGGTTTGAACTGCCAACCTTTTGGTTAGCAGTCAAATGCCTTAGGCACTGTGCCACCAGAACTCTTTCAAATAGTCTCCAAGGTAGGATGTTTAAGAGTTTGTATTAACTGTCTAGTGTTGCACATTTATGTTTTTTTCCACTTTTCACTATTAATAATGTTTTGGTGACTATTCTTTTTGTGCATGCCTGATTATTTGCTTTGATCAAATTCCTAGAAGTAGACTTTTTGTGTGTGTCCATGCATTGTTTTTTCTTTTTAAATTTTTATTGTGATTTGGGTGAAAGTTTGCACAGCAAATTCTCATACACTTTGTCTCATGACATTGACTGCAATTTCTCACAATGCAACAGCTCCCCTCCCACATCCTCCCCATAGTTACCTCTTCCCTGGGTCCTTCCCTCCGGTGCACTCCTGTCCCCCGAGCTGTCTCCCTGTGCGTACAAGCCCTTCTGTTCTCCCAGTGCATTGAGATTTTAAAAGCTATTGATACATGCAGCTAAATTGTTCTCTAGAAAGGTAATTTCAGTTATAACCTCATAATAATATGTAAAGTATCAATTCCAACCACTTTGGCAACATGGATATTATACTTTTAAAAGTTTGACAATTTGCTAAGTGAAAAAGGCTGTCCTTTGGTTTTAATTTGTGTATCTTTGATGACAATAAAAAAATGCAAGTGCAACCACTGCCGTGGAGTCTGATCTGACTCATAGCGACCCCTCCTTGGAAGTATATTGCCCAACCTTCCTTCCGAGGAGTGGCTGGTGGGTTTGAACCGCCAGCTTTCTGGTTAGCAGTCAAATGCCTTAGGCACTGCACCACCAGAGCTCCTTTGATGACAGTGTTGTTACTGTTGTTATTTGCTGTTGAGTCAGACCCGACTCATAGTGACCTCAATAGAAGGTGAATATTTTTCATATATTTGTTGGCCATTTGTACTCTCACCCCTCACTTACCAACATGGTTAGGTTTCAAAGACCAGGTCGTTATGTGACATTAGCATTAAGCAGAGTTAGGGACTGTATCCTGTCCTCAGTGCTGGTATACAACTCAGTGCCCCATTGGGTGCCCCAGGTTCTTCTTGGAATGCTCATGCCATGGTGGGCACCTCTTCCCCATCATGCCTTCCTCATTACTGAAGAGTCCACAGGATTTGGGGGTGGTAGTGGTGGTGGCTGGGTGTTGCCTGCTGTCTCCTGGCACCTGCCCTGGGTGGGAACTCTGCTTGTCCTCCATCCACCTTGTCTCCACAGCCCTAGTAAAGTCCCCTTCCTGCCACGACCTCACATTGTCCCACTGTCACCCCACACCCTTCATGGCCAGACCAAGATGTTTTGGACAAACAGGAGAAGGTACTCTGTGGCTGATAAGCTACTGTCCCTCATGTGGCCTGGTTGTCAACTGGGTCTTCTGATTTATCATTCAGGGTGGCCCACAAAGGGTGGGCTGAGTATGGCTGTGACCTTATGTGGGGCTCAGACCATCAGAGGTGCCACCCTAGAATTTTTCCAAAGATATCATAGATGTGAAATATCAGGTGATGAGACAGTAAGTGTGAAGTTGGTGTATTGCTTTTGTGATTGTATGTGTCCTTGTTGATGTTAGTAGTAGTATTTTATGGGAATATTGTTAGAATGTCTAATTTCCAAATGCTCTTGAATCTTCCACTTAGAGGAGGAATTAATTAAGATGGAAGAAGAGGAAGTATGGGCTGTGGCTGACATTTGTGCTCTGGAACCCATTTTCTGGGTTTGAACCCAGTTTTCTGAGGAGTTACATGGGTTGTTTGACTTCGGAGAAGAACTTGGCTGGCTACAGCTAGTAGAGTAGAGGCTCGAGTAAATTAGTTAATGTGGTTGACTACTGTCTGAAAGGTTGGAGATACCGGGCAATATACTTCCATAGGGATACTGCCCCGGAAACCCAAGGAGGGGTCGTTATGAGTCGGTACCAACTTGACGGCTGTAAGTTTGTTTTTTTGTTTAATAGTTACCTCAGTGAGTTTGGTTTTTTTTTGGTTTAGTCACCTCAGAAGAAAAGCCTAAGATCTACTTCCAAAAAAGTTTTCGGCCATTGAAAACCCTATGGAGCACATTTGTACTTTGATACATATTGGTTGCCGTGAGTCAGAACAACTTGGCAGCAACTGGTTAGTAGACTAGAAAACAAAGATTATCTTAGCATTTTGAACCCTTGGCAGTAATCCAGTTATGGAAGCAGAGATGGATAAGACTTTCAGAGAGAAGGTAATCATGGCCAGCAGCTGCACCCACAGAGCCTATTCCTATAATAAGCTGTGAGTCAAGTGGTCTGTTGATTTGCTGTTTTGAGACATCTGTCTAAAACTTATGGCCATAACTTCCCACAAAATAGTCTCAGTGAAAATGAGGACATAGATTCTGTTCAAAAAAAGAAGGTAAGAAAGGACCAGAGGGCATTTCTAACATAATAGAATGGTTTTGGAATCTTTACCTAGGTACTCTCTCTGGAAAGGTTATTAAATGTTCAGGCATGGTGTGACTAACATAGACTGAGAGGATGCTCTCTTAGAAAACCAGCTATTGCATAAAAGAAGGGGACAAAGATTCCATTTCCTAATTTTGCTTTCTCCCTTAGTTTAGCTAACTACGTTTGGCCTACTTATCAATTTATTCTATGTTTGTGTTAAGAATTTAGCTCGTGATTTTCATGTCACTCCCATTAAAATAATAGTGGCTTTCCTCATTCCTCTCAGAGACCTTGTCAAAAAATGTTATTTTTTCCCCCTCAAATATAGATCTATTCTACAAATACTGAAGTGATAATTAGGGCTTATACAAGATTGTTTCATTTTAAAAATTAGCTGATTTTTTTTTTTTTAAGGAGTTCTTTTTCACATCTTTCTGGTTCAAGAATAAGAAGACATTTTAAAGTCATGGCTTATATAAATGATTTAAGTAAGAACCCTGTGAGAGGGAATGTTATAAACATGATCCTAACTCTATTGATGAGTGGATGTTGAATTTCCAGTTTGTTGAAACAAACAAACAGAAAGCAAATGATGCCAGCCACAGAACTGATTATGAAAACCCAGCCTAGGGAAAAAGTAAATGAAGCTTGCTGGGTCTCTGCTACTTGTGTTAAAGAAAAGGCCACTTGATTTTAATGCCAAAAACACCCTGAGAATGTGATGAATATGTGTTCATTTCACTAGAACTTAAAGATCTGGTTCTGAAAACTGAATTACTAAGAGCGGAAAGAGAGTATTTTGTTTTGAAGTTTATTATTTTTTTATTTTTTGTCTTCCTTTCTTACAGGGTTAAATCAGGAAAGACAAACATAGCATTTTGATTTTCTTAGTGAAATAAATAGCATTCTACTTTGCTTAATGTTTGTTGCAATGAAAATATATGGAGAGCATAGAAAAAGTGAAATAAATCAGGGTTCTTATGTTACTGCACATGCACATTTAATGTATTTTAAACTTCAGGAGTATTGAGTCCTTCACGTGCCAAATTTGAATCACAATCTCTGTTACATTTAATAGCCATTAACTGTGTTCTAGAAATGTTCGAATTTTAATATAATTCTACTTTGCAGCTTATGCATTGAGTACTGTCTCCTTGTATTATAAAAATTTCCAAGGATGATTAACAGTCCCAAATTGAAGGAACCACGCTTGAAGAGTAACATTTTGAAGGTTTAGTTGGCATCACTTTACAGAGTTTTTCTGTGGCTTTAAAACCAGTCACCAAGTTTTTTTTGCTTTAGTTTCTTTAAAACTCTCATCACTGAAAAATGTTCCTAGTTTAATTCCATTAATTATATCATGTCTCCTGTTTTCCTTGAGGTATGTGATAATGGTGTAATATTTTTTCTTCTTATTATAGATAAGACTGGTGCTTTGAATGAACTTGTTAGAAATATTTTAATTCCTTTGGGTAGATGTACTCATTTTAATTATTTCTCAGGATTTGCTACAGTCCTAATAAAATTTCCTTTTAAAAAAAGATAGGACAACTAACATTTGATTATTTAGACTACAGCCTGAATGCTGTTGACTCACATACTTAGTGAAGATTGACATTTTCAAATAAAGAAGTGCTACCAGAATGGACTCTACTGTTTGGACCTGGTACTAGAGACAATGGAAATGAAAATAATGCTTATGCTAAACTGCTTTTCAATTTGTTTTTAAAAAATTAGTCCTTCCACAGTACAAAATTGGTGAGATACTCCGTGAAGTAATGTTCTTATTTCATTTGGATGGAGGGATGCTATTAATTTGGCCACTAGTGATAGTTTCAATAAGTTGAGTCTTTTTAAGTAAAGTTTTTCTTGTACGGAGTTAAAATTGCTTCATCCATTTTCTCTCTCATCCCTTTTTTTTTTTTAAATTTATTTTTTAAAGCGATTGTCATAATGTGAAATATATAAATATATAAAGTCAAAGGGAAGGCTTAAGTCAAAAACTTAAAGCCATTGGTTTCATGAACGTAGTTGTTGTTGTTGTTAGGTGCCATCGAGTCGGACCCAACTCATAGCGACCCCTCCTTGAGTTTCCGAGGCAGTATCACTATGGAAGTAGATCGCCCAACCTTCCTTCCGAGGAGTGGCTTGTGGGTTTGAACCGCCAGCCTTCTGGTTAGCAGTCAAGTGCCTTAGCCACTATGCTACCAGAGCTCG
>NW_006921862.1:1673368-1677243 GCF_000298275.1 Orycteropus afer afer
CATCTTTCTGGTTCAAGAATAAGAAGACATTTTAAAGTCATGGCTTATATAAATGATTTAAGTAAGAACCCTGTGAGAGGGAATGTTATAAACATTTCTCATTAATCCCTTTTGTATTACTGATTATATGTGTATTTTTATAAGTGTGTTCTGCATGTATCATTGTTCCAGCTTACACAGGTAGCGTATGGCAGCCTCCTAAAATTAGCGTATATTCAAATATCCCAGTGGCCTTTCACAAGACCGCTAGAAAATCCAGGTGCACAACCATAATTAATAAAACTGACTGAGAGAAAGTAATTGCCAAGGTGTTACGGTTTTTTTTTTTTTTCCCCCTGGAGAGAAGCCATATAATCAAAAGCAGCTGCCCTGGCACCATTAGGGAGGTGCATGCTCTGGTGAGTTTCTTGAACTAGGAAAGAAATCACATCTCTTTTTTAGGCATTTATAATAGATTTTCCAAAATTAGGCTCCTTGTTCCATATAATAAAAGTTTCAGACTTCTTCTTGACCCTCCCGTTCTTATGTGCCTTCAGTCCCTTCATAGCTGGCATCGCCCCATGTTCCCTGAATAGATCACACCCTTCCCTGCCTCTTTGCCTCTGCCTTTGCCATTCCTGCTGCCTGGCATGCCCCCCTGCCCTTCTTTCCTGGCCCATTTTCTGCCTTTTCAATGAAGCTCTCCCTCTACTGTAGCATTTATTACAGTGGGATGGCGTGATGAGCTGTGTATCTGTTCCTTCATTACATTGCAAGCACCTTGTGGAAGGAAGATTTTCTTACTCTTCCCTGTACTCCCAGCACCTGCCACAATGCCTGGCACAGAATAACACCCCCCACCCACCAAAAAAAAAACAACCAAACTCACTGCCGTCGAGTTGGATCCGACTCATAATGACCCCTCCTTGGGTTTCTGAGGTGGTATCTCTATGGAAGTAGACAGCCTTCTGGTTAGCAGTCAGATGCCTTAGGCACTATGCCACCAGAATAGATGTGCAGTAAATGACATTTGAGTTACAGAGCTGGCAGTTTTTAAAACATAAGCACTGCTTTTCAGGCTTAGAAATGTTCTGCCCATTCTACTTGATTGACATCATTATCTTACCTTGATCTGTTGTTGTAGTTAGGTGCCACTGACTCGGTTTCAACTCACCATGACCCTCTGTACAATAGAATGAAACACTGCCCAGTCCTGCGCCATCCTCATAGTTGTTGCTGTGCTTGAGCCCTTTGCAGCCACAGTGCTAATTCGTGTCTTTGGCTGGGTTCTGTAAAGAAGCAAAACCAATGAAGCTTTTTGAGATATATATATATATATATATATATATATATATATATATATAGTATACACACACACACATGTGTGTGCATATATAGGTGTGCATGTGCATGTGTGTGTACATACACATACACATACATAAAACTCACTTCACTGCCATCAAGTCAGATCCAACTCATAGCAACCCCTCCTTGGGTTTCTGAGGCAATATCTCTATAGAAGTAGATTGCTTGGTCTTCCTTTTGAGGAGTGGCTGGTGGGTTTGAACTGCCAGCCTTCTAGTTGGCAGTCAAATGCCTTATGCACTATGTCACCAGAGCTCCTACCTACATATACATAAACATACATACATACATATATGTACATATATGGAGAGAGACAGACAGACCTAGAGAGAGACAGCTAAATTTATCTCCAGGAAGTGGTTCATGCAGTTGTAGAAGCTGGCAAGTCCCAAGTCCATGGACCAGACATCAAGCTAGAGGTTTCCCCTGACTCATGAAGCTACAGGGGCTGATGAATTCAAGATTGACAGGCAGCATAGCAGGCTGCTGAGCTGATGTATCTAAGATTAGCAGGTAAAATAGCAGATTATTGGTTTACAGGCTGTGGAGCCAACATCCCAAGATCTGCAAGCAATGCGGCAGGCCACAGGTTCAAGTCTGGAAACTAGAGATAATGCTGGGCCAGATGTAGGAGCAAAAAGCCTGGAAAGATTCTTCCATGTATATTGGAAGCAGGCCACGCCCCAAAGGCAACTTCCCTTTATCTGATTAGGTGCTCACACACACCTCCTCATGGGGAATAACTGCGTCACAGCTATCACAGCTACCAAGCCAATCGTGATGGTGAACCAGCCAAGTTGACAAATAACCTTAACTACCACTACCCATCTTATTGAGGCTCTTCCCCTTTTTTGCTAACCATCTGTTTTACCATTCGGCTGCTCACCTAAAAGTCGGTGGTTTGAACCCACCAGCCACTCCATGGCAGAAAGATATGGCAGTCTGTTTCCGTAAGGTTTACAGCCTTGGATATCTTGTGGGACGGTTCTACTCTGTCCTATAGGGTTGCCGTGAGTCAGAATCAACTTGATGGCAGTGATTTTCTACTTTACCAAACATGATATCCTTCTCCAGGGACTGGTCTAAGAAAGCAAAAAATGAGGTATGTACTTGAAACCCTTCCAGGCTCACCAGCTGCTCTGAAACTCCCTTCCTTATCACTATGATGACTATGATGAGCTTTCTCTTACTTCTCTGGGACCATTTTATCTCAAGGTGTGCCTTTTAATGCTGGCTAGAATAGATAACCAGCCACTCCTCGGAAGGAAGGTTGGGCAATCCTACTTCGTAGTGATACTGCCTCGGAAACCCAAGGAGGGGTCGCTATGAGTCGGGCCGACTCGACCGCAAACAACAACAACAACAACAACAGAATAGATAATGTGTTTCATTCAGTAGGCTTTTATTACTCAGCTAAAAGTAAAACAGGCCATGTGGTAGTTAGATAGATATGCAAAGGGTTATAAATTGATGGTAAATCAATTGGCCTTTTAAAAAAAATGTAACAGCCCGGCTAGCTAGGGGAGGAGAGAGCTTAGCCTAGTGAGTATCAAGTGCTACAGAGGGCTTCAAGATATGCTTAGTGGCATGCAATTAAAATCATGAGTTGGATTTTATGATGTATGCCTTTTAAACAAGGGATTGATCACCTTGATGTAGAGTGTTCAACAATCCAGAAAATTAGAAGGATACTTTACAATAATGTGATTACTTTAAGGTCTTACTAAAGAACATCCAGGAACTAATGCATACTTATAGCCTAATATTCTGGAAAGAATATGAGACATCATTTAAAGTTCAGTTTTCACATTTTAGAGATGAAATGACCTTAAGTGACTTGCTTAAGGGCCCAGTTCTAGATATGTTAGGGCTGAAATCAGAATTTACATCTCCTAGTCTGGTGGTTAGCCTTTGGCTGCTAACCATGAAGGTAAGTGGTTCAAACCCGCCAGCTGCTCTGTGGAAGAAAGATGGAGCAGTCTGCTTCCATAAAGATTTACAACCTGGAGACCCAGTGGAGGTTGCTATGAGTCAGAATCAATTCAGTGGCACTGAGTTTGGTTTTTTTTGGTTGTTGTTTAACTCCAAATCCAGTACCCTTTATATCATACTCCATTGCCTCCTTATTTATTTAACTATAGGAGTGGTCAGTTAAATACATAGTATTAGAATCATATGGACAAAAATTTCTCTTATAAAGCATTGGTGTCTATAAATCACTGTTGTCAGCTGTACTCCCTTTTCTTCTGGGGGCAAATTATATCTAAAAGGTTAGGGTACATCTTTTAATTGTCCTTAACTCTTTGAATGTGGTGGTGTTGACTTTCAAGGATGAGTTATAAATGCCAAGAAGACATTTTGGATTTATTACCTCCATCAGCTTTATTTGTGGTAGGTTTCAGTCATCGTAGTAAATGAAGCCTTCAGAGTTAGGATTGATCCTAACTCTATTGATGAGTGGATGTTGAATTTCCAGTTTGTTGAAACAAACAAACAGAAAGCAAATGATGCCAGCCACAGAACTGATTATG
>NW_006921862.1:1679483-1686446 GCF_000298275.1 Orycteropus afer afer
AGTCGGCCCCGACTCATAGCGACCCCTCCTTGGGTTTCCGAGGCAGTATCACTACGGAAGTAGGATTGCCCAACCTTCCTTCGGAAACTAATGACCAGATTAAGTACAGCTATTCTTGCTGCTCAAGCCAGACAGAATTTCATCTCAGGCACCTGGTTTGAATTGAAAGAAAGAGCTCACTTAATTACAGGAAAGATAAACTGACCGAAGTTAGGTTAACTGGTATAAAGATATTATTCTTGGACAGACATACTGTCCTTGGAGCACTTAATAGAGTAATTGAGCTCCCAGAATATTGTTTTTCTCAGCCAAACGTTTGGTAAATATTTGGAGGTTGTGAGCCTGAGATTGTCCTCTGTGACAAAGACAGCAATGCAGCTTTTGAGAATTGTCAGTGGCACCCATACCCTGGCCCTTTAGCCATAGCAAACTCAGAGTGTACTCTGTGTTTTCCTTTAAGGCCCCCGTAAAATTGTTGAGCAGGATAGGATCAAAGACTTCACACCATTAGAGCGGGGATTCCTCTTCTAGTCTGGACTCTACCCTAAGGCTAGTAGACCAGGGGGAAGAAAACGGTGTCTATAGATCGATCAGCTCATGAAGGATTTTGAATGTAAAGAATTATTTAGTGTGAATAGACTTTGTGGCTTTCATCATATTCTTAAAGAAGTACAGGGTCCCCTAAAAGTTAAACGACAGCACTGGGAACTTCCTTCTAAGACTTTGTGAAGCCATCAAACATTTTGGTGGTTCTTCAAGTAGTTATCTCCTTAGCTGTACTATGTTTACTTACCAGGGAAGGCACCTTTGTTTATTTTTATTGTTGTTGTATCTCATAGGTGCTTAATGTGTATTTTTTGATTTAAGATGAATGAATGCAAATCACATTTTCTCAACATTTCTATTAAACTCTTACATGATGTGAGAGACTTTGCCAGATGTGTTGTGAAATCACACACCATGTTTTCCTCCTGCCCTTTCCAGCTGCTGTTAAGGCAGTTTTGACTCAGGGCAACCCCCTGTGTGTTGGACTAGCACTGTGCTCCTCAGGGTTTTCAATGGCTGACTTTTCAGGAGTGGATTACCAGGCCTTTCTTTTGAGGCATCTGGGTGGACTTGAGCCTCCATCCTTTCTGTTAGCAGCCAAAGGCTTTAACCATTTGCAGTCCTTATGATTTCTCTCCTGGCCTACCTGTGTGTTAGCCTGATTATTATTATGATTGAAGTTCACTTGACATTGATTGATTTAGGGAGAAACTTGTGCTGGTATCTAATAATATTCTCTTCTCTGTTCATTGTCTTACAAACCATCTGTTTAATAATACATTCAAAGAAAAATAATAATAATAATACGTTCTAGAATACTGTTCAGGATCAAGCCTCCTGGTCTTTCTGAATTCGGGTTTCTGAATTCTTGTTGTGAGCCATTGAGACAATTCTGACACATAGTGACCCTATGGACAGGGAAGAACTGTCCCATAAGGTTCCCTAGACCGTATCTTTATGGTAGCTAATTGCGAGATCATTTCTCCCACGCCACTGCTTGTTTAACACTCAACCATTGTGCCACCAGGGCCCCTTTTCGTTATTTCACCTTGCCCCATTTTGAAAATTAATATCATTGACTCATTTTTTACTTGACTCTGATTCTGTGATCGTAGGTTCAGGATTTTTCTGGGTTTACATCCTAGAATAAGTTAAGAGAGTATGAGTATCTCTTCTTAGAATTCAGTCCCTTCTTAGTTCTGTTCCTTTTTCCTACCTGATGAGGAAGTCAGGAACGAAATATAATTGAGCGACTTTGTTTTCTCCTATTTTCTGTCTCCAAAGGTATAAGTGGCAAACATACTTTCTCAACTGCCCAGCAGCAACAACAACAAAATCACCCCAGAAACCTCCTTTCATCATCTTTAGCATTTTGGACAAATGTCAGCTCATTCTAATCTCATTTGTACCTTTTGACACTGACCCTTTCTGTCATAGGGTGTGTCTGTTTCTCTTTTGTATGAGACGTTTTAAAATTTGAGATAAACATATCACTACTCATGCTATACTTATTATACTTATTTCTTTATATGACATTCTCTTTATCCAGATGACCCATTTTTCCATTGTCAGAATGGAGTTTTGAGAGCCTCTCATCTTCATGTTTGTCATTCAGAGTTTCAGACCGTTTGATCCTGCTTATTTTCTCTCTGAACTTTTTGAAATCTGCTATTCTTCAAAAACCAGGATACATTTCTATGTATGCCCAGAATTCAATTTCTCTGGTCTGTTACAAATTCTAATTTTACATTGTCACTTTCTCTCAAGCTTTCCTTCATTTCTGCTGGACCAGGCAGTTTATCCATATGGGTCAGAAACCAGAATCTTGATTTTGCTCACTGTTTCACTCTGAAAATTAGAAATCATCAAAAGGCAGGACACAAATTTATCACCAGAAGATGTTCAAATAATTGATGACTCTTATCATATAACTATTTTAATTTTGAGCCATTTTTGTCGTTTCTATTATCATCTATATTTTTGATTTGGTGAGCTGACTAGATGGCCATCAGTATAATTTTTTTCTCCTTGTGAACAACGCTTTAAATATTCTTTACCACATTTCATCCCTAAGTGTGTGGCTTCCCAGGCATGTGCATGTTTTTTTGACATAGAATTTTTTTTCCCATAATATTTTACTGAATTTTTGGTTAGGTTCCCATTTGATAATTCACACACAAATTGTTCAGTGACCTTAGTTAATTAATCACAATGTGTCAGCGTTCTCTTTAATTGTGTTCCATTTGTTCCCTGCCCAGGACCCTTGATTCTCTGCTCCCTTATCTTTGCATCTTTGCTTTCGAGCACTTTTTGACCTGTTGGTCTCATACTGATGATTTTTAAGTGAGGTACTGATCTTGTGGGTAATATTCTTTATTTTGTATGCTACTCTACTGTTTTGTTAAAGGAGATCTCAGGGGACAGGCTCAGTTCTAGGTTTAAAAGGATCTCAGGGCAGTAGTCTTGGGGGTCCTCTCTACTGTTGACATTTATCTGGCTTTATTTTCTTTTAATATATTGACTTCTGCTCTATATTTGTCTTCCATTCTATCTGAGGCCAACTATTGTGACCCCAGCCAGAAAGGTCAGGGGTGGTAGCCGGGCGCCCTCTAGTTCTTCTGGTCACAGGGTAGATAGGTTGGCTCATGTAGACTTCTTTCTTCTCTGAGCTTTTGGTTACCTTCTGTTTTGCTTTTGATGAGTAGAGACTCATAGCTGTATCTCATATGGCCACTTGCAAGCTTTTAAGACCCCACATGCTACTTACTTCAGTAGAATGTAAATCATTTTTGTTAGCTGTGTTATTTCAAATGACTGAACTGTCCCATGAGACTGTGATGCTAAGCCTTCAAACCCCCAAAAACAATGTTGGAAGGTGTTTGATTATGTCTAAGGAGTATCTGTGTTTGCATTTTTAATGAATATATATGCCTGCACCCACATATTTGTATTTAGAAGTACCTAAAGATACTTCTATCTGTTGTCACCTATATGTACACCTGTACCTACTCATATACCAGTTTGCTTACACCCATCCATGTGTGCTCCCTTGTTTTACTGTGCTCACTATATCTACATTCAGTGCCACTTTTCCCATTCCGTTACTAAAAAATAAGTAGTCTCAACAGTATAAAGTGAACTTTACTCAACGCTGCCTCCCCCATGGTAACCAGCACTGAACATTGGTCTCTCTGTTGTTTTTATAAAAGAAGCATCATAAATATTTGTCTTTCTATCCTTTACTTCTGAATTTCATTCAGAATTATGCCCTCCAGTTCCATCTATTTTATAGTATGTTTTGTGGACTCAGCATTGTTCTTGATGATTATATAGTATTCCGTTGTATGTATATACCACAATTACTTATCTACGCATCCATTTATGGCCACTTTGGTTGTTTTCATTTATTTGCTACTGTGACTAAAGCATCACTGAACATAGGTGTGCTTATGTCTTTTCATGTTACTATTTTTGGGTCTGTAGGGCATATATCAAGGAGCTCTGGTAGTGCAGTGCCTAAGGCATTTGACTGCTAATCAGGAGGTTGTCAGTTCAAACCTACCAGCCTCTCTGTGGAAGGAAGACAGGGCAATCTATTTCTGTAAAGATTTATCACCTCAGAAACTCCATGGGGATCGCTTCGAGTTGGAATCGACTCAATGGCAGTGAGTTTGGTTTGGTTTGAGGGTATGTATCTAGGAGTGGGATTGTTAGATCATATGGTAGTTCTATTTCTAGTATTTTGAGAATCTCAAACACCTTTTCCATGATGATGGTATCATTTTACAAAGGAGCTCTGGTGGTGCAGTGCCTGAGGAATTTGACTGCTAACCAGAAGGTTGGCAGTTCAAACCCACGAGCCACTTTGCAGAAGGAAGGTGGGGTAATCTACTTCCATAAAGATTTACTGCCTCGGAAACCCAGCAGGGTCACTATGAGTTGGAATTGACTTGATGGCAGTGGGTGTGGTTTATTTGTGTGTGTGTGTGTGTGTGTGTACCATTTTATAGTCCTACCAGCAATGGATATGGATTCCAATTTCCTCAAATCCTAACCAATGTTTGTTATTGTCTGTTTTCTTTTTTTAAAAAAAAATCAGTGCCATTTTAGCCACAGTAGGATGGTATCATGTTGTAACTTTGATTTGTGTCTCTCTAATGGCTAATGCTATAGTCTTTGATCTTCATTAATGAGGGCTTCAAGTCTTCTTCACATTAAGTGAGCAAGGTTGTATCTTCTGCATATTACAGGTTATTAATGAGTCTTCTTTCAATCCTGATGCTGCATTCTTCACATAATTTGGCTTCTCTGATTTCTTTCTGAGATCTTATTAATGAGGATGTTATTTGCTCATATTTTATTAACTTATTAATGAAAATCAAAGACTACAGTCTTCTGTGTGGATTATACCTCAACATAAAGAAAACAAAAAACTTCACAAGTGGACCAATAAGGAACATCACAATAAATGGAGAAAAGATTGAAGTTGTTCAGGATTTCATTTTCCTTGAATCCACAATCAAAACCCATGAATGTGGCAGTCAGGAAATCAGACGATATATTGCACGGGGCAAATCTGCTGCAAAAGACCTCTTTAAAGTGTTAAAGAGTAAAGATGTCACTTTGAAGACTAAGATGTGCCTGACCTAAGCTGTGGTATTTTCAGTAGCTTCATTCACATGTGAGAGCTGGACAATGACTGAGAAAGACTGCAGAAGAATTGATGCCTTTGAATTATGGTGTTGGCAGAGAGTCCTGAAAATACCATGGGCTGCCAGAAGAAGAAACAAATCTGCCTGGAAGAAGTGCAGCTGGAATGCTCCTTGGAAAAGAAAATGGGCAGACTTCGTCTCACCTACTTTGGTCATGTTGTCTGAAGGCACCATTCCCTAGAGAAGGATATCATGCTGAGTAAAGAAGAGGGTTGGAAAGAAAGGGGAGGACCCTTGATGAGATGGATTGACAACAGTGGTTGCAATGATGGGTTCAAGCATAGCAACAATTGTGAGTTGCTATGGTGTAGGACCAGACAGTGTTTTGTTCTGTTGCATGTAGGTTGCTATGAGTCTGAACTGTCTCAATGGCACCTAACAGCAACCACAACAACCACCACCACAATGGCTAATGGGTGCCCTGGAAACACAGTGCTTAAGCACTGTGCTTAAGTACTTGGCTGCTAACCAAAAGGTCAGTGGTTAGAACCCACCAGATGGTGAATGAGAGAAGATGAGGCAATCTGTTTCCTTAAAGATTTACACCCTTTGAAACACTATTAGGCAGTTCTGCTCTGCCTTACAGCATTGCTATGAATCAGAATTGACTCTATGGCAGTGGGTTTGATTTTTTAGTTTTTAATGACTAATGATTGTGAACATATTTTCACCCACTTTGATGAAGTTTCTGTTTATGTCCTTTGCCCATTTTGTGATTATGTTGTTTGTTTTTTGTTGTTGAGTTGTTGTAGTTTTCTCTAGGTTTTAGAGATTGGGCCCTTAGTGGATGAGTCATTTCTGAGTTTTATTTCCCCAGTCTGTAGGTTGTCTATTTATTCTTTTAATAAAATCTTTTGGTGAGCATATGTTTTTAATTTTTATTGAAAATAGTGTCTTATTCATCTACTTTCATCCACCACTTGTCTGTCCTTTTGCTGTATTGTGGTGGCTTGCAAGTTGCTGTGAGGCTGGAGGCTATGCCACTGGTGTTTCAAATCCCAGCAGGGTCACCCATGGTGGACAGGTTTCAGTGGAGCTTCCAGACTAAGACAGACCTGGAAGAATGAAGGAGCCATCTACTTCTCAAGGAACTGCCCAGTGAAAACTATATGAATAGCAGTGAAACACTGTCTGATATATTACTAGAAAATGGACTGGGCAGGGTTTTGTTCTGTTGTATATAGAGTTCTGTGAGTTGGAGCTGACTAGTTGTAGAATGATATCAGGACATCATAGATGAAGAGAGCAAAAGGTCATTAATATTTAGAGAAGGAAGAAAAGACTAAAATGGATATAAGAAGATACTCTGCAACTTACTTTGGAAATTAGAGTAGCTAAAGCAAATGGAAGAAATGATAAAATAAAAGAGCTAGACAGAAGATTTCAAAGGGCATCTCTGGAAGACAAAGTAAAGTATTTTAATGAAATGTGCAAAGACTGGGTGTTAGAAAACCAAAGGGAAGAATGTGCTCAGCATTTCTTAAGTTGAAAGAACTGAAGAAAAAATTGAAACGTCATGCTACAAGATTGAAGGATTTTATGGGCAAAATGGGAGCTCTGGTAGCGTAGTGCCTAAGGCACTTGACTGCTAACCAGAAGGCTGGCAGTTCAAACTCACCAGCCACTCCTCAGAAGGAAGGTTGGGCAATCTACTTCCGTAGTGATATGGCTTCGGAAACCCAAAGAGAGGTCATTATCAACTCGA
>NW_006921862.1:1697532-1699127 GCF_000298275.1 Orycteropus afer afer
AAAAAAAAAAAAAAAATCTTCACAACTGGACCAATAAGTAACATCCCAATAAATGCAGGAAAGGATTAAAGTTGTTAGGGATTTCATTTGACTTGGGTCCAAAATCAATACCCATGGAAGCAGCAGTGAAGAAATCAGACGTCATATTGCACTGAGCATATCTGCAAAAGAAGACCTCTTTAAAGTGTTAAGGAGCAAAAATGGCACTTTGAAAAGAAGATGCGACTAACTCAAGCCATGGTATTTTCAGTCACCTCCTATACGTGTGAAAGCTGGACATTTAATAGGGTAGAATGAAGAAGAGTTGATGCCTTTGAATTGTGTTGCTGGTCAAGAATATGGAAAATACCATGAACTGATAGAAGAGAGAACAATTCTGTACTTGAAGTGTGGCCAGAATGCTTCTTGGAAGCAGGAATGGACAGATTTAGTCTCTCCTACTTTGTTCATGTTGTCAGAAGGGACCATTCCTTGGGAAGGATATCATGCTTCGTAAAGCAGAGGGTCAGTGAGAAAGGGGAAGACCCTCATTGAGATCTGTTGACACGGTGGCTGCAGGGACAGGCTGAAGCATAGCAAGGACTGTGAAGATTATGCAGGAGTTTTTTTGTGTTGCACATACAGCCTCTAAGAATCAGAGCTGAGTCAATGGCACTGAACAACAACAACTGGTCTCTTGTAGTAGTGTTTTATAATTATCATTGGAGAAGTATTTTATGTCCCTCGAAAACCAAAACCAAACTCACTGCCCTGGAGGAGATTCTGACTCATAGCAACCCCCATTGGGTTTCTGAGGTGGTAAATCTTGATGGAATTAGATTGCTGCATCTAGGTAAGCTTGTTTATAGGTATGTTAATGATTTGGGGGCTATCGTAAGTATATTTTCTTGGTTTCATTTTTGGAGTAATAAGGAGCTCTGGTAGCATAGTGCCTAAGGCACTTGACTGCTAACCAGAAGCCTGGCAGTTCAAACCCACCAGCCACTCCTCGGAAGGAAGATGGGGCAATGTAGTGATACTGCCTCGGAAACCCAAGGAGGAGTCGCTATGAGTCGGGTCTGACTCGACAGCAAATAACAACAACAACAACAACAACAAGGAGCTCTGGGGGCATTATGGGTAAGGCATTTGACTGCTAACTAGTAGGTCAGGGGTTCAAACTTAACAGCTGCCCTGCAGGAGGAAGATGAGGCAATCTACTTTTGTAAAGATTTACAGCCTTGGAAATCCTTTTGGGGCTACTATGAGTCAGAAGGACTCAATGGCAATGGTGTTTTCTTTTGGTTTTGTTAGTGTAGAGGAACCCAACAGTTTTTTTTTTTTTTTTTTTTAAACTTTATTGTGATTTGAGTGAAAGTTTATGGAGCAAATTGGGTTTTCATTCAACTGTTCATACAAATTTGTTTTGTGACATTGAAAGCATTCCCCACAATGTAACAGCACTCTTCCCACTTCTCTGCATATGAGTAACATTTTCATTTGTCCTTTCCTGTCCCTTCCTGCTTTCTGAGCTTTCTCTTTGGGCAAATGTTGTCCTTTTGATCTTCTGTGGTTGATTGTTGGAAGGCAGGCATACCTCTGTGGTGTTATTGTTC
>NW_006921862.1:1699832-1720361 GCF_000298275.1 Orycteropus afer afer
TGTTGTTGTTATGTGCTGTTGAGTCGGTCCCAACTCATAGCTACCCCTCCTTCGGTTGCTGAGGCAGTATCACTACAGAAGTAGGATTGCCCAACTTTCCTTCCGAGGAGTGGCTGGGGGGTTTGAACCGCCAGCCTTCTGGTTAGCAGTCCAGTGCCTTAGGCACTATGCTACCAGAGCTCCTGATATTATGATAATGCAGTATTATGTATGTAATAGTATTGACCTATGCTGTGTGTAACTGTTATGCATCTCTCCATGTATTACTTTTCCTTAGTGATACTGTACTGGTCTCCTACTTTTTGTATATTGCCTTTCCCTTTGCTCAAATTAATATGTGAGTCTGACCTAGTTAGTAATTTTCCCTCCCCTCCATCTCATCCCTGGTAAACATCAAAGAATGTTTCTTTCCTTGTGTAAGTCTTTCCTTTCCTTTCCTTTTTATAATAGGGACTCACAGAATATTTGTCCTTTTGTGATTAATTTCATTCAGCACAATATCCTTCAAGTTCATTCATGTTATGAGGTGATTCACAGATTCTTTGTTATTCTTTAACATTATATAATATTCTATTGTAAGTATGTATCATAGTTTGTTTATCTGTTCATCTGTTGATAGGCACTTAGGTTTTTTCCATCTCTTTGTTATTGTCAATAACACTGCAGTGAACATGGGTGTGCATTTATCTATTTGTTTCCTGGCTCTCAGTTCCTTAGGATATGTACCTACTAGTGGGATTGCTAGATCAAATGGTATTTCTATTTACAACATTTTAAGGAAGTGCCATACCCTTTTGCACTATGGTTGCTCTGTATTTCATTCCCATCAGCAGTGTACATGAGTTCCAGTCTCTCCACACCCTCTCCAGCATTTGTTATTTTCTGTCTCGTTGAGCCTTAGTGTTATTGCTGGGGTGAGATATCTCATTGTTTTGATTTACATCTCTCTGTGGTAGCGTAGTGCCTAAGGCATTTGACTGTTAATCAGAAGGCTTGCGGTTTAGACCTGCTAGCTACTCCTCGGAAGGAAGATTGGGCGATCTACTTCTGTAGTGATACTGCCTTGGAAACCCAGGGAGGGGTTAGTAAGAGTCAAGTTGACTCAACAGTAGTGAGTTTGGTTTGAGTTTAATGGCTAATGATTGCCAACATTTCTTCATGTTTGTTGGCAGCCAGAATGTTGTCTTTGGTCAAGTGTCTGTTCCTGTCCTCTGACTGCTTTTAAATTGGATTCTTTGTCATTTAGTTGTTGAGGTGTTGAAATTTTCTGTAAGGTTTCAGTTGCATGGCAGCTGGATGTAGTTATTCCCTGTAAGGAGATTGGGTAGTTTATTCCATGGTGAAATCTATTGTGAGTAGCTAATTAGTTGCCTTCCTGATGTGGCCTGTTCCCAGTTGTGGTAGTTATGTTTGTGTGTCAACTTGGTGGGCCTGGTTGAGTGGCTGGGCAGCTGGTGGTAGTTATTCCCCATGATGAGACTGGCAATCAACTTCATGGTGGGATCTACCACAAGCAGCTGAGTAACTGCCTTTGGGTATATGGTCTGCTTCCTGAATATAAGCAGAAGCTTTGAGAATGGTCTCTAGCCTGTGGCACGCTTGGACCTGCGTATAGCCGTGTCATTGTTCAGCAGCCTGCTATGCTCTGCCGACCTTGGGACTTACAATGGACTTAAGTTAATGGCCTGCCATGTGGCTTGGTAACATCGGGATTGTGCCTTTTTATTTGTCAACGTTGGGGCTAGTCAGCCTCAGCAGCCAGCAGCTGTCTGAGTGAAGAAATGCCTCTAGCTCCAGTGGGCCGGGAGCAGGAGGCAGAGCTGAACCCCGAGGTTGAGGGGCTTTCACTCAGCCCCTAGAGCTTGGCACTTTGAACTTGGACTTAAAGCCTCCAAATTGTAAGAATAAACTCCTGTTTGTTAAGGCCATCCCATTGTGGTATATTTTTGTCAGAGTGGCGCTAGGTAACCAGAACACCAGTTTATATGGAAAATCTTTGAGATAGGCTTTTGATATATCTGGATTGTACATTTGACCGAGTCTTCATCTCCAGTGCCACTGGCCTGCCATGTTGTCTGCCGAACTTGGTGACAATGCCATTTTACCTGCTGGCCTTCGCTTTGTCAGCCTCAGCAGCTGGAAGTCACCTGCATTAGAAGATCTCCAGCTCCAGGGGGCCTGGAAAAAGAGGCAGAGCTGAAGCCCAACGTTCAGGGGCCTTCATTCTGCCCCTAGAGCCAGCACTATGAATTTGGACTTCTACTGTCCTGAACTGTAAAATAATAAATTTCTGTTTGTTAAGCCATCCACTTGTGGTATTACTGTTATAGCAACACTAGCTAAGACAGAGTATTTTTGGTAACTTCTTATCTTCTGAATGCCTTGGTGATTTTTTAAGTAGTTACCACACACATTACACGAGAAACAATTGAAACATAATTAACAGATGAACAATAGGTAACATACAGTCTTACCATAATAACTCTATTCCTGATATGTTCCCCTCCCATTTCTGCTGGTGTTTCTCAGTTGACATCAATATACAACCTATATTCAATAAGCTTTCTTTGTACTTATTTCTTATCAACTGGATGTTTGTATTGCTTGTGGAATTTAATTATTGAGTTTATTCCTTGAAAATGTTATATACTTGATCTTTTATAGATCACTCTCTCTTCCTTATTTTATTTTACTTTGTTCCCCTCTGTGCATAAGTGCTAGTATTTATGTAGTGCTCTTATCTTTCCGTTTGGAATACTCACTCGTGTAATACTTGCAGAGATGCTCTGATAGTGGCAAATTCTCAGGATTTCTTTTTGGTTGGGAATGTCTTGATTTCCCCCTTGATTTTGAATGACAACTTCACTGGGTAAAGAATTCTTGGTTGGTAGTTTTTTTTTTTCTTTCTGTATTTTATATACGTCCCTCCATTGTTTTCTGGCTTCTAGAGTTTCTGAGGAGAAACCTACACTGATTCTGATGAAAATCCTTGGTAAGTTATCTTGTGTTTTTCTCTTGATGCTTTTCAGTGTTTTCTTCTTGTCTTTGATTTTCAAGAATTTTGTTAGGATAAGGTGCAGAGTTGATCCTTTTAATTCTCTTCTAATTGAGGTTTTTGTAGCTTCTTGTATTTGCAGCCTTGGTTCTCTGTTCACTTTTTGAAAATTCTTTCTGATTATCTCTTGGAACATTGTTTCTGTGCCTTTATTGTTATCAGGGTGCTCTTGGACTCCAACAATTTTAACATTGGATTTCATAATTGAATGGCATATTTCCTGTTGGGTTTGTTTCTTTTTCTTTGTTCTTTTCCCTTGTTTCTCTTGACACTTGGTAAGGTCAGTTATTTTGTCTTCTAATTTATTTGTTCTGTCTTCTGTATGTTTGACTCTATTGTTTAGTGTGTCTCTAGCTTCTCCTAATTCATTTGTTTTTTTCTTCAGTTCCAGTAGTTATCTTTTTTTATGCTTTCAATTTCCATTTGAGTGTTATATTTTGTTCCTATTTCCTGATCTCTGCTAATTTATTTTCTGCATGCTTTTTACTTTCTTTAAACATATTTAGCACCATAGACTGAAAACAATCAATTCTTTGCATTTTTCTGGCCTCCATAAAAGGACTTTCTTCTTCATGTTTTGTTTTTAACTTGTCCTACTCTTGTAATGTTGTGTGTTTTACTGATTTTTATTTAACTCGGGCCATTTTGTTATCTTCCCCCACACACACACTAAATTTTGTATTCTGGTTTTGTGGGAACTTTTTCTGATCAGACACCCTAGTGGTGTGTAGCCAAGCTGCCAGCTGAAAGGCTGGTGCTTGCATCACCAGCCACTCCACAGGACAGAGATGTGGCTGAGCACCTTTGTAAAGATTCACAGCTCTGGTAATCCCACCGGCTCCCCCACTCAGCTCCTCATAGTCACTATGGGTCAGAATGCACCCAGTGGGAGCAAGCTTGGTATCTTCTCCTGACAGCCACTAAAAGGTACTCTTATCCTTAGTTTTTGTCAGTGCTGATTCAGGAATGTGGGCTGCTTAAATTCTTGAATTCAATATACATGCATGAGGGGAGGGGGTTAGCTGATCATAAACTTTGGTGTCAGTGGTGGGGCTCAACATTTTTGTGGCAAAGTGGGCAGCTCTTCATATCCTTCCCTCATGGTCACCCCTGCACAGGGTTATCTATGTTGTCTTGCTGTAGGCTGTTTCTCTGTGTATCACTCTGAAGTGTTCCCCTCAACCTGCTGCCTATGTTATTCCTCCCAGTCCTAGTGCCCATCTCTCTTGGGTCTCAGTGTGATTCAAGAGCATTCTTCTGCAGCACCATGGGCTCCTATCACTCCCTCCCGATTGCATGTCCTGTGACCTCCTATGGCCAGCTTGAGCCACCTTAAAAAAAAGTCAGGCTTTAGCTTCCTCAAATTAGCTCTTTTCCTTTGTCCCTGGTTGGGATGTTACCCAGCTCCTTATCAAAATAGCTGTGGTGAGCAAGTGCTCCCAGTGTTAGCGAGTAGGTTCTCCCAACTTCTATGCCATCCTCACTCCTCCTCTACCTTGCTTGTAGACTTACCCTGACTCACCAGCACTTCAACTGCCTCCAGAATTATGCACTGTCAATCTGTGCTTGTTTTCTTTTGCTGTTCAGTGGGTTAGTTGCTGAGGGAGTAGATGGGGCCTCCATTCACTTCACCACATTGCTCTGCCTCCCATAAAATGATTTTTTTTTTTGTCAGTTCATTCTCATTAGACATTGTAGAATGTCTGCTGCCTTATTCTGGTATGAGAGCCCTACTATGAAGTTTCAGTAATGACTCTGTAATAGTATATACTAAATTCATGCATAGTCACTCATGTTTTCAGTCTTTGTATATTTCTCTACAGACATCTAAGACCGTCTTCATTGTTACTGGCCTTTTTGGCTGTCATGCCATTTTCTTCTACATTTTTGTACTTTTCACATTACCTGTTAGCATGGAGATTAAAGTATTCACTTCATTGCTCCTTTGGATTTATGAGAAGAATGTCTTACATACAAACCTCCCCTTTTTCTACATTTCCTTTTCATTTTACCCATCATCTGTGTAACAGACCAAAATGGATGTCAGAAGAAACTCTGAAGCTTGCTCTTGAATGTAGAAGAGCTAAAGCAAATAGAAGAAAAGATGAAAAAGAAGAGCTGAACAGAAGATTTCATAAGACAGTATGAGAAGACAATGTAATATATTTCTGCAAAAAGGGCAAGGAGGCCACATTATGACCTCCTCTAATCCCAGAAGAGGAAGACAGAATCACCATCAATAGCCCAAGGCCTATTCCTGCCAGGTCAGACATGCTGCCTCCCTCCAGCCCTTTCTGCAACCGTTCCTCCCAAAGCACCCACCACCTCTCTCCTGGGTTCGATACTTCACTGCAGTGGCCACACAGAGCTCACAGATTATGGGGTTTATTAGGGAAGCACCACAGGCTACAATTCAAGTTCAGGAAAAATGCTCAGGCTCTCTCCCAGCCCACCGTCCCTCAGCCAACAGTCTCTCACAGTCTCTTTCCCAGCAGTGCTGGTCCCTCGGTGTCTCACTCAGCAATGCATGTCTCTTGTGTCTCAGGAGCACGTGTTTCTTTCAGCAGCACATCTTCCTCAGCCAGCAGTCAGAGACAGTTCTGCCTCTAGGAGGCCTCCTTTTGAGCTTGGCTGAGTGGCCAAACCAACCAATCATAGCATCAGAACTCTAAGCACCTGAGAGAGAGCCTCCCATAACATTGCATTGTGCCACACCCAACAGAAATAACCCAGGTAGATAACATTCACAATCAGGAGCTCCTCAGTTGCTCATTCCACCACTGAGTTTACAGTGACTTATGAGTAGAAAAGCCATACTAAGTACTTTACTACACTGCAGTATTATAATGAAATGTGCAATGACCCAGAGTTAGAAAACAAAAAAGGAAGAACAGGCTCAACATTTCTCAAGCTGAAAGAACAAAAGAAAGAATTCAAGCCTAGAGTTCCAATATTGAAGGATGCTGTGGGCAAAATATTGAATGACACAGGAAGCATCAAAAGAAGATGGAAGGAATACACAGTAGAGTCAATATCCAGAAAGAATTGGTGGGCATTTACCTGTTTCAGGAGGAAGCATATGACCAAGAACAGATAGAATTAAAGGAAGAAGTCCAATCTGCACTGAAGGTATTGGCAATAAGCACGTCTCCTGGAATTGACAGAATACCAAGTGAGATGTTTCAACAAATGGTGCAGTGCCGAAAGTGCTCGCTCATTTATGCCAAGAAATTTGGAAGACAGCTATCTAGAAAGCCAACTTGAAGACATCAGTTTTTGTGCCCATTCCAAAGAAAGGTGATCCAACAGAATGCAGAATTTATTGAATAAAATCAGTAATAAACATGTAAGTAAAATTTACTGAAGATAATTCCCAACCAGTTGCAGCAATACATTGACAGGGAATTGCCAGAAGTTCCAGTTGGATTTAGATGAGGATGTGAAATGAGGGCTATCATTGCTTATGTCAGATTTATCTTGGCTGAAAGCAGGGAATACCAGAAAGATAGATATACCTGTCTTTTACTGACTATGCAAAGGCATTCAACTGTGTGGATCTTAACAAATTATGGATAACATTGCGAGTAATGGGAATTCCAGAGCACTTAATTGTGTTCATGAAGAATCTGTATGTAGACCAAGTGACATTTATTCAAACAGAATAAGGATATACTGTATGGTTTAAAAGCAGGAAAAGTGTATCAGTGTTGAAAGGATTTTCACCATACTTGCTTAATTTATATGCTGAGCAAATAATCTAAGAAACTAGACTATATGAAGAAGAATATGGCATCAGGAGTGGAGGGAGTCTCATTAACAACTTGTGACATGCAGATAATATAACCTTGTCTGTTAAAAGTGAAGAAGACTTGAAGCACTTACTGATGAAGATCATTGACTGCAGTCTTCAATATGGATAACAGGTCAACATAAAGCAAGCAAAAATCCTCACAACTGGATCAGTGAGCAACATCATGATAAATGGAGAAAACATTGAAGGTAAGCGTTTCATTTTATGTTGCTCTTCAATAAATGCTCATGGAAGCAGTTGTCAAGAAATGAAACGATGTATTGCGTTGGGCAGATCTGCTGCAAAAGACCTTTTTCAAGGGTTAAAGAATTAAGCTATTACTTTGAAGACTAATGTGAGCCTGACCCAAGGCATAGTATTTTCAATTGCCACATATACCTGTGAAATCTACCTAATGACCACCAAAGAAAGATCGATGCATTTGAATTCCGGTGTTGGTGAAGAATATTGAATATACAGTGGACTGCCAGAAGAATGGACAAATCTGGCTTGGAAGAAATAGAGTCAGAATGTGCCTCTGAGGGTAGAAGGGCAAGATTTCACCTCATGTACTTTAGAGATGTTATCAGGAGATAGTTCCTGGAGAAGGAAATCATGTTTGGTAAATTAGAGGGTCAGCGAAGAAGAAGACCCTCAAAAAAGATGCATTGACACAGTAGCTGCAACAATGGGCTCAAATAGCAACGGATGTGAGAATGGTGCAGGACTGGGCAGTGTTTCATTCTCTTGGACATGTAGTTGCTCTGAGTTAGAACAGACAATGGCACATAACAACAACTGAGTTAAAGGAACATCCAGAGCACTGTTGCATCTCAGTTGTAATTGTTCCGTTATTGCTCATTGCCTCCCATTTTTTTGCCTTTCCATTTTTCTAGTCTTCCACCACTTCATCCTAATCTGGGATGACTTAGTGTTTTTATGAGGACTGCCAGTGGTGCAGTTGTTAAAGCATTTGGCTGCTAACCAAAGGTCGGCAGTCCAAACCCACCAGCCATTCCATGGGAGAGAGATGAGGCGTTCTGTTTCTGTAAAGATTTACAGCCTTGGAAACACTGTTGGACAGTTCTACTCTACAAAGTAGACTTGCTGTGAGTTGAAATT
This sequence comes from Orycteropus afer afer, assembly GCF_000298275.1. NCBI lineage: Eukaryota > Metazoa > Chordata > Mammalia > Tubulidentata > Orycteropodidae > Orycteropus > Orycteropus afer. The sequence continues at coordinate 1,707,800 of NW_006921862.1, forward strand.
GACTCAATGGCAATTTTTTTAAAAGTGTTTTGTGATTGTAGACATTATTGCTTGTCTGCTTTATTCGTTTCTTGGCAGAAGAAGACTGCTCATTTTTGAAAGTTTAAATGACTCAGGAAAAAAATCTGAAATGGGATTCTTCTTCCTCCCACAGCAGCTCTCACTTTATGGTGCACGGATTTTTGCAGGTGTGTAGCATTTCTCACTAACAACCTTCAGGGTTGGACCTATTTTTTGTGGTTATGATGGATTGAGGTTGCCAGGAAAATAAAACAAAAACAAAAAATGAAGAAGCTACTGCCTTGCAGCTCTTCCATTCCCTTACCTGAGTTATAAATGTTTTCCAAGTGAAAACACAAACATTGTCACCAAGGGATGAGTTCTTACCCTTTTCTGAGTTTTAAAATAGAATTTTAAGTCAGGAAGAGTGCAGGGAGAACTTTGAAAACAAAGTTCAGATCAATAACAATTAACATTTCCTAGCCTCTATTTTTCTACTAATGACTGAAGACATGTACTAATTAGAGAAGGCTCTCGTGTCTGGGTTTCTAGATGTACCAGATGGTGTTGCCTGAGAACTATAGAGTGCCAGTAAGAACTCTGTGCTCTTCTTTGCCGCCTTTCCTCCATCTTGCTCTTATCTGAGGACACTGAGATATGTCCTTTGCTTTGCACCGAAGCTTTTTCTTCATCCTTTATTCTCTGTTTTATCCATTTCTGATTTCATGATGCATATTCTGCCATCTTTTGTGAGTACTCTTGCAATCTTTTACTTTTACTTTTGTCCTAACCAGCCCATTTTGCTAATCTTTTTCTCTTCAGATTTCCTTTGACATCCTTATGCTAATACCTGATGTCATAGGGCTTTATTTCCCCACCAGTTCTTTCTTATTTTTTATTATTATAATTTTTTTTTTTTTAAACAAGATCACAGAAAACCAACACAGAAGCCTTCAGTGCCTTCAACTAGCACTAAGATAGTTCTGCCTCTTCAGATTTTTGACTTTTTTCACAGACTGTCTGCAAACATATGTTTTCTTCTTTTGGTTTGTTCTTCAGATATTTTTGTTGTTTGCTATTAACTCTGCTAACCAACTCTGAGAAAGCTTTGCTTTTGGCATAGAAGTTTTTAATACTGTTGAATGTTGATATTGCTTTGACACATGTTTGGTATGTATTTTCTACAGTATGAAAACCATTCATACCAGGATGACAAAGCATGGAGCTGATTATGTTTAATTGTATTCTTTTCATCAGAGCTGTTTTCTAGGACACTATTATTTACTTTATTTGTCTTACGGGGCAGTTCTACTCTGTCCTTTAGGAGCTCCACAAGTCGCTATCAACTCAATGGCAGTGGGTTTGGTAAAAATCTCTAGTGGTGTAGTACTTAAAGCATTCGGCTGCTAATTGAAAGGTCTGTGGTTTGAACCCACCAACAGCTCTGCAGAAGAAAGAAGTCTGTTTCTGTAAAGATTTAAAGCCTTGGAAACACTATGGGCAGTTCTACTCTGTCTTATAGGATCTCTATGCGTTGGGATCACTCGATGGCAGTGTTTTCTGTTTCATTTGTTGTAAATTTGTGAAAGGCGTGATATCATTGCCCTTGGAAATGAAGCTTTGTGTTGATGTGGTGTGCTTTGTTGAAACTTTCTTTAGTGGAACCGGAGACTAAAATAGTTTCTGGTTATTATCAACATTTCTTCTTAGATTATAAAAGTAAAGAGGGAACATAATCATATATTAACATTTCAGTGTATTTCCTTTCAGTTTTTCCTCCCTATAGAAATAATTGTACCAAAGTGCATACATGTAAACATTTATTTATACAAAATCTTGCATTTTTATAAAACATCAAATTATGTGTATTTCTCAGTGTCATTAAGTATTGCGAGAGCACACTGTTGACTGTCATGTGGGCACACTAATGTTTGTTTTACTTTTCCCCTAATGTTGATCATTTAGGTTGTTTTCAACACAGTATTATAAAGAATTCTTTGGTTAATACTGTCATGAATAATAAGTCTTCATATATATCCTCAGGATAATGGATTAATATATGAACACATTTTTAAAGTCAAGAACTTCTTAGAAGGCTAAAATTGAGTAAGTGTAAAGATGTTAATAAACCCTAATGGCTGGGAGCTCAGTCAGCTGAAGAGGCATCAACACTCTTCCTACCTCCACCTCCTCTTCCACCTGGCCACCACCTTAGGTGGAGAATCCCAGAGCAGGCAAGGTTTCGGGGGAAGGTGCAGAGCTCAGTCATGAGGAGTCCCCCCTCAGCTCCACCGACACATCCCCAGATGAATGTAGTTCTGCTTTTCCACCCATTTATCTCCACTCAGGTGCACAAGTTTACTGACTCTTCCTTTGGGGATTTTGTTTAATTTTGGTCACGATCCTGGTATTTATCAAAGAAGATAGCTTTTATCCACTATGTCCTAGCCTTTTTCTCCAGCTATTTGTGAACATTGGTATACAAACTAAAATGTCTTCTCTAACCGCTGGTATTCCTTCACCAGTGAAGATAGTATGCACTGCTGTTTAGTTGGATCTGACTCATAGCGACCCCTCCTTGGGTTTCTGAGACAATATCACTACGGAAGTAGATTGCCCAACCTTCCTTCTGGGGAGCTGCTGGTGGATTTGAACCAGCCAGCAGCCTTCTGGTTAGCAGCCAATGCCTTAGGCACTATGCTATCAGAGAGGACCACTAGGGGGAACCCAACCTCAGAACCTGCTGAAGGATTCACTTAAGAACTTAGGAGACAAATTGGAATTCCACTTACCTTGTAAAAATCAGTTAATTTAAGTAAGTATTTAATTCCATTGGTGTGGTATCTATTAAGCTGAGAACTCACAATCAAGATTATTTCTGGCACCACAGTGCTAATTATTAGACCACAACAATGTTGACTTTAGCTTTTCTCAATCCTTGTCTTCTGAGTTTTTTATACTGATAATTTTTTTTTTCTTAAAAAACTATGTATTCTAAAATAGACTGATTTAGAACTTTTCACGTTGTTATAAAATGCCCTTGTGCTCTGTGCATGACTTTAACTTCTAAATAAATTATTTTGAGTTATTAGTTAACATTTCCATTTTGAGATTTCCATATTGAAATTAGTAAACTGTCTTTATGCAAAATTATTTCAGCTATTACAGTTCTATCACGATCCTAGGAAGCCAGCAACAGAAATAATTAAAAACTGTTACAAATAGCATTTGTATCTATATTTAAAAAGCTCTTCAATTGATCAAGCAGATGTTGTTAAAGATTTTTGTCTTTGATATGATAAATTTCCCATTAATTTTGAAAATATGAATAGTTGAGCTGCAATTTGTGAAAGTTTAAGCAGCTGTCCTGACAAACCACTTGATAAATTTGTAGCTGAGACTTTTTTTAGGCAGTGATTAAGTTCTAAAGCTTTGTGCTCTGTATTTTTTTGTTCAGACATGTGTATTTGAATTTCTTTCCTTTTGTGAGTTTAGAGGGTATGACACATATTTCATACACAGGCACACCACACACATGTATATAGATACATATACATACGTATGTGTGTGTATACACACACACACACACACATAGGAGCTCTGGTGCTGTAGTGCCTAAGGCATTTGACTGATAACCAGAAGGCTTGTGGTTCAAACCCACCAGCCACTTCTCGGAAGGAAGGCTGGGCAATCTACTTCTGTAGAGATACCACCTTGGAAACCCAAGGAGGGGTTGCTATGGGTCAGAACCAACGCAACAGCAGAGAGTTGGTTTTATATATGTGTGTGTGTGTGTGTAGGTGTATGTCTATGTGTGTTTGCATATATCTGTTGTTGTTAAGTGCTGTGGAATCAGTTCTGACTTGTAGGGACCTTGTCTACAACAGAAGGAAACACTGCCCTGTCCTGTGCCATCCTCACAATTGCGGACATATTTGATCCCATAGTTGGAGCCACTGTGGTAGTTCATCTCATTGAGGGTAGTCTTTATCTTTTTTTTCTGACCCTGTCCTTATTAAGCATGATGTCTTTCCCCAGGAATTGGTCCCTCCTGTGATCTGTGATGACATGTCCAAAGTCCATGTGACAAAGTCTCACCATCCTTACTTCTCAGGAGCATTCTGGTTGTATTTCTTCTAAAACAGATTTGGTCATTCTTCTGACAGTCTAATATATTCAAAATTCTTCACCAACATCATAATTCAAGGGCATCAATTCTGCAAATCAATTATGCAGTCTTTCTTATTCATTGTTAGCTTTCACATGCATATGAAAAACCAAAAAAACAAACTCACTGCTATCGAGTTGATGCCAACTTGTAGCGACCCCCTTTGGGTTTCAGAGGGGGGTAAATCTTTATGGAAGTAGATTGCCCACTCTTCCTTCCATGGGGTGGCTGGTGGGTTTGAACCGCCAACCTTCTGGTTAGCAGTCAAATGCCCTAGGTGCATATGAGGCAACTGAAAATACTATGGCTTGGGTCAAATGCACCTTAGTCCTCAAAATGACATCCTTGCTTTTTAACACTTTAAAGAGGGTTTTGGCAGCACTTCCGCACAATACAGTAAATCGTTTGATTTCTTGTATCAGTGCTTATATGGGTTAATTGTTGATCCAAGTAAAATGAAATCCTTGACCACTTCAGTACTTTCTTCATTTATCATGGTGTTGCTTATTGGTCCAATTTTGAGGATTTTTTTATACATTTTATGTTGAGGTGTAATCCATATTGAAGGCCGTGTTGTTGTTGTTTGGTACCATCACGTCTTCTCCAACTCTTAGCTACCTCATGTACAGCAGAATGAAATGCTGCCTGGTCCTATGCCAGCCTCACGATCCTTGCTATACCTGAGCCTATTGCTGCAGCCACTGTGTCTATCCATCTCGTTGAGGGCCTTCCCTTTCTTCGTTGAAGAAGGCTGTAGTCTTTGATATTCATCAGTAAGTGCTTCAAATTCTCTTTCAGCAAGGAAGGTTGTGTCATCTGCGTTATCACAGATTATTAATGAGTCTCCCTCTAATCCTAATATTTCATTCTTCATAAAATCTAGCTTTTTGGAAGTATTTTCTCAGCATATAGATTGAATAAGTGTCGAGAAAATCCTTTGAACTGTGACATACATCTTTCCTGGTTTTAAACCATGCAGTATCCCCTTGTTCTGTTTGAACAACAGACTCCTGGTCTATGTATAGATTCCTTATGAGCACAATTAAGTGTTCTGGGAATTCCCATTCTTCTCAATGTTATTCATAATTTGTTACGATCCACATAGTCAAATGCTTTTGCATAGTCAATAAAACACAGGTAAACATCTTTCTGATATTCTCTGCTTTCATCTAAGATCCATCTGACATCAACAGTGATATCCCTTGTTCTACAACCTTTTCTGAAGCTGGCTGGAATTTCAAGCAGTTCCCTGTCAATATACTACTGCAACTGATTTTGAATTATCTTCAGCAAAATTTTAGTTGTGTGTGGTATCAATTATATGTGTGTGCTTTATGTGTGTATACACACATACACTCACAGAGTTGTTGTTTTCAGGTGCCATCGAGGCAATTCCAACTCATAGCGACCCTGTGTGTAACAGAAGGAAACACTGCCCTGCCCTGTACCTCCTCACTGCCCTTGCTATATTTGAGCCTATCATTGTAGCCACTGTGTCAGTCCACATCATTGAGGGTCTTCCCCTTTGTCTCTGACCACCAAGCATGATATCCTCCTCCAGGGATTGGTCCCTTTTGACCTTATGACCAAAGTAGGTAATACCAAGTCTGGACCTTCTTATTTCTAAGGAGCATTCTGGCTGCACTGCTTCCTGGAGAGATGTGTTTGTTCTTGTGGCAGTACATGGTATTTTGAGTATTCTTCCCCAGCACAGTTCAAAGGCATCAGCTCTTCTTCAGTCTTCCTTATACATTGTCCAGCTTTCACATGCATATGAGGCAGTTGAAAATACCATGTCTCACGTTAGGTGCACCTTCATCTTCAAAGTGACAACTTTGCTTCTTAACACTTTATAAAGGTCTTTTGCAGCAGATTTGCCCAGTTCAGTACCTGGTCTGATTTCTTGACTACTGCTTCCATGAGTGTTGATTGTGGATCCAAGTAAAATGAGATCTTTGACAACTTCAATCTCTTCTCCATTTATTAGGATGTTGCTTTATTGGTCCATTTGTGAGGATTTTTGTTTTCTTTGTGTTGAGGTGTAATCCTTACTGAAGACTGTAATCTTTGATCTTCATCAGTAAATGCTTCAAGTCATCCTCACTTTCAACAAGCAGGGTAGTGTCATCTACATACTGCAGGTTGCTAATGAGTCTTCCTCCAAACCTGATGCCATGTTCCTCTTTCGTATGGTCCAGCTTCTTGTATTATTTGCTCAGCATAAGATTGAATAAATATGGTGAAAAGATACAACCCTGACACACAGCCTGCCTGGTTTAATCCATTCAGTAGTCCCTTGTTCTGTTTAAATGACAGGCTCTTGGTCTATGTACAGGTTCCTCATGAACACAATTAAGTGTTCTGGAATTCCCGTTCATCATAATGGTATCTATAGTTACGATCCACATGTTTGAATTCCTTTGCACAGTCAATAAAACACAGGTAAACACCTTTCTAGTATTATTTGCTTTCAGCCAAGATCCATATGACATCAGTAATGATATCCCTTGTTTCATGACCTTTTCTGAATCCAGCTTGCATTTCTAGAAATTCCCTGTCAATGTACTGCTACAGCCATTTTTGAATTATCTTCAGCAAAATTTTACTTGCTTGTGATACTAATGATACTATTTGATAATTTCTGCATTCTGTTGGATTATTTTTCTTTGAAATGGGCACATATGGTGGTTATGTTTGTGTGTCAACTTGGCTGGGCCTGGTTGAGTGGCTGGGCAACTGGTGGTAGTTATTCCCCATGATGAGACTGGCAATCAACTCCATGGTGGGATCTACCACAAGCAGCTGAGGAGCTGCCTTTGGGAATGTGGTCTGCTTCCTGTATTTAAGGAGGAGCCTTGGGAATGGTTTCTAGCCTGTGGCATGCTTGGATCTTGCATGTAGCCATGTCGTTGCGCAGCAGCCTGCTATGCTCTGCCAACCTTGGGACTTACAATGGACTTAAGTTAATGGCCTGCCATGTGGTTTGGTAACATCAGGAATGTGCCTTGTTACTTGTCAGCTTTGGGAGCTTCTCAGCCTCAGCAGTCAGCAGCTGTCTGAATGAAGAAACGCCTCTAGCTCCAGTGGGCCGGGAGCAGAAGGCAGAGCTGGACCCCAAGGTTGAGGGGCTTTCATCCAGCCCCTAGAGCCTGACACTTTGAACTTGGACTTAAAGCCTCCGAATTGTAAGAATAAACTCTTGTTTGTTAAGGCCATCCCATTTGTGGTATATATTTCCTGTCAAGAGTGGCACTAGGTAACCAGAACAGCACAAATATTGGTCTGTTTCAGTCAGTTGACCAGGTAGCTGTCTTCCAAATTTCCTGGCATAGACAAGTAACGCCTCCAGAGCTAGATTCATTTGTTGAAACATCTCAATGAGTATTCCATCAATTCCTGGAGCCTTGTTTTTCTCCAGTTCCTTCAGTGCAGTTTGGATTTCTTCCTTCAATCCTTTGGTTCTTGATCATATGCTACCTCCTGAAATAGGTAAACAGTGATGAGTTCTTCCTGGTACAGTGACTCTCTGTATTCCTTTTATCTTCTATTGATGCTTCTTGCATCATTTAATATTTTGCCCATAGAATCCATTAATATTGCATTTTGAGGCTTGACTCACACACATACATATATATACTATATAAACTCAAATGAAACTGACTGCCACTGAGTAAATTGTAATTCATGTTGTTGTTGTTATCTTCTGTCAAGTCATCACCAACTCATGGTGACCTTATATACAATAGAACAAAACACGTCCCAGTCTTGAGCCAGCCTCATGATCTTTGCTATCCCTGAGTCCATCGTTGCAGTGTCAGTCCATCTGGTTAAGGCCCTTCCTCTTTTTTGTTGGCCCTCCTCTTTACCAAGCATGATATTCTTCTCCACCAAATGATCCCTTTTGACAACTTGACCAAATTAGGTCAGATGAAGCCTGGCCGTTCTCAATTACAAGGAGCATTCTGGCTGCACTTCTTCCAGGACAGATTTGTTAGTTCTTTTAGCAGTCCATGGTACTCTCAGTATTCTTTGCCAACACCACAACTCAAAAGCATCAACTCTCCTTTAGTCTTCCTTATTCATTGTCCAGCTCTCACATGCATAGGAGACAAGTGAAAATACTATGGCTTGGGCTAGGTGCACCTTAGTCTTCAAGGAGACATTTTTGCTCTTCAGCACTTGAAAGTGGTCTTTTGCAACACCCAGACACTATGGGAGAGAGAGCCAATAGATCTATCATCATAGGACCGTAGTACTGGGGGACACCAGACTCAATTGGCAAAACAAAATACATAAAAGCCTTGTTCCTCATCCTACATTGGTGAGTAGCAACTGGGGTTTTAAAAGCTTTCAGGCAGCCATCTAAGATGCAGCTAATGGTCTCCTAGTGTCAGAAGTGAAGAAGAATGCAAAAAAAGAAAAGAAAAAAACAAGGGGCCTTTGGAAACAATCAGCCATAGGACACTATAGCCCTCGAGACCAAAGGAACTAGATGGTTCCTGGCTATCAATGCCAACCACTCAGGAAAGGATCAAATCTGGAGATCCTGGATTGAGTGGGAGGAAAAATGTGGAACAAAATCCCAAAACTCAATAATGACGAGAATTACTGTTCAGAGGAAGTTTGATGAGACCCCCAATACTATGGCCCTGGAATACATTCTGCACTTGGAATAAAATTCACCCCCAGGGGCTGGCTATCAGTCCAATAGTTAACAAAATGTACATGCAGACCACTCAACCCAGGATGACACACCCACATACTCTATGGTAATACATCCCTTAGAGCAGTGGACCACGGGGCACCAGAGGACCAACATTCAGGCTGAACAAATGAGGACAAATGGGAGTCCATAAATATGAGGGGCACAGGGGGGAGAGTTACAGGTTAGGGAGAGGAGGTGATGGGGTTAGGGTTGGACATGGTAAATGGGGAGTGAAACTAAATGTACATGTAATGTTGAATATAAAACAAGATCTTAAAATTAAAAAAAAAAGCAAAGATGTATGTAAATAATTAGACCAATGGACTAGTGGACCATGCAAACCTCAGAGTAGATAACCATGAACCCAGAAGAATTAAATGGTGCCCAGCTACCACTGTCAACCACTCAGAGAGGGATCTGTGCTGGAGATCCTGGATAGAGCAGAAGGACAATGTGGGACAAAACTCAAAATGATAAAAACAAAGAAGGCCAGGTTTACTGGTCTCTTAGAGCGTGGTGAGATCCCTGAGCTTATGGTCCCTAGTTACCCTTCAGGTCTGGAACTGAATTTACTCCAGTGGCTTTCAGCAAAACAATAGACAGACATATGTTGTTGTTGTTTGCCGTCGTGTCGGCCCCAACTCATAGCAACCCCTCCTTGGGTTTCCAAGGCAGTATCACTACGGAAGTAGGATTGCCCAACCTTCCTTCCGAGGAGTGGCTGGTGGGTTTGAACCGCCAGCCTTCTGGTGAGCAGTCAAGTGCCTTAGGCACTATGCTACCAGAGCTCCTAGACAGACATATAGGGTGAACATTTACATCCCTTATGTTCTCCCATGATTCATCATTCTGAGGAGAGTATCTATATGATATAAATGTTCAGCAGACATATAGGGTGAACATTTACATCATATAGATACTCTCCTCAGAATGATGAATCATAGGAGAACATAAGGGCAGTATTTGCACAGGGAGATAGCTCAGGGGCAGGAATGAATAGATAAGAAGGACAGAGGGAAGAGGTAACTGCATGGAGGAAGTGGGACGACAGCTGTTACATTGTGGGGATTACAGTCAATGTCATTGGAACAAAATGTGTATAAACTTATGTATGGAAAATGAATTTGCTCTATAAACTTTCACCCAAATCACAATAAAAATTAAAAGGAAAAAAAAAAAGTGGTGTTTTGCAATAGATTTGCCCAATGCAATATGTTGTCTGATGTCTTGACTGCTGCTTCTATTGGTGTTGATTGTAGAACCAAGTAATGTGAAGTCTTTGACAACTTCAATCTTTTCTCGATTCATCATGGTGCTGCTTATTGGGCCAGTTGTAAGGATTTTTGTTTTCTTTATATTGAGGTGTAATCCATGCTGCAGACTATAGTCTTCAATTTCTTCAGTAAGTGCTTCAAGTCATCTTCACTTTCAGTGAGCAAAGTTGTGTCATCTGCATATCTCAGGTTGTTAATAAGCCTTCCTCCAAACCTGATGCCATGCTCTTCTTCATATAGTCCAACTTCTCAGATTATTTGCTCAGCATACAGATGGAATATGTATAGTGAAAGGATAAAACCCTGACACATTTCCTTTCTGATTTTAAACCATGCAGTATCCTTTTGTACTATTGGAATGACAGCCTTCTGGTCTATGTACAGGTTCTTCATGAGTACAGTTAAGTGTTCTGGAATTCCCATTTTTCTCAATGTCATCCATAATGTGTTATGATGTACACAATCAAATGCTTTTGTGTAGTCAATAAAACATAAGTAAATATCTTTCTGGTATTCTTTGCTTTGAGCCAATATCAATGATATCCTTCATTCCACATCCTCTTCTAAATCCAGCTTGTGTTTCTGGAAGTTCTTTGTCAGTATACTGCTGCAACAATTTTTGAATTATCTTCAGAAAGATTTTATTTGCATGAAATGTTAATGATATTGTTCCATAATCTCCATATTCTGTGAGATCACCTTTCTTTGGAATGGGTGCAAATATGGATCTCTTCTAGTCAGCTGGCCAGGTAGCTGTCTTCCAAATCTCTTGGCATAGCCAAGTGAGTGCCTCCAGCACAGCATTTGATTGTTGAAACATCTCAATGGGTATTCCGTCAATTTCTGGACCCTTGTTCTTTGCCAATTCCTTCAGTTCAGCTTTGACTTCTTCCTTCAATACCATTGGTTCTTGATCATATGCCACCTCCTGAAATGTATGAAGATCGACCAGTTCTTTTTGGTATAGTGTCTCTGTGTCTTCCTTCCATCTTTTTTGATGTTTCCTGTATCATTCAATATATTGCCCATAGAATTTTTCAATATTGCAATTCAAGGCTTAATTTTTTTCTTCAGTTCTTACAGCTTGAGAAATGCTGAACATGTTCTTCCCTTTTGGTTTTCTAACTACAGGTCTTTGTACATTTCATCATAATTATTGGCTTTGTCTGCTCAAGCTGCTCTTTGAAATCTTCGGTTCAGCTCTTTTATCTTGTCATTTCTTCCATTTGCTTTAGGTACTCTCTGTTCAAGGGCAAGTTTCAGAGTCTGTTCTGACATCCATTTTGGTCTTTTCTTCCTTTCTTGTCTTTTCAGTGACCTCTTGCTTTCTTCACACATGGTGTTATTGATGTCATCCCATGATTGATTCCTCTGGTTTTCGGTCATTGGTGTTCAATGCATCCAATCTATTCTTTAAATGGTCTCTAAATTTAGGAGGAATATCATTCAATATATTGCCCATAGAATCTTTCAATATTTCAATATAATCAAGGTCATATTTTGGGCTCTTATGGACTCATTTTAATTGTCTTCAATTTCAATTTGAACTTGCATATGAACAGTTGATTGTCTGTTCCACAATCATCTCCTGGCCTTATTTTGCCTGAAGATACTGAGCTTATCCATCACCTCTTGCCAGAGAAGTAGTCAATCTGATTCCTGTGTATGCCATTGGGCAAAGTCCATGTGTATAGCTGCCGTTTGTGTTGTTGAAAAAAGGTATTTGCAATGAAGAAGTCATTGGTCTTGCAAAATTCTGTCATGCAATTTCCAGCATTATGTCTATCACCTGTATTTTCCAACTACTGGTGATTCTTCTTTGTTTCCAAGTTTTGCATTCCAATCGCCAGTGATAATTAACACATCTTGATTGCATGTTTGGTCAATTTCAGACTACAGAAGTTGGTAAAAATCTTTAATTTCCTAATCTTTGGCTCTGGTGTTTGGTGCATAAATTTGAATTATAGAAGTATTAACGGGTCTTCCTTGTAGACATATGGATATTATCCTCTCACTGACAGATTTTTACTTAAGGATAGATCTCAAATCATTCTTTGTGATGATTAATGCCATGCTATTCCTCTTTAGTTTGTCATTCCCGGCATAATAGATATATGATTGCCTGGTTCACAATGGCCAAAAACAGTCCATTTCAGCTCACTAATGCCTAGGATATAGATGTTTATGCATTCCGTTTTATTTTTGACAGTGTCCAGTTTTCCTGGATTCATAGTTCATATATTTCATGTTCCAGTTATTAATGGATGTTTACAGGTGTTTCTTCTCCTCTTGAGATGTGCTACAGCAGCAAATGGAGGTCCCAAAAGCCTTACTGAGCTCTGGTAGCATAGTGGCTAAGACAGTTGCCTGCTAACCAGACGGCTGGCAGTTCAAACCCACCAGCCACTCCTCGGA
>NW_006921862.1:1720996-1756806 GCF_000298275.1 Orycteropus afer afer
CCTTCCTTCCGAGGAGTGGCTGGTGGGTTTGAACCACCAGCTTTCTGGTTAGCAGTCAAGTGCTTTAGCCACTATGCTACCAGAGCTCCCATATACTATATATGTGTGTATATATGTGGACATATACATATTGCTACTGTATGTTCAATCTTATTTGGAAGTGAGGATGCATATACTCTATTTTTTTTAAAAAAATATATATATTTAAAAGTACTCAGTTCATCCTTTCTTTATCTGATTTTATTTTTATTTTTACTTTGTCTAGGTTGAAGAAATTGTGGATATTGGATCATTTGCCCCAGAAGACATCCATATTCCTAAAATCTATGTACATCGCCTTATAAAGGGAGAAAGATATGAGAAAAGAATTGAGGTAATTGATTTTGCTTATTTCACAGTAGTTATGGATTTGACAGGATTTATAGATCTGCATTACCAGAGATATGTATCCCTGAGGCCATTTTGGATGATAAGGAATTATGGAGTTAGACTTCAGCAAGAATCTTGCTTCAGATCTTAGTGGGAGATTTGCTGTGCCCTCTCTAAGAGGACATGATTCTTGCATCAGTATCTTGTCTGTTATTGTCCAGACTGGGAGTTGCTTTGCATTCCTTAGGTATATATCACCAAGTCATATGGTTCCCTAGACTTCTTTATAGGTTTGTGTATCTTTTCTAACTCATGATGCATGGTTTGTCTGGTTGTCTCACAGTGAAGAGAAAGATAATATGGTCTTTGGTGGCTTCACCTCTCTTGGCCATTTAATGTTTCATTGTTCATGAATGTCTGCTTTGGAGTTGCTCTGCACTTTCATATAGTGCAGAAAGATAATGAGTTTTCATTCGGTGTGGTCAGCTAAGGTGACCATTTGATCATGGCAATAAGCGATTCTAAGGGAACTGAAGGTAATCCGAGGACACCAAGAGCAGAAAGAATGGCTTGCTGGGCCAGAAATGACATCAAGTTTCAGAAGTGCCTAGGGATTAGCAATAGAATAGACATGCAGAAAGTTGTTGTTGTTGTTTTATGTGCTGTCGAGTCGGCCCCGACTCATAGCAACCCCTCCTTGGGTTTCTGAGGCAGTATCACTATGGACATAGATCGCCCCATCTTCCTTCCGAGGAGTGGCTCGTGGGTTTGAACTGCCAACCTTCTGGTTAACAGTAAAGTGCCTTAGGCACTATGCTACCAGAGCTGAAAGTAGCAGAGGATATTAGAGAATCGGAGACACCTGAGGACATCAAACAGAAGTACATTCTGGCATCCAAAACTGGTGTCAGGGGGCTACAGAGAAAGGATGGGGCATTTGCAAACAGGAACCGGAGTCCATTTCAGTGTGATTTTGTAATGGAAATAGTTTCTTTTAACTTTTACTGTGATTTGGGTGAAAGTTTACAGAGCAAATTCATTTTCCATATGGCAGTTCATACACATTTTGTCTCATGACATTGACTGAGAATTCCCCACAGTGTAACAGCTTTCTTCCCAATGCCTCCCTGTAGTTACCTCTTCCCTGTGTCTTTCCCTGTCATGCACTCCTGCCCCTCAAGCTGTTTCCCTGTTCATGCACTGCCCTTCTGCTCTTCCATGACTGAATGTTCCAAATAGTGTATCTACCTGATACAAATGTTCAACCCATATGCCTGTCTGTTATTTGGCTGGAAGCCACAGGAGTGAGTTCAGTTCTAGGTCTGAAGGGTAGCTAGGGGATGTAGTCTCAGTGGTCTCACCAGACTTTACCAGATCAGCAAACCTCGTCTTTTTTTTATGATTTTTAGTTTTGTTCCATATTGTTCTCCCACTCTATCCTGGATATCCTACACTGATCCCCCTCCGAATGGTTGACAGTGGTAGCCGGCCATCATCTGGTTTTCTGGTGTCATGGTCATGCAGGCTGAGGATCACATGATCTATCAGTCCCTTGGACTAATTGTTTCCATGTGTGTTTGGTTTTCTTCATTGTTCTTTTTTCTGAATGTGAGAAGACTCAGCATTGTATGTAGATGGTCACTTGTGTACTTTTTTTTTTTTTTTTTTACTGTGATTTGGGTGAAAGTTTACAGAGCAAATTCACTTTCCCTATAGCAGTTCACATACATTTTGTCTCATGACATTGACTACAACTTCCCACAGTGCAACAGCTCCCCTCCCACTTCCTCCCCACAGTTACCTCTTCCCTGTGTCCTTCCCTCCATGCACTCCTGCACCCTGAGCTGTCTCCCTGTGCATAAGCAGCCCTTTTATTCTCCCATGATTGTTCTCTCCAAGGAATGTATCTACCTAATGCAGATGTTCACCCCATATGCCTGTCTTTTGTTTGGCTGGAATTCACAGGAGTGGGTTCAATTCCAAACCTGACGGGCAGCTAGGAGCCATAGTCTCAGTGGTTCTATCATACCAGCGAACCTGGTCCTTTTTTTTTTAAGTGATTTTGAGTTTTGTTCCACATTATTCTCCCACACTATCCAGGATCTCCTACATAGATCCCTCTCCGAGTGGTTGACAGTAGTAGCCAGGCACCATCTAGTTCTTCTAGTCTCATAGTCATATAGGCTGAGGATCTCATGGTGTACCAGTTACTTGGACTAATTGTTTCCATGCATCTTTGATTTCCTTCCTTCTTCTTTGCTGTGGACAAGGAGAGACCGACCCATCATTGCATCTAGATGGGTGCTTGCAAGGTTTTAAGAACCCAGTCAGTACTCGCCAAAGCAGGATGTGGAATGGTGTTTTGTGTAGCATGTTATGCCAATTGAGCTCGATGTCCCCTGCGACTATGGTCCCTACCCCACAGGTCCAACTATTTGCTCCCTCTGGGTAGCTGGCTGTGACCAAAACCTTGTCCTTTGTCAGCTCTACTATATACCTGGGAATTCTTACAGAATATACAAATACACTTGTCGAAACATTATGACTGCCAACCCTATATATGGTCATGGGCACACTCCCTGCAAAGTTTCCCCTGCATAGAAATACCTTATAGTGCAACCTGTGCACACATCTGTCCACCCATATATCTATGTTTGCCTTCACTGACAATGCAGTACTGTATGTGCAGAAGGGTTCATCTTTGTTGTCTATACCTCCCATGTACCTCTCTATGTCTTCCTCTTCCTCAGTGCCACCATATTGATCACTCACATTTGATACATTGCCTTTCTGTTCACCCAAATCACTACTTGTCTCTACCTATGTAGCAGTGTTCCCCTCCTGCCCCTGGTAAACTGTTTTGGTTAGCTGGTGCCACTCTGACAAGAACATATCACAAATGGGATGCTTGAACAAAAAGGAGTTTGTTACAAACAGGAGTTTGTTCTCTTACCATTTGAAGGCTTTAAGTCTGAGTTCAAAGTGCCATGCTGTAGGGACTGGTTGAAAGCCCCTTAGCCGTGGGCTTCAGCTCTGCCTCCTGCTTCTGGCCCACTGAAGCTATAGAGGCTTTTCTTCACTCAGACAGCTGCTGGCTGCTGAGATTTACAAGCCCAAGATTGACAGGTAAAAAGGCACAGTCCCAGTATTACCAAACCCCACAGCAAGCCATTAATTCAAGTCCACTAGAAGTCCCAAAGTTGGCAGAACATGGCAGGCTGCTACATGCAGGATTCAAGTGTGCCATAAGCTAGAGACTGTTCGCCAAGGCTTCTCCTTATACACAGGAAACAGACCACATCCCTAAGGCAGCTACTCAGCTCCTCACAGTAGATTCCACCATGAAGCTGATTACCAGTCTCATGGGGAATACTACATCCAGCTGCCCAACCACTCAATCAGGCGCAGCCAACAAAGAAAATTTCCTTCCGTATGTAAACCTTTCCTTGACTTTTTACAATAATGAACTAATACCATATTTGTCCTTTTGTGATTGACTTACTTCACTCAGCATAATGTCCTCCAAGTTCATCCATCTTATGCAGTGTTTTGCAGATTGTACAATATTCTTTAGTGTTGCATAGTATTCCATTGTGTGTATGTACCATAGTTTGGTTATCCATTCTTCTCTTGATGGGCACCTAGATTGTTTCCATCTTTTGGCTATTGTAAATAGTGCTGCGATGAACAGGAGTGTGCATATATTTGTTCTTGTCCTGGCTCTTACTTCTTTAGGATATGCCTATTAATGGGATTGCTGGAGCAAATGGTATTTCTAATTCCAACTTTTTAAGGAATTGTCATACTGCTTTCCACAGTGGTTGTATCATTTGACAGTCCCACCAGCAGTGTATGAGAGTCCTAATCTCTCTGCATCAGCACCAGCATTTGTTATTTTCTGTCTTGTTGAACTTTGCTACTAGTGCTGGAGCAAGATGGTATCTCATTGTTGTTTTGATTTGCATCTCTTTAATGGCCAGTGATCATGAGCATTTCTTCATATGTTTGTTGGCCCCCTGAATATCCCCTCTGGTGAAGTGTCTATTGATGTCTTCTGCCCATTTTTTAATTGGAATATGAGTCTTTTTGTTGTTGAAGTGTTGGAGTTTTCTATAAATTCTAGAGCTAAGTTCCTTGTCAGATATGTCATTACTGAATATTTTTTCCCAATGTGTAGGTTCTCTTTTGACTCTTTTGGAGAAGTCTTTGGAAGCACGTATAAATTTAATTTTTAGATGGTTCCATTCATCTAGTTTCTCTTCTGTTGTTTGTACATCTTGGGTTATGCTTGATAGTCTTATCTGTGCCATAAATGAGGGTCCCTAAATTTGCCCCTAGTTTTTCTTTGAGGAATTGTCTAGTTTTAGGCTTCACATTTAAGTCTTTGATCCACTTGGAGCTAGTTTTGTGTATGGTGTGAGATACAGATCTTGTTTCATTTTTCTGCAAATGGATATCCAGTTTTCCCAGCACCATTTGTTAAACAGACATTCTCTTCCCCATTTAATGGATTTCAGCCCTGTGTCTACAATCAGCTGACCATAGGTTGATGGATCTATTTCTGGGTTCTCAATTCTATTCCATTGGTCTGTGTCTGTCATTGTAACAATACTAGGCAGTTTTGACTACTGTGGCTGTAAATAGGTTTTAAGATCTGGGCGTGTGAAACCTCCTATTTTGTTCTTCTGCTTCAGTAATGCTTTGCTTATCTGAGGTCTCTTTCCTTTCCATGTAAAGTTAGTGATTGGTTTTTCCTTAAAGAATATCCTTAAAGAATGTTGATGGGATCTAGATTGGGGTTGAATTGAATGTATAGATTGCTTTGAGTGGAACTGACATTTTTACAATGTTCAGTCTTTCTATCCACGAGCACGGTGTGTTCTTCCATTTATGTAGATCTTTTATGGTTTCTTGACATAGTCTTTTTTTTTTTTTTTTTTTATTAGGATTTGGGTGAAGATTTACAGAGTAAATTCACTCTTCATACAGCAGTTCACATATACTTTGTCTCATGTCATTGACCAAAATTTACAATGCAGCAGCTCCCCTCCCACTTCCTCCCCATAGTTACCTCCTCCCAGTGTCCATCCCTTCATACTCTTCTGCACCCTGAGAGGCCCATTTGACATAGTCTTTTATAGTTTTCTTATTACAGGTCTTTTGTGTCCCTGGTGAGATTTATTCCCAAGTATTTTATTTTTTTGGTAGCTATTGTAAATGGCTGGCGGTTCAAACCCACCAGCCACTCCTTAGAGGGAAGGTTGGGCAATCTACTTCCGTAGTGATACCACTTCAGAAACCCAAGGAGGGGTCGCTTTGAATCAGGTCTGACTCAATGGCACATAACAACAACATTGTAAATGGTATTGATTTCCTTATTTCTTTTTCTGTAATCTCTTTGCTGGTATAGAGAAATCCAACTGATTTTTGGATGTTGATCTTATATCTTGGCATGATGCTAAATCTCTCAATTAGTTCAATAGATTTTTTACTGAGTCTTTTGGCTTTTCTATGTACAGGATCATATCATCAGCAAATAGGGATAGTTTGACTTCTTCCTTATCAATTTAGAGGCCTTTGATTTCCCTTTCTTGCCTTATTGTCCTGGCCAGGACTTCCAATACAATGTTGAATAGAAGTGGTGATAGAGGGCATCCTTGTCTGGTTCCTGTTCTCAAGAAAATGGTTTCAGTCTCTATACATTGAGAGTAATGTTGGCTGTTGGTTTTCCATATATGCCTTTTATTATGTTAAGGAATGTCCCTTCTGTTCCTGTTTTGCTAAGAGTTTTGATCAGGAATGGGTGTTGGATTTTATCAAATGCCTTTTCTGCATTAATTGATATGATGACATTGGTTCTTTTTCTAATGTTGAACCATCCTTACATACCTGATATGCACCCCACTTGGTCATAATGCATTATTTTTTTGGTATGTTGTTGGAGTCTATTGGCTAGCATTTTGTTGAAGATTTTTGTATCTATATTCATGAGGGATATTGGTCTGTTGTTTTCCCTCTGAGTGATGTCTTTGCCTGGTTCTGGTATCAAGGTTATGCTTGCTTCATGAAATGAATTTAGGAAGATTCTGTAATGAGAATAGTTTCTTGCCTGTTTCTGGATACTTCTATGATTGATTCCTGCTACACATTTGTAGCAAAACCTGGTGTAGTAGGGGTAAAAGGCAGTTGGCAGCAAGAACACTTGGTGAACCCTTCTTGATAGCCCTGCAAAAACAGATTCTGAAAGTCTTATCCTTCTTCTTTGCTCTGTCCCTTAGCACCTATGAAGAATTCGTTTGCAGGAGTCTTAAGAATAAGCGTGGTAACAGTCTGTGTGACAGTGATAAGGGGATTCTTTTCCTTCAAAGGGACAACATGGGTCTGTCTTCTTCACACCAATCTGATATATTTTATTTACTTCCCAAGGAATGAGTGCTGTCACCAAATGTCACCCAAGTTATTCACTTTTGAACTCTCCCTTAGATTGCTTATTTAGTAGTAATGGGACACAAATTTTTGTCCACTATTTCAGTAGTGGTGAAAAAAAAAAAAACATGGTTTACCTTCAACATGAAGAATTTGTTTCTGTTCATTTTAAAGCGTCTGTCAGTTCGGAAAGAGGAAGATGGAAAAACCAAATCTGGTAAAGCTGGAGATAACACAAGGGAACGTATCATCAAGCGGGCAGCTCTTGAATTTGAAGATGGCATGTATGGTATCCTTTATCCTTCTGGGACTGGGCAGTGACATAACTTTCAATTTTACCATATTGATCAGGGTACTAGGCCTCCTGGTAGTGGTTTATCTCTATTTGTTCCAAGATAACTTTTAATCTGGGCTTTGAATCAGTTCATTCTGGTCTGTCTCCCACTGAGAATTTGCCTATAATTGATTTTCTATACCAGATACGGGCAAGGAGCTCTGGTGTAGTAGTGGATGAGGCCCTTGGCTGCTAACTGAAAGGTCAGCGGTTCCAACTCACCAGCCACTCCTCACGAGGAAGATGGGGCAATATACTTCCGTAAAGATTTACAGCCTTGGAATCCCAATGGGGGTCACTCTGAGTTGGAAATGACTCAATGACAGTGAATTTTTTGTTTTTTAATACCAGATATGGTGAATTAGAATGAATGTTTTAAGAAGATATATAAGAATCACTTGGGAATCTTGTTAAAATGTAGATTCTGATTCAGTATATGTGGGGTGAGAAGGGAATTTTCAGCAGGACGTGGGACTGGAATGAACGATTTGAAGCCTTATGTTTAAAGCAGTGATCTATTTTTATAAAACATGGCATAAAACCTGAAGAAAACAAGCTACATGATTGAAATTATAATTTTTTTTTGCCTTCCTGAAACAAAGTGGCAACCAATAATTAAGTATTTTTTTAATACACAATGAATTTCAGTACAATTTGGTATTTGGTTAGAAGCTGTGGGGATAGAGAATATCTCAGATGAAGGCTTCAAATCTCAGAAGTACTGGTTCGCACCAGTGCTATTTACCTTGTCTAGCTTCTTAAATTTGCATACACATCGAAACATAAAGTCCAGCTCCTTAACAACCTGCTTCCTTCCTGGGGCAAAGCTCCCACGAGTGCACCCTTTTATGCCTAATGTTGTATAAGAATATTCAATGAACGATTCAAATTCTGCTTTAACTCTTTAAAATAGAGGTACTATAAAGGTAATTCAATACAATTCATATTTGGATTTTGAATGTGTTTAAATACCTCTAAGTCTGCCATTCTGTGAGTTCTCAATATATCAACATTAAGTTATACAATACAAATAATATATGATGAAATAAATATTTGTTGAATGATGAGTACAGTGAAAGCATACATACAGATCTGAGAGAGAAGGAACTAGAAACAGAAGTGACTCCATTCTGTGGATTTCCCCTCATCCGTGAATATCATCTTTCAGATTTTGACTGGGAGTGCTCGTTTTTCTTCCTTTCTTTTTACCTCTACCACCTCATTTTTCTTTGTTTTTCATTTTATAACTTGTGTTATGTTGAGAACTCATAGGGGAAGAGAATATTAAATTGCCTCCCTTTCTAAGTCTTATCAGCAAGACATGAAGTCAACCAGGTTTACTTAGCAGGTGAAAGCTAGTCACTAAAGCTTCTTCTCAACCCCACCCACTTGGCCTGCCTTGATAATTATACATTGAATGTGTAACTCAACTTTTGGGTAATCATCGTGCTTGGCTGCTAACCAGAACATCAGTGGTTTGAACCCACCAGTCACTCTACAATAGAAATGACCTAATGATCTTCTCTTGTAAAAATCTCAGCCTAGGAGACCTGGATGGGCCACTTTTACTCTGTGCCACAGGGTCACTATGGGTGAAAATGGACTCAACAGCATACAGTGACAACAACAACAGATGTTCTTTATTTACTGATACTGTATTGCCTTTGGAAAATACTTGTGAGACAGTTCATACCTATTGTCTTTCCATATGACCTACTCTTTTCAACTCAGAGTTTATACTCTTCTCTCCTTGGTGTTTGACTTACTAAAAAGTTTTAAAGAACTGAGAAAATGATAGAATATGATGAAAGAGTTGAGTTATAAGGCTTATAATTTGCATTGCTCTTACCTGAAAATTCGTGTTCGTAATGGATCTCATATCTCGATGTGTTCTGTGCCTCACTGTGAGAAATGAGGTACAAATAACACTGCACTTTGTGCTTTGATAAAAGGTGAGCCAAGTAACTAGTTTCATAGCTTCATAGACTTACCCACAAGCAGTGGGCTTGCTCCTTGAATTATCCTGGTGTTTGTAGTTAATAGTATGGCAGCAAATGCAGATTTTCTCTTTTTCTATATTGGTTTTTAATAATTTTACTGTTACTAGAATCTCAATGAAGTGTCATCATTCTTTGCACTAATTCTAGTGAGATTTGAAGCACACTGTGGTGTAATGGACAGGAGTGGTCAGTACTTCTAGCCACATGCCACATGCCAACCGATTTGGTTGGCATGCCTGTGTTGAGAAGCAGAATTGAACCCACCTCAATGTATACAAAGCCTGATTGATTCTCATTTGACATTGTAGGGAAGAAGATTCAACACCTTACATTAGTTCTTTGATACCTTAATTAAGCTCCTTTTTATGTGGTCTCAATTGTATTTGCTGAAACTTAAACCTTATAATTTCCTAATTATGTCGTTAAGATAATTCAGTTACTAAAGAATGGTAGCTCAGTGACCCCAAGAAGTCAGAACACTTTTAGGCCATTTTGACCTTGTCAGAAAACCTTTTTTTTTTTTTATTTAAAAATGGTAGTCTGTTTTCAGAGTCCTTGGGAGATGCAGAGGTTAAGCACTCAGCTACTAGTCAGAAGGTTGGCAGTTCCTACACACCCAGAGGCTCCTCGGGAGACAGCCCTAATGATCTGTGTCTGAAAGGTCACTGCCTTGAAAACCCGATGGAGCAGTTCAACTCTGAGTACATGGGGTTGCCATGTGCATCGCAGTCAACTCACCAGCAACTGACGAAAGCCTGTGTTTAAATATTAAATCTTCTTTATTTTTAGTGGAAGTTTCGAATAGTGATGCTAGTTTTTAAACAAAGTCAAACCATGTTTAATAATACATCAGTCATAATACATGAATCCAAATTATTATTATTTTATCCAAATGAAAATAAAATGTGTCTTAAACCAAAAATAAGAGCTCTGGTAGCATAGTGCCTAAGGCACTTGACTGCTAACCAGGAGGCTGGCAGTTCAAACCCACTAGCCACTTCTCAGAAGGAAGGTTAGGCAATCAACTTCTGTAGTGATACTGTCTTGGAAACCCAAGGAAGGGTTGCTATGAGTCGGGTCCGACTTGATGGCACATAACAACAACAATAAATCGAAGCCACTCGTTTGATATCTTTATGGGAAGCATTTTAATGTTATTAAGAAAGCTATGATTAATTAGAGATATGGAGTTCCATTCCTAACTGTGTCTTTAAGTGGCATTTGTAGGTAAGTCGGAAAAGTGCAAATGGTTCTTATTTAGACTTACTTCAGTGCAAGAAAAGCATGAAGCTTTTTCAATGATTTAAAAGCTTCAAGGGCAGCAAATGAAGGTGATTGTGATGAAGAAGTTGCTACAGGGAGGAATTGGTTTAAAGTGAGTGCAAATATACATAATATTAAAGGGCAAATAGTATTTACCCTTTAGCATTCTTAATCTGGGGACTACCTTGTAATTGTTTTAAAAAATTAAAATATTGCCCAGAGGGTGACTGAAAAATTTATTCACTTACTATATTCAGAACAAATGCTCTTTAAAGAAAGCTTCTGCTCAGATTTATGCAAGTAGAAGGTTTATGTCACAATCATCTTTCTACTTTCTATACGTTGGGCCTTAACATCTTTTTTTCCAGCTAATTTGGGCATCGGAATCCCTCTCCTGGCCAGCAACTTTATTAGTCCAAATATGACTGTTCATCTGCAAAGTGAAAATGGAGTCCTGGGTTTGGTAAGATGGAAATTAAAAATTTATTTATTTAATCTTGATGGAAAATGAGCCATTTCATACAGTGAAATCTTTTGATCACCAAGGCAGTTGTTACCTTAAAGTTCCCAACCTTATTTTTCTCTTTTCACCTCATAATAAAATATTTAACTTTTCCCTTATACAAGTAGTAATTGTGAACGTCTAGTGTTGCACTTTGTGCAATCGACAGTAATTTCCTGACTATAAGAGCTTTCTGACTGCCCCTTCCCTTGTCCATCTGTCAACCTGTTAGCTGTCATCTCCCCTCTCATTGTCCCTGTGAGGAGAGACCTCACAGTTTCCTTTTTAGCTAACTATTTCTACATCTTCTGTGCCTGGACAAATAAGGATATAAAAAGTTAGACGAGGAGAGAGGTAAGATTAGAACCCCAAATTCAGATCTTTAGGAACTACACATCAGAAAGCTGAAACCTCGCCTTTGTGGTTCCTTCTAGTGAAAATAACAGGGCTATTTAGCATGTACTCATTGACACTCCCAGAAAGGTTTATGAGTAACATTGGCTGCATAGTAGATATTAATTAAATTTTGATTTACTGAGCTATATTTCTAATAATATGTCTCTCAAATTTAGAAAATACTTTCCAAATGTCCAGTAAGGATGACTATTGTGAAAATACTACCAGTATGAGAAACAGAGTCTTGAAACAGGATTATTTTTATGAAGTCACGTTAAGTCTTTTGATGATAATCTCTTAGGATTTGGGAGGAAGCTATTTGTATTACAGTTTCAGTATGCCATTCAGTGAGAAACTTCTTTTACTAATTGAATATGTGGTTTGTTTGACAGGGTCCATATCCATTAAAAAGTGAAGTTGATGCAGATCTAATCAATGCAGGTAAACTCACTTATTACATACATTTGCAGTGTTCTTCTTTGCTGTCAGTTTAGTTCTGTGCCAAATAATATAAATTTGAGCTTGAATCTTTCTCTTACACTGGACAGTGCTCCATTGTTTCTATCTGTCTGTCTCTCTGTCTATCTCTCCTTCCCTCTCCCTCTCTCTCTCTCTGTGTGTGTGTGTGTGTGTGTATTTATTTATTATGAGGGGAGATGTCTTCTAGCCCCTGTTTGCCTGGCCTGCTTGCTTGAAGGCCCATGTCACTCAGATCAGATTAAAGTAAAGGAAAACATGCAAATGGAGCTTAGAGCAAGGTGAATGAAAAGAGCTTCAAGGGACAATCATTTAGGGCCCTGGCTGTAAAGAGATCGCATTCTTAAAGGGGGCAATTGAGGAGAGTTTGAGGAAAGGATAATTTGCAAGGGTGTGGGCAGAAATAAGGTCACCTAAGAAGCTATGGTGAATTACCACAGGGATCTGCTATCACCTGCAGGCTAAAGGGGCAGCTGTAGCAGAGGCCACGGGACAGAAGCTATGGCCAGAAGCTATGGTCTCGGGTAGAGAAACACAGCCAGCTTGTAGCATCCCAGGTGGCATTTTTCTCCTCTGCTGGTCTCCTCTTTGTGCCTCCTATTGGCCAATCCCAAGTCAAAATAGGTCAGCCTTCTCAGAATGGAGTAGAGTGGAGAGCAGATCTGTCGAAGAAAAAGAAGAAGAGATCTAGCACGTTGGGGTTTTTGTCATAGATAGTACTTAGAATCCTCCCGTCCTCACTGGGGTGGAAGAACATCCTCCAAAGGTACAAGACACTTAAGGAGGTCTCTGCCACTCAGAGTTTGTTCAAATTGCGGATTTAGCCTTGTCTTCTTTTGTTTTTGCACTCCTGTGCTTTGGTTTTTATTAGACATGTTTTTGACTGTGCTGTGGAGTCACATCTGTTAGCAGCTGAGAGGAGGAAAAACAAGTCAGGTCTTGTGGCCATCGCCACTGCCTGTGCTTGAGGCTATGCTGCTGCCCACACCAGGCTGCACATTCTACTCGGAATGGGGCTGCTCCTGAGAAGCTAATGGTTAGGTTCTAGCACGATTTTCTGCACCCGTCTCTTACTCCTATTCACTCTACCCCCACAAGAGTATTATTCTTATTTCAAGCTTAAAAATAGTACATGTAAATCTCAGAAGAAGAGTAATATGAGCTGAACATAAAGGCCAGCTGCCAAGTAGAACTGATGTTTGACACTTAGGATTTTTGGCAGTAAAACAGCTTCTGGTTGAATAGTTGAATTACTTAACACAACTCAACTCTGAAAGACCCACAGTGATAATGCAGTGACATTTAGCCAGGGCTGTAATTTAATTGTACTGCACCCTTTAGCAATAGCTCATTGATCTGTGAAAATATTTGCTGCTTGGTTTAATTAATTTATGAGGTTAGTGAATTATTTGCAAAATGAATAACTCCATTTTCTAGGTTTCAGGCTTGAGTTCATAAACCTTCTTTCCTTGGAAAAGCAGTCAATCTTTTCAGTGACATTGTTAGACAATAGACATTTCTGATTCCATTGAGGGTAAAAGTGGCTCTGTGCTAATGAAGCCACCAATGTTATATTTCAGCCTCTGAAGTGACCACATGTAATCTTAAACTAATTTGCAAAACAGGAGTTCATTGTGAGAGAGCATGCTGCAAAGTGCGTTAATAATATTCTAATTCATCCAAGTTCTCTTAGTGATTTTTGGCTCTTTTGATTTTGGAACTATCTACATTAGGGTGGAAATCTTTGAACTGGAGAGCACAGAATGTAAATTGGCTTCTAAAGTTGTCTGGAAATTACCTGGAAGATCAGCTCATTGTTTGTGTTAATTTGAAAGATTTGCATGAAAATCGCTTTGAATGAACACATAGGGTTATGTTTCTGGGTATAATCAGTGCATTAATATTTTAAAACAGTAATGGAACAATTTCTAAAACTCTCTTCTTTTCAATAGTCTCATATGGTTGCATAAAAAGGAATGACCATTTGTATAGCGCTGGATGACATACAGTGGGCTCTGGTGATACAGTGGTTCAGGTGCGTGGCTGCTAACCAAAAGGTCAGTGGTTAGAACCCATGAGCCACTCCTTGGGAGAAGGATGTAGCAGTCTGCTTCCAGAAGGATTTCAGCCTGGGAAAGCCTATGGGGAAGTTCTACTTTGTCCTACAGGGTTCCTATTAGTCAGAATTGACTTGATGGCAAGGGGTTGGGTTTGGTATATGGCATACAGCCTACTTTTTCATATGTACCATGGCATTTGAGCTTTAAGAGAAACCACACTTTAAGGTTGGGAGACTGAAGCCCAGCAAAGCGAAATGCTGTGATCAAGATCACATTGCTTGAGACTGAACTCACACTGTATTCTGCTCCTGGCCCACTGCTTCTTCTCTACACGTTAAAACAAACAAACAAACAAACAAAAAACTCACTACCATTGAGTCGATTGACTCATAGCAACCCCTATTAGGTTTCTGAGGTAGTAAATCCTTATGGAAGTACATTGCCCTGTCTTCCTTCCACGGAGTGGCTGGTAGGTTTGTACTGCCAACCTTCTGGTTAGCAGTCAGATGCCTTAGGCACTGCGTCACTGAGCTCCTTTCTCTATACATTAGGCTACCCCTATTGATAACATTAAGAGCTCTGGTAGTGTAGTGTCTAAGGCACTTGACTACTAACCAGAAGGCTCAAACCTACTAACCACTCCTCAGAAGGAAGGTTGGGCAATCTACTTCCGTAGTGATGCCACCTCGGAAACCCAAGGAGGGGTCGCTATGAGTCGGGTCCAACTCGATGGCACATAACAACAACAATTGATAACATAAGGAGCTCTGGTGGCACAGTGCCTAAGGCATTTAATTGCTAACCAGAAGGTTGGCGGTTCAAACCTACTAGCTGCTCCATGGAAGAAAGATGGGGCAATCTACTTCTGTAAACTTTTACAACCTTAGAAACCCAGTGGAGGTCATCACTATTAGTCAGAATCAACTTGATGGCAGTAGATTTGTTTTTTTGGCTTTATTGATAACATGACACTTACAGATGTGCAGAAGGTAGCACTTAGAGCATTTTGGAGTACTGTGAAGATCTGGGCTTGAACAACTGCAATATAAAATATCTGATAAATATCATGTTTTAGTTTTCAAATAAATATATGTTATATTTTTCTTTATTTCTTAATATTGTTTGTTTATTATACAAATAATATTTAAAATGACTTACCCTTGATTAAAACCATTTTCAAAAGAGTCCCCGTGTTAATCTCGTGGCTTGTAAGTATCCCTGGCCCTTGCCCTGTGGTTCTCACTGGGCAGGGTGGTGTGGGGTGGTAGTATTGGGGGTTGATTTTGGACTCCCCTAGGGAACATTTAGCAATGCCTGGAGACATTTTTGATTGTTGCAGTTGGTGAAGTGCTAATGACATCTAGCAATGGGGGCCAGAGATAACCAGAAAAGCCCCACCCCCCAGGAAAGACTTAAAGCAAAACACCAGACTCAATACCATCAGGCAATTCTGACTCCTAATGACTCTCATTGGGTTTCCAAGGCTATAAATCTTCATTGAAGCAGACCACCTCATCTTTCTTCCATGGAGCAGCTTGTGGGTTGAACCATCAACCTTTTGGTTAACAGCCAAATGCCTTAACCACTACACCACCAGAGCTTCTTATAGCAAAGAACTATCTCACTCCAAATCTTAGTAGTGCTGAGGAAAAGAAACCCCACTGTAGAGGCCTGTATCCCACATTTGGAGAGTCACAGGCCTGCAGATGAATGTACAAATAGCACAGTATTCAAGTTCCATCTGTCTAGTGATTGCACTACCTTTCCAGCTTTATCTCACACACGCCCTACAAGGATGTCTTGGTTCACCCATACTGGAACACCAGGTGTCTTCTGATCGTGACTCACACTTGCCTTGCTCCATGCCTTTGCTCTTACTGTGCCTTCAACCAGCCTTTGTTTCTGCCTCCTTCCTTTTCATCCACATGTCCCAACGGGGAGTTGCCTATTGATATCACACTATCCTTCTCCTTCAAGTCCCCGGTCATTTGTTGTTCCCAAATCCTTCTGCAACTCAGCAACATCCTTCCCCTGAACCCATCACACTTACAGTGTCTCTAAAAACGCATGCTACATTTTCCCTTGCAATGATTTGTGTGTATTTGGTTCCCTTGCCAGATAGTTCCTTGTGCTTCGATCAGCAGTTCTCAAGGTGTGGCTGCTAGATTCACAGCATCATCCTCACCTGGTGACTCGTTAGAAATGGAAATCCTCAGGCCCTACCATATACCTACTGAATTAGATGGGCTCTGCAGTCTGCATTTGCATAAGCCCTCTCTGTGATTCTGATGGCTGCTAAGTTTGACAACCACTAGTTTAGGGTGACTGTGTTTTGTACATACTACATAGTACATATATACTTGATATCCAGAGAATGTCTTGTTAAGTTGTGAGGCGAAGGACTTGGTAACTATGAAATTGAGTTATTCTCTTGTCCAAATACCATGAAAGGATTTAGACATATACATTGAAAAGTTGGAGAAGACAAAAATCAATCAGGAGTAGTGAAATAATTTGAAAGCCCTCTTTATGTGACAGTGATTATAGTTACATAACTTTCTGAACAAATTTGGGCATTGTATTTGAAAAACGTGGACTCCAACTTAGGATATTTGTTTTGCTTTAGTGTTGTTTAAAAATGCTGAAAATTAACTTCACTTCAGGAGAATAATTTATAAGATGCCATAATGTATTAGCAGGGGCTTGATAATAACTTTTTTCATGAGAGTTGTTTCCTGGGTTCTTGAATAAAACTTTGCTTCATAAATTACATGGGGGAAAGTAGAAGCTCTTCCTGTTAACCTCAGAGTTTCCTATAAAGTAGTATTTCATGCTCTATATATACTATCAACCATGGAGATTCCCCTTTGGAAGGTATTATGGTTTAGCACTTAGAGAACAAAGAATTCTGATTTTATGGCTTTTTTTTTTTTTTTTTGCCTTGTAAGTTTTTTTTCTTCAACACTCCACTTTGCAAGATTGGAGAGGATCTGTATTTGCTAGGCATAGAAGTTGTGTTAGACAAAGATTTAGTTGTATCATGACTTTCCTAATACCTGCATCTCATATTGTTGTTGTTGTTGTTGTTATTTGCCATCGTGTAGGACCTGACTTATAGCAACCCCTCCTTGGGTTTCTGAGGCAGTATTATTAAGGAAGTAGATTGTCCAACTTTCCTTCCAAGGAGTGGCTGATGGGTTTGAACTGCAGCCTTCTGGTTAGCAGTCAAGTACTTTAGACACTACGGTACCAGAGCTCTGGCTGTGTAACCTCAGTATATCAGCCAATAGCTTGGCCCTGTGCCATTCATCACTACAGCAGCAGTGGCGTTGCTGCTTTTATAAGTAGGTTTGCGGACAGGAATTATAATAATGATAATAAATAATGCTAACACTTATGGACCCCTTTATGTGCCTGTCATTAAAGTAAGGGCTTTACATTTAATCCTTCAAGTTTTAGGTGTTGTGTAAAAGCCCCTCCTGACCATATCAGAAAATATCTTCCAAAGCTTTTTAGTTTATGGTACTTGGAAAGAAATGATAATGTTTCCGTCATGTTTAATCATACTCCTTTGGGAAATAAATATTTCAGCATGATATAAATGGGCTGATCCTTTCTCCACACGTTCTCAAATGGAGGGGGATATTCATGGAGAAGATAGCTTTCAGCAAAGACTTGAGAAGCTGAGGGGACAGAAACGAAGCACAGCTGGGAGTGGGCGGGCCACTTTGGGTCCCTTTGTGCCCTGGAGCTTTTCCCTCTCCCAGTGCCGTGCTTGAATCACAGCTTTCCTTTCCCTTCTTTTTGTCTGTGCCATTAACTCGGGCAACTGTGGCGCATTCTCAGACATACTTTGTTTGCTGAACTACATCTGAACATGTTTCTGGCTGAGACAGAAGCTGCTTCTAGGCATCTGCAGCTCCTAGACAGACAGGAAATAGGTTACAAGAAGGAAGCAGCTCAGCCAGGAGTCAGGTGCCACTAGGATGTATGTGAGGACTGGATGACCACAAAGATCTTTTCCAGCTCTGAACTTCTACTATGAGAAGTAGATGTATATCTTGGAAGTTAACAGTAAATATATTGACCACTATTAATATGTTTTTCCTGATTTCACCAAAATCCTGCTGTTTTAATATGTCTTATAGGGCAAGGTAGGAAAGATGAGGGACAGAGAGAGAAGGAAGAGAGAAGGAGAGATTGAGATTGAAAGAAAAGGCTCAGATCTAATTATGTTAGAATTAGGTTGGTCCTCTGTTATTCATTGATTTAAAAAAAAAAAATAGCTGATGGGCTTCTCCTATGTCATTTCCTTTAAAATTGCATTTCTTCTCATGGACGTGTTCATTCCACAGTCTTTTTGCTCCAATGACTTAGAGTAGCTTTGGATTCTGACAGGTGTCACCAAGGAACTCCTTTCCTCCTCACTCCTGTAAGAGGAGAAGAGACCTGAGACTCAAACAGGATCAGTGGAGCCCCTTTTATTAAGCCTTAGACAGCACAAATACAAAGACAGTCATCCAGGATAAAGGTAACCATCAGCATGTACACAGTACAGAAAGCTGAATGGAATCTACTGAGTCAGGGCCATGGGTTTAATTATATGTGATTGGAAAGAAAGGGAATCATTACAGAATCATAACTGGTGGCAGATTGATTCATCACTGTCACAGGCGTTACCACAGAAGAGGGGAAAGGACCATGATTGGGATACATACACAACTGAAGATAAAAAGGCTTACAAAATCGGGCTCTGTGGTTTGACCACCTGGCTGTGTAGTGGTCTGAATATGACTAATGACCATGTGGCCTGAGTCATAGCCATAAGGTGAACCAAGACCCTAACCTTAATTTAAATTAGAAAAGGACACATTCAAGCAAGTTCCCTAGTTCTTGTGTGAGCATAGTCTACTTTCAAACCACACTCTTCCTGAGTGCAAAATGTCCCTCCTTAGGTTTGTCCTGAAACTTGTTTATGCATGGCCACAATGCTGGTTTAAGGGTCAAGAAGAACTGGCCTCTGAACTTATGTGAAGACTCAAAATGGTGTTAGGGCTCCCACAGCCTTCCACAAACCAAGTGCTTTAGAATTTAAGCTTTAATACACCCCTGTTAGCATTTTTACAACATCTTACAGTAATAAAAGTAAAAGTTGGTCACTTTTCTTTATCACTATGTAAGGACAATTCTCAACAATGTGAGTGCTGAAGTGCTCTTTTCACAGGGTCAGATGGTTCCCACTGTGCCCCATTCCGCTCTCCCTTCTTCTTGTGCTACTGCACTTTGGTGAAGGAAGTCTTAGTTCTTTAAGAAACAAAGAAGGTGCCTTTACCATGATACTTTTAAAAATCTAATAGCCTTTTCTTTTGCTCTCTTTCTTTTGTGTGTTTTGTGTTTAGGCAAGGAAACAGTTACTGTTCTTCCAGGAGCCTCTTATTTCTCCAGCGATGAATCATTTGCAATGATTAGAGGGTATGTAATAGCTGGGCCCCTCCTATTTCATATGGTGTGGAATAAGCTGAGTCATCCCCTGAATGAGTTAGCAAGGCTCTGAAACCAGAGCTTCCAACCCGTTCATTAGGGTTCCACCCCCTCCTGAGAATTTGCATTTCCACCCCAGATATACTGAATCATAATCTACATTTTAACAGGATCCCCAGGTGATTCTTCTAGATAGCCAAATGATTCTTATTTATACATACCACTTGCTTATTGAAAACTTGTTAAAATGTAGATTCCTCCTCTGCTAAGGGAAACAAATTCACTATGCATACCTACTTTAATTTGTTCTTGGCATCACTGTAAGGCATAATTTTTAAAGAACTCAGTGGTTATTCCTCTACATAAAAAAGAGGTGAGTAATAAGTGTGAGCTTGTTGTTGTTAAGTGCCTTCGAGTAGGCTCCCGATGAACAGCAGAACGAAACACTGCCTGGACCTGTGCCATCCTCACAGTCTTGTTTTGCTTGAGCCCATCGTTGTAGCCACTGTCTCAGTCCATCTCATTGAGGGTCTTCCCCCTTTCTTTTTACTGACCCTCTAACTTATCGTGAGATCCTTCTCTGGGAACTAGTTGCTTCTGACAACATGACCAAAGAAGGCGAGACAAAATCTGGCCTTTCTCATTTACAAGGACCATTCCGGCTGCACTTCTTCCAGGACAGATTGTTCCTTCTTCTGGCAGTCCATCACATTTTCAGTATTCTTCCCCAACACCACAGTTCAAAAGCATCAGCTCTTCCAAGGTCTTCCTTATTTTTTGTCCAACTTTCACATGTATATTAAACCCATTATTATTGAGTCGATTTTGACTCATAGTGATCCTCCATTGGTTTTCCAAGGCTATAAATCTTTACAGAAGTAGATTGCATCCTCCTCCTCCCAAGGAGTAGCTGGTGGGTTTGAACCGCCAACCTTCTGGTTAGCATCCAAATGCCTTACTCCTTATACCACTAGAACCCCTTTCCATGCATACTAGGCAATTGAAAAAACCATGGCTTGAGTTAGGCACACCTTAGTCTTCAAATTGATATCTTTGCTCTTTAATACTTTAAAGGGTCTTTTGCAGCAGATTTTCCCAGTGCAATATGATGTCTGATTTCTTGACTGCTGCTTTGATGGGTTTTGATGGTAGATCCAAGTAAAATGAAATCCCTGACAAATTCAATCTTTTCTCCATTTATCATGCTCTTGAATGGAGAGTAGCTAAAACAAATGGAAGAAATGATGAAAGAGCTGAACAGAAGATTTCAAAGGGTAGTTTGAGAAGGTAAAATAAAGTATTATAATGAAATGTGCAGAGACCTGGAGTTAGAAAACCAAAAGGGAAGAACACGCTTAGCATTTCTCAATCTGAAAGAACTGAAGAAAAAATTCAAGCTTTGAGTTGAAATATTAAAGGATTCCATGGGCAAAATATTGAACGCTGGAGGAGGTATCAAAAGAAGACAGAAGGAATAAACAGAGTCACTGTATGAAAAAGAATTGGTTAGTGTACAACTCTTTCAGGAGGTAGCATATGATCGAGAGCCAATGGTAGTGAAGGAAGAAATCCAAGCTTCACTGAAGGAACTGGCAAAACACAGGCTTCAGAAACTGATGGAATACTTATTGAGATATTTCAACAGACGGATGCAGTGCTAGATGTGCTTACTTGTTTATGCCAAGAAGTTTGGAAGGTGGCCACCTGGCCAAACAAGTGGAAGTTATCCATATTTGTGCCCATTCCAAAGAAAGGCAATCTAACAGAATTTGGAAATTATCAAACAATATCATTAATATCAAACCCAAGTAAAATGTTGCTGAAGATAATTAAAAAATGGCTGCAGCAGTATGTTGGCAGGGAAAGTCCAGAAATTCAAGCTGGATTCGGAAGTGGATGTGGAATTAAGGATATCATTAGTGCTGTCAGATGGATCTTAGCTGAAAGCAAAGAATACCAGAAAGATGTTTACTTGTGTTTTGGCATTTGACTGTGTGGGTCATAACAAATTATGGATAACATTGCAGAGAATAGGAATTCCAGAACATTTAATTGTGCTCATGAGGAAGCTGTACGTAGACAAGGAGGCTGCCATTCATGTAAAACAAGGAGGATCCTGCATGGTTTAAAATTAGGAGGGATGTGTATTAGGGTTGTATCCTTTCACCATACTTATTCAATCTGTATGCCGAACAAATAATCTGAGAAGCTGGACTATATGAGGAAGAACGTGGCCTCGGGATTGGAGGAAGACTCATGAACAGCCTGCGATACACAGATGATAAAACCTTGCTTCCTGAAAGTGAAAATGACTTGAAGCACTTACTGATGAAAATCAGACTATACAGCTTTCAGGATGGATTACACATCAACAAAAAGAAAAGAAAAATCCTCACAACTGGACCAATAAACAGTGTCATGATCAGTGGAGAAAGTGTGAGCTTAAAGCTGTTTTATTTGGAAATCGCTTGTGGGCTGGGGGAAAGCAAAGGTATTTTGGGAGCATAGAATCACTTATTAATTTTAATTGATTATGATTTTCAGTAAAGGGTGCCTAAAATTTGTGAAGTTTGTTTCATCGCTTCTTTTTTCTTTCCTTCTCAGGGGACATGTTGATCTAACAATGCTAGGAGCGATGCAGGTTTCCAAATATGGTGACCTGGCTAACTGGATGATTCCTGTAAGTAGCAATTTGTGATTCTGAATTACGCTTTGGTCAGAATAATTATTTTTCACATATTAAAAGTCCTATCAAATTGATATAAGGATACAAGATAATTATTGAAAAAGAATAAATATTTTAATGTGTATTTCCTATGTGAATCAAATTTTCATTAAGCAATCACTGAGAAATATTCAAGTTTGCCAGTTTTAGTCTGTCAATGGCGTTAAAAATAGGCAGGTCAGGGCCAAAGCACTATTTCTTTAGGAAAACAGAGATGGAAAGATTTTAAAAAATATATTTAGGAGATAGGTTAATTCTACCCTGATGAAAATAGGAAATAAAAATATTTTTCATAACTAAATTCTGTAACCCGAAAGAACCATTAATAATATTAATTTTTTTGTTAAATATATTATTTCCTTATTCATAGTGTTTAAAAATCTTATTTTGATCACATGATCAGTCACGTGATACCCAAAGTTCTGTTTCACATTGTCCTCTGTTGTGAAATACAAAACCTGTAATTTTTTTTTTCTTACTGAATTGAATGACTTTATTTTTAAACAATTCCAAGTGACATGTATCACTTCTGAACAGAAGCTGTAAGAACCAGTGTAAGATTCACTGAGTCTTTTTTAGTTCAGTCATACACAAAAAATCAAAGTATTTTCAGTATTGTTTGCTAAAACCATGATTATAAGACTTCTTTGTTCTCCCTTACTCTCAACTTTCATGTGCAGATTAAACTCACTGCCATTGAGTTGATTCTGACTCATAGTGACCCCTATTGAGTTGCCAAGGCTATAAATCTCTACAGAAGTAGATTGCCCAATCTTCCTTCCGAGGAGTGACTGGTGGGTGTGAACCGCCTGCCTTCTGGTTAGCAGTCAAATGCCTTAGGCACTAAGCCACCAGAGCTCCTGAGTTCTGTCATAAAACTAGCAATTTCCCAGATAGGGACTTGTCTAGGTCTAGAGTAAAGACTAAGTGAAGTAGAGCTGCATGTAACCCCAATTGTTGATGTAAATAAAACAAAACAAAAAATTCACCCCAAGCAACAAATAAACTCTTTTCCCATTGGGTTTCCCAATCTCTAGGCCTCAAGCCTAACCATTTAATAAAAAAGCATGTGAAATGTCATATGGAATCTTACCGGCTTTTGTGATTGAAATGCCATAGTTAAACATTCTGTTATTTCTGAGATACTTACTTTAACAAAGATGTAAAGCTTAATTTCTCTCTCCATTAGAAATCTATACTCTTGGACTTTTAAATTTTACTGTTTTGAATAATTGTGCCCCACTTCTGTCCCAGAATCCCTACCACTGTGTCATTTCAATCACAACCAGGTAGGATACCAAAGAGGATTATATGTTCACTTTGAAATGAAATGTATGCCTACAACCCTTTAGAAAACAAAGATCCTCTTTCTTTTTATAAATATAACCCCATGGGTTATATCCTTTATTTTATAAGTGAGTGTTATATTTAGCTGAAAGGTAACCTCAGGGGATAGTTTTTGGTTCATGGTTTAAAGGTGATAGACTCAGGGAGTCCTGTAGTCTAAACTGGTCCAGGAACTCTGGGCTTCTTAAGAATCTGAAGTCTGTTCCACACATTTTTCTCCTGATCTATCAGGATCCAAGTATTGTGGCCTTGATCAGAACCATCAGAGTAGATGAGGACACACAGTTCATGTAGACTATTCCCGGTAGACTATTTTTTTTCTCTGAGTTCTTTAGTTCCTTCTTACTCTTTTGCTCTGGAAGGCAGAGACCAATAGTTGTATCTTAGATGGCCACTCTCAAGTTTTTAAGACTCCAGGCACTACTCACCAAACTAGGATGTAGAACATAAACTTTATGATGTCAGTTGACTGGGTTGTCCCATGAGACTATGGTCCTAAGCCTTTAAACTCAGAGAACCAAACTCACCAAGTATTTGGTTTTGTCTAAGAAGTGTCTGTAACTGTGCTCCTGTTTGGTTAATTATATATATGCATATATATGCAGCACACACATGCCTGCATATACATATATGTGTATACATATGTACACACACATATATACCCATACATAGTGATTCTGCCTCGGAAACCCAAGGAGGGGTCACCGTGAGTCGGGTCCAACTCGACGGCACATAACAACAACAACAACACATGTACACATACATATATAATCACAGATTTTTTTGTTGTTGTTGATACTGCAAAATTCTATGTGTCTTATCTAATAAATATGTCCTTTTCACAAATACTGTATTAGTCCATTATTGTAAAAAGTCAAGGAAAGATTTATCTATGGAAGGAAATTTTCTTTGTTGGTTACCAGGGGTGGGAGGGGAGGGAAGGGAACACTGTTAGATAGGTAGAGACCAGTACTGATTTGGGTGAAGAGAAGGGCAATGTACCAGATGTGAGTTGTCAACATAGTGGCGTTGAAGAAAAGGAAGACAGAGAGAGGTACAAACAACAAAGATGAAGCCTTTTGCACGTAAGAACTGTGTTGTCAGTGAAGGCAAACATGGATATATGGGTGGATAGATGGGTAGGCAGGCCTGAACTATTAGGTATGTCTATGCGAGGCGGGGGGGAGCCCTGGTAGCTTAGTGCCTAAGGCACTTGACTGCTAACCAGAAGGCTGGCAGTTCAAATCCACAAGCCACTCCTTGGAAGGAAGGTTGGGCAATCTACTTCGATAGAGATACTGCCTCAGAAACCCAAGAAGGGGTCGCTATGAGTCCGGTCTGACTCCAGGGCACATAAAAACAACATGGAGGGGGGAGTGTGCCAAGACCATGTATATAGGGTTGGTAGACAATGTTTCTGTAAGTATATTGCTATGTTCTGTAAGAATTTCCAGGTGTATAGTAGAGTTGACAAGGGACAAGGTTGTAGTCACTTCTTGACCATAGCCAGCTACCCAGAGGGAGCTGGTAGTTGGATCTGTGGGTTCAGGACCATGGTCACTGGGGACATCAAGCTCAATTGGCATAACATACTATACAAAAACATTGTTCCACATCCTAGTTTGGTGAGTACTGACTGGGATTTTAAAAGCTTGCAAGAGCCATCTAGATGGAATGATGGGTCTCTCCTTGTCCAGAGCAAAGAAAAAGGAAGAAAACTAAAGATGCATGGAAACAATTAGTCCAATGGTACACTATGTGATCCTCAGCCTATATGACTATGAGACCAGAAGAACTAGATGTCTGGCTACCACTGTCAGTGGAATGTCAGCCACTCAGAGGGTGCTCTGTGTAGGAGATCCTGGATAGAGTGGGAGAACAATGTGGAACAAAACTCAAAATCATTACAAAAAAATAAAAGGGACCAGGTTTGCTGGTCTGATGTAGCCTGGTGGAACCCCTGAGACTATGGGCCCTAGCTGCCCTTAGGTCTGGAACTCAACCCACTCCTGTGGCTTCCAGCCCAACAAAAGACAGGCATATGAGCTGAACATTTACATTAGATAGATAACACTCCTTGGAGAGATCAATCATGGGAGAATAGAAGAGCTGTGTATGCACTGGGAGACAGCTTGGGGCAAGAGTGCATGGGTAGGAAGGACACAGGGAAAGGTTACTATGGGGAGGAGGTGGGAGGAGAGCTGTTGCATTGTGATAAATTTCAATCAATGTCATGAGACAAAGTGTATGTGAGCTGCTGTATGGAAAATGAATTTGCTCTGTAAACTTTTACTCAAATCACAATAAAAATTTTTAAAAAAGTCCCTTTCTATTGGGTATTTCTTAGTGACATCATTTACCTTGGTCAACTTGTAATGTTTAAACATGCTTGTGAAATGTGAAGAGTTTTCATCTAATAATGACTTGAAACAAGGAGGCAGCCTCTTAGAATTATCTTTAGAAAAAGGACTGTAATCAGTCTCTTAATTCATGAGTGTGGTTTGTTATATTCTGTTTTGTTTCTTTTTGATTAAGTGCATGGAAATACTGTCCATGATTATGAGCTCATATGTGAGTGAACCCTATTTTGGCTGGTAATTCAGATTATTCTTATGTGTGTATTTAAGGAATTCCATGTATTTCTCTGTAGCACCAGCTGAAAACAGTTTGGTTAAGTAATTGAGGCTGGAATTCTATCATTTGACAATGTTTTTGAAATCTCTCGTTTTTTTCTAATAATGTTTTGAGGAAGGATTAATATAGTTGATAAAATGTTTCAGATTGCATTATTTTCATTCTTTTGATTTAATATTTCCTCTCATTTTGAAGATTTAATGATCATTGAAGCACTGGTTAAACTTGGTAGCGTATTGGAATCACCTGAGGTGTTTTAAAAACTACTGCTGCCCAGGTCCCACCCCTAGAGATTCCAATTTAATTTAACACTAGGAGCTTTTTAAACTCCCTAGATGATCCCAATATTCAACCAAGTGTGTTAAAGAATGACCATAATTTATATTTAAAATATATGGGAGAAAATCTTTGTTCTAGTAATAGGAAGAACTCTTAACAAATTATGAATTGTATTGTTATTTCAGTTATAAAAATATTCATCATCCTAAGTCTGTCATAGACATAAAAGTTAGTACCTTTTGGGGGCTTTAAAGAAATAGGGAAGAATCTGAGCATCATACACTGAGTCAGATGGACAGTTCATGGGAATGCTTATTTGTGTAGAAATGAGAATGTATTTCTGTTTTAAAATTTTAGAAAAAGGCCAAATGAGGTAGTAAAAGGATTATAAAAAGGCAAGCTCTGAGTTTTCATCCTGATTCTACTATTAATCAGGAATATGACCTTAAATATATCACTTAAGCTCTCTGTATTAAAGTGTCCTCATCTATAAAATGCGGACTGGATCATCTCAAGGGTCCCCGCTGGCTCTCATCAAGGTTAAGAACAAGGGCACTGGAGTGAGACAGACCTGGAGTGAAATTCTGGTTTGTCACTTGCTGGCAGTGTAACCTCAGGCAGTTGGCTACTTTTCCTCATCTGTAAAAGGGAGTAGTATACTAGCATCTGTTTTACAGGACTATATATAAAGGATTTAAAAGAGATAATGCACAAAGTATGTAACTTAACCCATAGTTGTGCTGAATAAATGGGTCCTTATTTTGATAAGGTAAGAAGGAGAAGATGGGAATGCCTGGCAGAGAAGGGAATAGCATTAGTTACTTGAACTATTACTGTGCAATAGAGTTTTAACTATTCCTATTTCTCTGGAACGGTACTTTTTGAAACTAATTTGCACAGTGATCTTGGGTATGGAACAGAAGCATATTCAGTATATCCTTGCCTTTAGGGGACTGATCCTCTTTAAAAAGCCAGTATAAGATTTTATACTATGATTCGGTGCACAATGAAGCTGGAAGCTCTCCCAGAGTGCACATTTGGTAGTTGTTATTTATAGAAAAGCTTTCCTAGTGTTTATCACAATTTTACATATTCAGGTAAGAGTTCTGTGAATGGTTGAAGCTTCATTATTTATTACTATATCATTTTCCTAATACAGTTTGAAGCTTGTCCATTGAAGGAATGGACTTAGTGGGATGGTGATGGGGGAGTGCTCAAGTTCTGAAAGAATAACGTGGTTGGAAAAAAAAGCACAGCATAAAAATGTTCTTGTGTCTGGTACTACTCCTTTGGTAATGGTGATTGATAGGTGCCAAGGGGTCCTTGCTGATTACAATTTCCCTTAATAACTGTTGATCCTGACTTCTCTATATGCAATGAATGGTATGTGTTCTGATTCTTTTGAGTGCAGGATAGCTTGAGTTAGGACCATGGGCTTTAGTTTGGAGTAGACCTGGGTTGAATTTCAGCTCTACTTCTTACAACTATGTGCTCTGGGGCGTAAATTTCTGTAAGGATTAAGTGAGAAGATAATGAAAAGTGAACACTCAGCACTCCGTAAGGAGTGGCTATTATTTTCATCTTCTTTGATGTCCAGTTGCTTAACATTAAAGGAGTGATACTTGCTTTAAAATACACTGGCATCAGCAAGCTACATTTTACAGGACCCAATGCACCTGCTTATCATAAGTTCACATTCTAGTCCCCAACATTAAACTCTTTGGGACACGTTTCTTGCTTTTATTTGTGTGAATAAGGTACAGCTTAGCCTTATGTACTTTCAGTAAGCCATCTATTTCTAATTGCCCCAAAGATTTATGTTGATTCATAAAATTTAGATACATTTTATTGTAAGATCTGGCAGTCAGGGAGCTGAAAAGTTCAGCTTTATGGTATCATTTTTATTTACTTTTATCTTTTTACTGAGTTTAATGATCTTTCAGTGATTGTGGAAGTCTTGAGTTTCTCTGCATCATGGCATCCTCATCAATCATTATGATGTCAGAGTGTAATAAACATTAAGTTTTTAAGGCAGACAATCAGTGTGGATACTATTTGTCTTACCCTTTAATAGCTTCTTAGTATGCAGCATTGGTCCCGTGCGCTCAGAGTTTTAAAAAATTTTGCCCTGAGCATCCAAGGAGGGAAATTTTGACAAAGCGTAGTTGGCGCCTTGCAGTTGCCTGAATATTGAGTTGATGATAACCTTCAGGCTAGCTAAGAAAAGGCAGTAAGATGAGCAGTCCTTTGAATCTGCATTCCGAACTGCACTGATGCCTTCCTAATGCCTATTTTTGGAAAACAGCTGCCTTAGATTATTGACTTGTGAAGGGAAGCAGATGTGTATGATCGTTTAGGGGAGCTATTCGTGCCAACAGTGCAACAATGCACTGGACAGGGCTGCCATACAGGAGCGGCACAACAGCAAAGGGCCCACTCCTTTTGTGGGGAGGATGGAAGTAAGGCATTCTTCAGGCAGAGGAGAATACGACATTTTGGTGTTCGGTGTTTGCTTTTAATTTTTTTGTGCATTTAAAAAATAAAAAAAATTAATGTTGCATTCATATATGCTGCATGTATGTGTTCATAAAATTGATTTATTCTTCTATGCATGTCATCTGTTTTAAATAAGCTAAGTGTCTAGTCTTTCTGTTTATAGAACCAAAGGCATTTGTATTCAGGATTCAGTCTAGTGGTTTAGTTCCATTACTCGTAGTCCTAAATACTAAACCAAAATATCAAACTCACTGTTGTCAAGTTGATTCCAACTCATAGTGACCCCTCCTTGGGTTTCCAAGGGGGTATCTCTACGTGAGCTCTGGTAGCATAGTGCCTAAGGCACTTGACTGCTAACCAGGAGGCTGGCGGTTCAAACCCATCAGCCACTCCAAGGAAGATTGGGCAATCTACTTCCGTAGTGATACTGCCTTGGGAATTCAAGGAGGGGTCGCTATAATTGGGTCTGACTTGACGGCAAATAACAACAACAACATATATATGTGTGTGTGTGTGTGTGTGTATAGTCTAATCTCCTTTGTGATTCCTTCCATGACTCATTCGTTATTTAGAAATAAGTCATTTCATTTCTAGATACATAGTGACTTTCAAGTTATCATTCTGTTAATAGTTCTAATTTATATCTGTTGAGGTAGAGAAGATACTTTATATAATGTGAATGCTTTTAAATTTGTCCAGACTTGTTTCTAGCCCAGAATATGGTCTAGCTTAATCAAGCTGCACTTGAAAAGAGTATGTTACGTATTTTGCTTTTGCTACATAAAGCATTTTCTGTCAGTTGGGTCAAGTTAGGAGATAATGTTGTTTGAGTCTTCTCTGTTCTTACTGCTTTTATCAGTTACTGGGAGGAGGAAATCATCAGCTGTAAGTGTGGATTCCTCTACTGTTCTTTTCAGTTTATCACTTTGTGCTTCACATGTTTTAGAGGGCTATTAGTTGCGTGCATACACACTTAATATTATGTTCTCTTATTGAATCGACCTCTTCATAATTATATCCCTCTGTATCCTTGGTAGTATTCTTTATTCTGAAACCTACTTTAATGCTAATATTGCCACGCCCAGATTAATATTCGCATGGTATGTCTTTTCCATTACTTAACCTTTATCCTTATCTGTGTGGATTCTTAGAGATTGCATATGGTTAAATCTTGCTTTATTATGCAGTCCTTTACTCTCTGTCTTTTAGATGGAGGCTTTGACATTTACATTTAATGTAATTTTATCAACAAGGTTGGGTTTAAATTGACAAGCATATGATTTTTTTTTCTATTTAATATGTTTTTATTTATTTATTTTCCTTGCTTTTGGATGATTCCATTTTATCTTTACTATTGACTTTTTTTTTTTCTTTTTATTGACTTACTTTGTTTTACATTTTTAGTGGTTGTTTTAGCATTTGAAATAGGCATTTTTTATGTATCACAGCCTACTTCAAATAATAATATACTACTGTACATGTGATGTAAGAACCATACAATAGTATACTTCTAATCTCTACCCTCATCCTGTTTGCTACTATTAATCTTGCATTTTACTTCTGCATCCGTTGTAAACCCCAGGATACTTTTCTAAAATTGCTTTTGCTCTAAACAATCAACTATCTTTTAAAGATATTTTAAAAAGAAGAGAAAATGCCATGTATATTCTTCCACATACTTATCTTTTCTGCACTCTTCATTTGTGCAGAGCCAGATTTCTATCTGATGTTGTTTTCCTTCTGTTTGGAGGACACCCTTTGGCTCTATCTAAACACAACAGCTTTGTATAGTTCTAGTCATAGCTCCGGTTGATTCTTTCAAGATTCGTTTTTAAGCTTTGTTAGGGATAGTTTGGTTTTGGTCTAATTTAACCCTCCTACTAAGTCCTTCAAGTCATCTTCACTTTCACCAAGCATGGTTGAGTCAGCTGCATATTGCAGATTGTTAATGAGTCTTCCTCTAATTCTGCTGCTATATTCTTCATATTGTCTAGCTTCTTGGATTATTTACTCAGCATGCAGATTGCATAAGTGTAGTGAGTGGTTATTACGTGTTATCAAATATTGTTTCAGTGCTTTCTTTGATCATTTTAAAGATCATTATTGATGATGAGTAAATATATCTTATTTAATATATTTTTAAAATTATTTCTATATCCAATGCCCACTATGCTAGACAAGTTCAACATGTGCATGAAATAAAAACAAAACTCTGTATCTTCTGTGGTGTCTTTACCTTTATTCAGTTAGAATAGAAACTATTTTCCTCTGCCTTTAACTACTCAGTGGCCATGTGACATTTTTGTTCTCTCTCAGGTAATGTTAAGCTGTCTTTGGGTCACTTCAATTCACAAACTTAGTCTGATAATTAGCTCATGAAAAGATACTCGATAACATTAGTCATTAGGGAAATATAAATTAAATTTACAATGAGATACCCCTACATATCCACTCACATGCAGTCAGATAGGTATAATAAATGATTGACAATATTAAGAGTTGGTATGCATGTGGATAAACAAGGACATTCATATGTTACTTTTTGGAATGTAGAATGGTAAAAGTGTCCAGAGCTGGTGACTGGTAACATTATGGGCTGGCTCCATGGTCTCTGCTCCTGGAAGATGTTTTAAGCCGATCCCTTTCTCTGTGTGTGTGTGTGTGTGTGTGTATTGGGGGGAGGGTGTCTTTGGAGCTCATTTCTGGCCCCTCCTAGAGTAGCTCCCCTGATGGGTGATGGCTGATGCTTCCCCAGTAGCCCCTGATTTTCCTGAGGTCCATTTCACACACAGACTCTTGCTAATGGGGCCCTCTCCCTTCTGCAGCATCCTGCTAAGAATATATTAAAGCAACTCCAGGCTGGCTTTTTCCCAGATGACCCATATTTGAGCTGTATTCATCCATTTCTAGCCCTGTGTTTAGTGGTAATGTAGTTACTTCCCCAGAACAATCATTTCAGCTTTATCAGGTAGAAGTCAGGCACACCACTCTGCATCACAGGGATTGTTATTCAGTCTCTGTGGGTCATCGGTTGTGTGGAATAGACATGTCCTTACCCATCTCCATGGTTGGGTAGGAGGGTTAGGATCACAGCAAATGTTTCCTCAGATGAATCCCTCATGCAAAATCCTCTTCTGTGCTCATACTGTATTTCTTTATTTTACTGAGAGTACCAAGTGTCTTAGAACTTGTTTTTGGCAATTTATTTTGTAAATCC
This sequence comes from Orycteropus afer afer, assembly GCF_000298275.1. Lineage (NCBI taxonomy): Eukaryota > Metazoa > Chordata > Mammalia > Tubulidentata > Orycteropodidae > Orycteropus > Orycteropus afer. The sequence continues at coordinate 1,753,003 of NW_006921862.1, forward strand.
TGCTTCTGGGTATCTCTTACCTATCCTGGTATCTCGTAGCTTCCATATGAGAATGGCAGTCAAAATGAGACAGGAAGAGTTCCGTTCTAACACCCAATAACCACCACTTGGCTTGTGTGCCTGCTGTTTTCTTGCTGCCATTAATTTTTGTAAGTTCATATTCACGTAAACCTCCATATACTGAAAGGTGTTTTTCATGTTTGGTTCCTGTATATCGTGGTGTTCCCTCCAGTCTATTCGGTTTTCCAGCTGATAGAGGAGAGGAAGATGGAAGAACTTAGCCAAGCACTGCTCATTTGGCCAGGGAATGAAAACTACACTGCCCTGTTGGGACAGAACTTTACTTCCTGGGCTAATTAAACCAAACCAAACTCACTGCAGTTGAGTTGGATCTGGTTCATGGCAACCCTTCCTTGGGTTTCCAAGGTGGTATCACTGTGGAAGTAGATTGCCCAACCTTCCTTCTGAGGAATGGCTGGTGGGTTCGAACTGCCAGCCTTTTGGTTAACAGTCAAGTGCCTTATACACTATGCCACCAGAGCTCCCTCCTGTGCTAATTAGGGACATACTTACTGCTTAAAAAATTTAAAAGAACAAAAAAATGATTCCTTCTTGTGTTGGAATTTAAAAAATAGGCATCCATTAAAATAACTCTATTAATGATTCTTGAATTTATGATGTTATCAGGAACATAAGTTACTTATTATTGTTCTTTACTTGGATACTATATTTGGTTATCCAAAAATATTGTTATCTATGAAAACATTGTGTTGAAAACAAATCCTAATTTTATTATTGATGTACAATATTTTTCAGACTAAATGTATATTTATAGACTGTAGCACATTTAATATATTCATTTGAAATGGAAAATTCCTTTCACTTCAAAGTTCTTTAATGATTAAAAACTATGATAAAGGTTTTAAAAGCCACAGCTAAATTTTAAATCTATTATTTAATAGCACTTAGCACATGCTATTGACCAGGCTTGTTATATTATTTGTATATTTATTTTAATTTAATCCTCATAGAACTATGTGATCATCCCTAATATTATAAAGAAAATAAAGCCAGGAGTGCAAATTCTTAGTCACATATGTAACAAGTGAAGAAACACGGATTAGAATCCCAGTGTCCTTTAATGTAAAGCCCATGTGTTTTGCATTCTGCCATAATTTTTTTTTGGATATTTAGCTAATAACTTTCATGGGGTCCCTGAGTGGTTGTAATGGTTAAAGCTCTCAGCTGCTACCTGGAGGTTCTAGTCCACCCAGGGTGCCTTAGACGAAAGGTCTGACCATCTATTTCTGAAAAATCACCAACTGCAAGTGCAGTTCTACCCTGATGCACATGGGTCATCGTCAGGATTAACTTGATGGCAACTGGTTTTTCATGAGGGGAGCAAAACAACCTGCAAAACAAATAAATAGCCTCACAGCGTTTCTGTAAAGTTGATAAGATATGATTGTTTCATTGTGTGGGATGAAGTCTATTGCAGTTTCAATAGTACATGGTATATATAAAATGCTAATTTAGGGTGGTATTTGTGAGAGGCACTGGATTGACCATATATGTGTGTGTGTGTGTGTGTGTTTTCCCGCATCTTATCATTTCCTTTAAGTTCCTACTCAAATTCTAAAGGCCGTCACTGCTTAATCACATAGGTCAACCCAGTCTTGTGTATCAAATATTTTGTCTATTTTATTTACTCCCTCAGTTTTTTGTAATTTACCAATTGAAGAATTCTTTAGAAGAGTTCAAGTCCTGTCTAATAAGAGCTTTGACACGTTTTAGTTACTCATTATCTATTTTATATATTTCTAGGATTTTTATAAATAAGTTTTCAATACTTAAATGGAAAACATTGAAACAAAGTTGTGGAAATCTGGGAATAATTGCAAAGACTTCTCTGCATAGAGCCAAGCCCTGGGGGGTGCAATGGTTAAGGCACTTGGCTGCTTACTGAAAGGTCAATGGTTCGAACCCACTGGCTGCTCCATGGGAGAAAGATCTGATGGGTTGCTTCTGTAGATTTCAGCCTTGGAAACCCTATGTGGCAGGGTCCTGTGTCCTATTTGTTTCTCTGAGTCAGAAGTGATTTGGTGGCAGTCGGTTTGGTTTGTTTTTCTAGTTTTCTTTGCAGAAGAGTTTGGTCATATTTGGGTTGGTGTCTCTTTTCTTTTTTCTTTCTACAGAAAATGAGTGATGAATGACTTGAAAATGAGTGATGATATTTCCAATAAACTTTCTCCCTTTGTCTAATAATGCTTTTGTATGACTACAGCAGCCCCTTCTCATTAAACAACCCACTTAAAAGAAGAGGAAGGAACATTAAAAATGATGGATGAGGCTAGAAACCCATTAATTGTAATATCATAAATAATGATGTTGCTGATATGACTTAGCAGGGAACGAAACCAAAGGGTGGGTGACATCGTGACCCAGCAGCTACAGGCTAATGAATCTTGATGACTGAATTTTAGTAAATGATTGGATTTGATATGTGAAATCTGTTTCTTACTTTAGTTGTAGTTTAGAGATAATCTTGATCAACACATTTAAAAACACCTTTAAGTTAGAGAAAATGTCAAATATATATACATACATACATATACATACATACATGTATGTATGTATATTTATGTTGTTATGTGCCATTGAGTTGGACCCAACTCATAGCAACCTCTCCTTGGATTTTCCAGGCAGTATCACTATGGAAATAGATTGCCCAACCTTCCTTTCGAGGAATGGCTGGTGGGTTTGAACCACCAGCCTTCTGGTTAGCAGTCATATGCCTTAGGCACTATGCTACCAGAGATCCCTGTATATTTATATGTACATGGAAATAGAATATACATAAATCTAGCTTAGATAGTTACATAGCCATGGTCAGTGTTGTCTTATCTATACTTTACTCCTCTCGCCAAATCATTTTGAAGCAAATCCCGTACTTGATACTATAAACATTTTAGCATTATCTCTGAAAGATAAAATTTCTTTTGATACACCAAAATTCTGCTATCCAGCCTAACAGTAATTCCTTAACATTGTCTAATCATACAGCAGCCTGGTGTTACTGATGGAGCGACTGAATCCAGAGAAATGAAGGAACTTGACACAGGTCACAAAACTAGCCAGTAGCTAAACCAGTCCTGGAACTCACCTCTCCTATCTCATCTCATAGTCTTATCAGGATGTACTTTCCAATGTATGAGAAAGGATATATATACGTTTTGCAAGGCAACACCCCAGTATAAAGGACCTTTCATTTTTCATTCAACTCTACTTAGAAGCAGCTCTGTGTCTCATAAAGTCACTCACTTAACCTTTCTAGACATGCTGAAGTACATTTACCTTTTCTGGCTTACTTGTCTTCCTTACCAGTGTAGTACAGTTAGTACAGTGGCAGTTTTGAAGGACTTCCAGCAATAGGTCACATCAGCACTGGGATGTCCATCAGTAAGAACAGTGCTGGAACAGATCATGGTTATATTTGTTGGGGACCACATAAAGCAGCTGGGGTCCACTGGGTTGTCATATGATATGTGCAGTGTAGTAAATTACTTTGTGTGGCTTTTCTACCCATAAGTCTTTGTAAACTCCAAAGTGGGATTTTCTATGAGCAACTGAGGAGCTCCTGATTGCTGACGTTGTCCACCTGGAGTATTTCTGTTGGGCGTGGCACAAAACAGTGTTCTGGGAGGTGCCCACTCTCTCTCAGGTGCTTAGAGTTCTGATGCTATAATTGGCTAGTTTGACCACCCTGCCGGGCTCAAAAGGAGGCCTCCTGGAGGCAGAACTCTC
>NW_006921862.1:1764941-1796324 GCF_000298275.1 Orycteropus afer afer
GGGCAAGGACTTTTTTTAGTTGGTAATTTTTTGATGACCTGTTCAATTTCTTCTTTTGTGATGGGCCTGTTCAACTTTTCCACATCAATCTGTGTTAATTTAGGTAAGTGGTTTGTTTCTAGAAATCTGTCCATTTCTTCCAGATTTTCAAATTTGTTGGAGTATAGTTCTTAATAGTATCTTGATATTATCCTTTTTATTTCAGTTGGTTCTGTTTTGATTTCACCCATTTCGTTTCTTATTCATGTTATTTGTATTCTCTCCCTCTTTCCTTTGTTAAATTTGCCAGTGGTTTGTCAATCTTATTGATCTTTTAAAAAAAGCAACTTCTGATCTTGTTGATTTTTTCCATTGCCCTTCTATTTTCTTTTTCATTGATTTCTGCTCAGATCTTCATTATTTCCTTTCTTTGGTGAGTGTAGGCTTTTCTTCCTGTTCTTTTTCTAATTGTTGGAGGTGTTGGTTTAAAGTATTTTGGCTCTTTCTTCTTTCTGTTGTGTGCATTTATTTCTATAAATTGCCCTCTGATCACTGCTTTTGCTGTGTCCCATAGATTTTTGTATGCTGTGTTTTCATTCTCGTTTGATTCAAGGAATTTTTGAATTTCAATTTTTTATTTCTTCTCTTACCAAGTCTTTCTCAAGGAGGGTGTTGTTCAGTTTGTATGTGATTACTCTTTTTTCTGTTTATCTTCTTATTGTTGATTTGTAATTTGATAGCATTATGATCTGAGAAGATGCTTTGCAGCATTTCATTGTTTTTAAATTTATGAAGGCTTGTTTTGTGGCCTAACATATGGTTTCTTTGTTCCATATTATTTTGTGTGCTGAGCTCATTATGTATATGAATCATGGTATCATTTCCTTTGTTGCAATTGTTATAGTATTTGCTGAATTTTTGTGCTTGTTCTTTTTTTATTGTGATGTGAAAGTTTATTATTTTTCTTTGAAGTTAACCTGTGATTTATTATTTTCTCTCTGAGTTTAGAACAGTCCATTCTATCTTGAAACTCTCTTAACTTCCTCACCATTTACAAGTTCTGTAAATGCAGTGTATTTTACCTCTTTTTGTTTGTAGTTGTCCTCACTTGCCAATTGATGTCTCTGGTTTCCTGTTTATAATCTTGTAAGCTCATTTTACTTTGGATATGTCCATCGCTGTGGTTCTGGGTTATGTCATCTTGTGTATTAATGATTGGTTCTTATTTGCTATTTTTGGTGCTCTGTTTAGAGGACTCCCTTTAGTATCTCTTGTAATGTTGGTCTGGTTTTAACAAATCTCCTTAGTTTCTGCTTATCTGGAAATCTCCTAATTTCCCCATCATATTTGAGGGACAGTTTTGCCGGGTATATAGTTCTTGGTTGAAAATTTTTCTCTCTCATGGTTTTCATCCCATTGCCTTCTTGCTTTCATGGTTTTTGCTGAGAAATCAGAGCTTATTCTTACTGCTTGTCCTTTGTAAGTAACTTTTTGTTTCTCCTGTGCCACTTTCAGGATTCTGTCTTTGTCTTTGGTTTTGATGAGTTTCATGGTGATGTATCTCGGTGATTTTCTTTTGGGGTCTATCCTGTTTGGGGTTTGTTGCATTTTCTGAATGGCTACATTCTCATCTTTCATCATATCAGGGAAGTTCTCCTCCAACAAATCTTGGGCAATTTTTTCAGTAGTTTTATTTTTCTCTTCCTGTTCTGGAATTCCAATGACACGTAAGTTATTCCTTTTGATGGTATCATACATGAACCTTAGGCTTGCTTCATTTTGTTTTGATTTTTTTTCTGATTAATCCCTTTCCAAAAAAGTATTCAGGTATTTTTCTTCAATCTCATTAATTCTGTCTTCCACTGCATCAGTTCTACTCCTTTAACATTCCAATGTGTTATCTATTTCTGACAATTTAGTATTAATCTTCTGAATTTCTATCTGTGGATTTAAAATCATTCTAATTTTTCATTTAATTTTTCATTTTGTTCTTATATTTTATTCCATAATTCTTCTAGGGTTTTTTCTGTGTTTTCTTTGGTCTGTCTCTCAGTCCTTTGAAGATACATAAATATAATTCTTTTGAATTCCTTATCATGGAGTTCCAATGCTGCTTCTTCCTCAGGGATGTGTTCTGGGTCTGTATCCTGCTCCCTTGTTTCTACCACTTTATCTTGCTTCTTTGTGTAGACTATGATGGTGTGTTGTCTCCAAGACATCATAGCGTTGTTGTATTTAGATCTCTGTTAACTGTTTGTGAAGAGCAGCCAAGGGTAATTCAGCCAGGAGTGATTCAATAAGTGAAGTTGCAGGAGGTGTAGGTGTAGTTCTTTTGTATGGGGACTGTTGCTGTCTTCCAGTCTGTTAGACAAAAAGGACAATTGAATAACCATCAAAAACATAAAAACATGTGGACAAAAAAATACACCATATTATCACACAGGAACAGTAACCAAAAAAAGAAAAAATGGAAAAAGAAGGAAAACAAAAAAAGAAAACCTGCAATATCTGGGGATAGGGCAATAAGAGAAAATAGAGAAAGAGAATAATGAAGAAAAAAATGGGAAAAATGGAAAAAGAAGAACTAGGAACGGGGTTGTTGTAGTTAAGTGCTGTCCAGTCGTTTCCGACTCATAGCGACACACTGCCCGATCCCGTGCCAGCCCCACAATCCCTGCTATACTTGAGCCCATTATCGCAGCCACCGTGTCAATCCATCTCGTTGAAGGCCTCCCTCTCTTTTGTCGACCCTCTACCCTACCAAGCATGACATCCTTCTACAGGGAATGGTACCTTCTGACAACATGACCAAAATAGGTGAGATGAAGTCTGGACATTCTTGCTTCCACACTTATTCAATCTATATGCTGAGCAAATAATTCGAGAAGCTGGACTATATGAAGAAAAACGTGGTATCAGGATTGGAGGAAGAATCATTAACAACCTGAAATATGCAGACAATACAACTTTGCTTGCTGAAAGTGAGGATGACTTGAGGCACCTACTGATGAGGGTTGAAGAATACAGTCTGCAGTATGGATTACGTCTCAATATAAAGAAAACAAAAATCCTCACAACTGGACCAATGAGCAGCATCACAATAAATGGAGAGAAGATTGAGGTTGTCAAAGAATTCATGTTGCTTGGTTCTACAATCGATGCCAACGGATGCAGCAGTCAGGACATTAGATGACGTGTAGCATTGGGAAAGTCAACTGCGAAGGAACTGTTTCAAGTGCTGAGGAGCAAGGATATCTCCTTGAGGACTAAGGTGCGCCTGACACAAGCCATGATATTTCCAGTCGCCTCATATGCATGTGAGAGCTGGACAATGAATAAGGAAGACCAAAGAAGAGTTGATGCTTTTGAGTTGTAGTGCTGGCGAAGAATGCTGAAAGTACCATGGACTGCTAAAAGAACTAACAGATCTATCCTGGAGGAAGTGCAGCCAGAATGCTCCTTTGGAAGCAAGAATGGCCAGGAATGGGGTTAGCCACGAGAAAAAAAAAAAAATAGCAGCCAGGAACAGGGAAAAGAAAAAAAGCTGAAAACTAGGACCTGGGAGGGGAAGAATACAGAATAATAGTAAAATGGATAAAAGTATTAATAATGATAGTAGTTTAAGACACACAAAAACAAGCAAACTAAGAACCAGAAAAAAGGAAGAGAAAAAATAAAAAAAATCAGAGAAGGGCAGGGCAGGGCACCCAGGCTCCTTCCAAGCACACAGACTGTGATGGAGTTCCTGCAGGCCCAGAAGGTGGGTGGGAATGGGGGATGGCCAAACCTCTGTTCACCGAGTGTAGGGTCTAAGAGTAACTAGGGGAATGTTGCACTTTTTCAGTCATCCAGGTCCGAATTGCCCTTGGGGTTACTGGCAAGTGGAACCCTGGAATCTAGTAGAGCACTGTTTCTTTAAATATCCAATATGGTCAAGCCACTTGGAAACATTCAAAATGATGGTGCCCTCTGGACTGGCAAAAGTCCACAGCTGAGCCTGCCTTCCCCTTCACTGCTCCTTCACCTTTTATTCCCTAGGCACCAGAGCAGTCCTCCGTGCAGTCCCTGGCTAGCAGGGCTGATTTTTAGGTCCTACCACCATTTGGCAATCTCCATGCTCTCTGTGTCAGGACTGCTCTGGATTGCTCCCAGACTGCAGCTCCGTATGTCTACTCTTTTGGTATTTTCATGCAAATTCTTCTGCTAACTGGGGTTTAGTCCACTTCTATGTCCTTCCCTTCAAGGCTCAGGGGTCCAGGATTATCTTCTGTGTTTGTGTTAATTGGTTCCCCTTTTCTTTGTTGAAGAGGGTTTGTGCAGTCTTTCTGCCTATTCCGCTATCTTACCAGAACCCCAAGACTCCTAAGTTTTAACTAAAGTGCATGAGCTTTGACATACTTTAGCTACTCATTATGTGATTTACATATTTCTGGCTTTAGTTTTAGCTTAGAAAAGTAATATAAATTTAGTAAGAGATGTTCTGATTGGTAGGTTGGTAGTGTGATTTGGGTTGTAGCCTCTGTTTTTGGAACCATCCCTTCTGGTAGAGATCATGTACTTTTATGATCATGTAATGAAGGGGCAAAAAGTGCACATTAGAATGTAGAAGATAGATAAGCATATCATCTAAATGATAAGACCCTGAGAACCTAACCCACCAGCAATAAACCCCATCTTTTAAACAATACAAATTTTTTTCATTTTTTTCTTACTCCTGAACTTTATTAGAAACAAGCTTATTATTCTGGCACTTAGAAGCTTTATTAGCAAACATATTTCCATCCTGAAGGTAACTTCTGGTCATAATCATGTGGTTTTTAGGAAATTAAATTTGCTTAAATGATGGTTTTCAGGTTGGTAAAGGCTGTACACTTTATTTATAAGCACATTTGGAAAGTTTTGTAATTTTTACCCTAAGGATCTGACTGTATTTTTAGAAATTGCCTAAACCAAAACTACAGAAGACATCTCTACATTTGCTGTCTGCCTCTTAAGTAAATTAACACCATCCAACAGATTAGGAACAATAAAAAAGAAAAATAATGCAATAAGTTCACCATAATGGGCATTTTAAAATGGAAAGCTTCTCCTATGGGGATTCATTGCTTCTTTCCAAAAGCTGGAGAGAGACCTCATCCACTTCTTTTTCTGACTTATTTTCTTTTTTGGTAAAGGGAACATATTATTCCTATTTACTTTCTGTAAGAAGTCTTTATGTAACGAGAAATTATTTTCAGATAACTAAGTCTGCTAAAAGATGCTCAGTATGGAAAAAGTAAACAAACCATAACAAGAAAAATGCAAAACAATGATAAGAAAATAGAAATAGTATTTTATTTGCTATCTTCTGTTTTTATAAATTCTTTTTTTTGAGTCCATGATACTATGGTCAAAGAACATTGTTTTTAAGGGTTCTTATACCATGTTTTATTAAAAAAAACAAACTGCTAATCAGATATCTAAGTTGTCTACCATAAAGATAGGCTTTTCAAAATAATAGTGACTTAGATGGTAAAGTTTATTATTTCTTGTGGGAAAAAAAGAAAAAGAAAATTTCTACCCATGCAGTTCTCATAATTATCCTTCTTATTCTTTAATTGGGAGCTCTGGTGGTGTAGTGCCTAAGGCATTTGACTGCTATCCAGAAGGCTGGCGGTTCAAATCTATCAGACACTCCTTGGAAGGAAGATTGGGCAATCTACTTCCATAGAGATACCACCTGGAAAATCCAAGGAGGTGTCACCATAAGATGGATCTGACTCGATGGCAGTGAGTTTGTTTTTTTAATTCTTTAACTAAGAGGCTCTGGTGGTGCAATGCCTAAGACATTTGACTGCTAACCAGAAAGTTGGCGCTTCAAACCCACTAGCTGCTCTGCTGAAGGCAGATGGGGAAATCTACTTCTGTAAATATTTACTGCCTTGGAAACCTGAAGGGGGTTGCTATGAGTTGGAACTGACTCAGTGGCATTGAGTATTTTTTATTATTATTATTCTTTATGCTAACTCACGCCTTTCTGCTAGCTTCTTTATCCTGTATTGGTAAATGTGGAATTCTGCAAAGGAATAAAAGTCAGTTGGTATTTGAAAACAGTTCACTGCAGAAAACAAAACATGTTACTGTTAAGTGCAATCGGGTTGTCTCTGACTCGTAATGACCCTATGCACAGCAGAATGAAACACCGCCTGGTCTTGTGCAGCCTCACGATCCTTGCTATACCTGAGCCCATTGTCGCAGCCACAGTGTCAGTCCATCTTGTTGAGGGCCTTCTCCTTCTTTGTTGACCCTCCACTTTACCAAGCATGATATCCTTCTCCAGGGAATGGTCCCTTCTGACAACATGAGCAAAGTAGGTGAGACGAAGTCTGGCCATTCTCGCTTCCAAGGAGCATTCTGGCTGTACTTCTTCCAGGACAGATTTGTTAGTTCTTTTGTTGTTGTTGTTGTTGTTATGTGCCATTGAGTCAAACCTGACTCATAGCGACCCCTCCTTGGGTTTCCGAGGCAGTATCACTACGGAAGTAGGATTGCCCAACCTTCCTTCCGAGGAGTGGCTGGTGGGTTTGAACCACCAGCCTTCTGGTTAGCAGTCAAGTGCTTTAGCCACTATGTTACCAGAGCTCCTTACAATACTTTCAGCATTCTTCGCCAACAGCACAACTCAAAAGTATCAACTCTTTTTGCTCTTCCTTATTCATTGTCCAGCTCTCATCTGCATAAGAGGTAACTGAAAATACCATGGCTTGGGTTAGGCACATCTTAGGGTTCAAGGAGACATCTTTGCTCTTCATTGCTTGAAAGAGGTCTTTTGCAGCAGATTTGTCCAATGCAATGTGTCATCTGATATCTTGACTGCTGCTTCCATTGGTGTTGATTGTATAACCAAGTAATGTGAAATCCTTGACAACTTCAATCTTTTCTCCACCCACAAAGCACAGATTCATTTAACTAATAATTTACTTGTTTACTTGTAATAATAATTTACTTGTTTCTGAAGAATGACATTTTGTATAATCTTTTAGCAACAAACTTAATGACTTTAGGAGAAGTTTTCACAGAGGACATCTGAGAATCAATCCCTGTCTTATTTTCATTTTGATGAAAAAAGAAAGAAACACAGGAACAAGCCACATATTGATTTTTTTTAAATAACTTTTTATTTAGGTATAATTTTAGATTTACAGAAAAAGCTGCAGAGACACTTGAATTCTCATTTCCCCTCATTATTACAATCTTATATTACCACAGTATATTCATCCAAACAAAGAAACTCACATTAGTACATTATTATTAATTAAACTCCAGATTCTATTTAGATTTTGTTGGTTTTTCTATTAATGTCCACTTTCTGTTCCAGGATCCAATCCAGGGTATCATACTACATTTGGTTGTCGTATCTCCCTAGTCTCCTCTGGTCTGTGACAGTTTCTCAGTCTGTGCTTATTTTTTATTACTTTTTCAGTTTTTGAGGCATACTGGCCAGCTGCCCTGTAGAATATCCCCCAGTATGGTATGTGTGATGTTTCTGTTATGATTAGAGTGGGATTATCAACTTTTTTGGAAAATATATCATGAGATGATGTACCTGTCTCATTGTTTCATATCAGTAGTACATGAAATCAACATGATGTCAATCATTTGATTAAGGTACTGTTTGCCAGGTTTTCTATTATACAATTCCTGTTTGTCCCTTTGCTTACTTTATTCTTTGAAAGCAAGCCACTATGTAGATGTAGCCTGCCTGCAAAGATGTGGTAGGAATTAAACACCACCTCTTAGAAGGGCAGTATCATGAATTGTTTGGAATTTTTTTGAAAGGAAAATTTGTCTCTTCTCTTTTATTTATTTATTCAGTTATTCATGTATGTCAGTTTGGATTCATGTATGTTTTATACTTTAAGTTATAATTCAGTACCTTGTTATTTCTTGCTCATATTGTTCCAGTTTTGACAATTGGGAATGCTTTCAATTTGGCCCTGACATGCTCCTGTTCTTTTTTCATTTGTTCACTTCCATACTTTCTGGTACTAAAAGATGCTCTAGGATCATCTTACATTTCCCTTGCCCCTCGAGTCAGCTACTTTTTCAATGAGCCCTGTTGTTTTTTTTTTTTTTTTGAGTGTGGTATTTAGAGAACAAGATCTGGGTGCTCGGTGTCATTTCTTCTGGACCTTTTTTCCAGTGATAGAGGTAGGTCATATATATATATGTATAGTAACTCATTCAATATTGTTTTGAACACTTGTGATAAACAACTTTTCATTTTAGAACTGCACAGTAGGGGCAGAGGAAAGAAGTAACTCCTTCCTGAACAACTGTGTCTCCATGTGATTTCAAGATAATTTGGTCTCTTCCAAATACTAAACCTAGAAAATGGCATTCTTGGTATTTAGTAAGTGCACCCACTCCAAGTACATGCCGTGCTTGAGTTCCAGATGCATGTGAATCAAGTCTTATCTGCCATAGGGTGCTGTGGAAATAAAAAAAAAAAAAATTCTTCTTTCTGCATGTCCCATGGATGCTCACTGAAGCTCCTGCTTCCCACTTCAGAATGTACTAGAATTAAATATACATCAGCTTAAAAAACAAAAAAGAAGCAAACCTAAACTAGTGACCCTATAGGACAGAGTAGAACTGCCCCATACAGGATTTCCAAGGCTGAAGTCTTTACAGAAGCTAACTGCTACATCTTTGTCCCATGGAGCAGCTGGTGGGTTCAAATTGCCAGCCTTCCAGTCAGCAGCTGTAGTACAGTGAATGGCTTAATATGACCCATCTACCCATAGTCCTCCATTTTGTGATGTAAATCCTAGCCTCTATGCCTGTAGTTGTAGTCCCATTTTGGGTTGAGTTGTCTGTTGCATTGATAAGGCAGGACTTGGGTGGGCTGGATCTTGAGTCCTGCCTTGCTGGAGCTGTGACTCAAGTCACCACCCTTAGTTTCCTTGAGGGTGTAGATGTGCATATTCTGGCAAAGTTCACCCTCTTGCTTTGGATCCTGTGTCTGCTTCATCATCATCATCTCACCCCCAGTTCTGGGTACTTGAGACAAGAGCCAGCCATCTGACTTGCCAATTTGGGTCCCTTATCACCTGCAACCACTTCAGGGGGGAGAATCCTCCAGACTGATGCCTGACCTGCAGATTTGGGATTTGCCAGCTTCCATAATCATGTGAACCATTTTCTTGGAAGTTTGTGAGTTCTGTGAGATGTTCCAGTGAAATATGGAAGCCTCAGTATTTTGATTATAGTACCAAGATCATCAAGGAGCTCTGGTAGCACAGTGCCTAAGACATCTGACTGCTAACCAGAGGGTTGGTAGTTCAAACCCACCAGCCACTCCGTGGAAACAAGACTGGATAGTCTACTTCTGTAAAGATTTACTGCCTTAGAAACCCAATGGGGGTCGCTATGAGTTGGAATCAACTCAATGGCAGTGAGTTTTTTTGTTTGTTTGTTTTTGTTTTTAAACCAAGAACTTCACCAAAACATTGTCATGGTCTCTTTTTTTTTTTTTTGTCTTTTCTTATCACTGTTCTCTAAAGAACCTTCGCTTTTATTTTCCTTTTAGTTCTAATATCATCTCTTTTTCTTATCCCCCCATCCAAGAATTTCCTCTGACACAGTTAACTTGAAAAGATTGATATTGTTAAGTGCCATCGAGTTGTGTCCGATTGATAGAGACCCTATGCACAGAAGAACAAAACAACACCTGGTCCCGCACCAGCTCCATGATCTGTGCTATACTTGAGCCCATTGTCGCAGCCACTGTATGCCTCGTTGAGGGTCTTCAGATAATGTGGTAGAAATTAATGGTCTCTCAGTTTGTCTTGATATGCATCTTCTTTAATATTAACTTGGCAGCATATTCCTCAAGGAATTATTTTAACCTGTTTCACTGTCTGAAATGTTCTTTGTTTCCACCTCATGTGCTCCAGTTTGAAGAGGAGACATAGGTATTTTCTATACACTTTTGCTTCTGGGGTCTTTAAAGGAGAAGTTGTGTTTTTGATTTCAAGACTCCCATGTCCCCGTGATGTTAGAACCCTCCACAGAGACATGGCTCTTCAACGTTTTCTGTTGCCCCTGAGGTGGGTCTTTCTCACAGACATGATGTGTTTCTCCCTTCTATGGCTCAAACTTCATACTGCTCCCTATGTCTCTTTAGAGTGATGCTCCCTAGTGTCTTAGCAGAGGAGGCCCTGGTCTTGAAAGTAGATACCAGAAGTTAGAACTGCCTTCACTTGAGAGAGACAGTTGGATCACAATTTCACAGACTTAAAATTGCACTGGAAAAAATAAGTAAAGGACTCTACAACAATGACCAAAGGGTTATCAATTCACCATGAGTGTCCGTAGCTGTTAATTTCCAGTAGGTACTTAGCAGTCATTAAACTAGTCAGTGGAATCTAAAGGACACTTCAGGAATAAACAGAATAGTTACTGTTGAGTTAATGTGAGAATCAAAATGGCTTTATGCTCTTCCACCCAACCTCCTAATACTCAATAGGATACCTCCATTTCTTATATATAGCATACTTTTTCACAAATGCCCTTAAATGGCTTTTTCATACTTTTAAATAATCTTATGTATTATTTTTTATCCTTTCTACTGTAGATAAAAACATGAGTAATGATTTTGATGTATTCCTTAATAATGCCCTTTTAGTCACTGTGTCTCTCTCTATAAAATTCCCATCCAGCTGTCAGAGATGACACTGTAATTACAGTTATTCGGTAATTGTGCTCTCTAGAGCTTTGCACATGGAGAAGGAGGTCACAGAGCAAGTGTGTGTCTGCTCATAGTTCTAGTTCTCACACCCTTACCCCTCATACTCTCTCTTCTCCCTACCTACCTTTCACATCCTACCTCTCACACTCTACCTACCTTTCACACCCTGCCTATACCTCACACCCTACCTGTCCCTCACACTCTACCTCTCACATTCTACTTCTTCTCTCCAGCTTCCTCTCACATCCTACCTCTTAACTCGGCCTCTTTATCCTACCTGCTGCTCATACCCTACCTCTTTTCCCCAACTCACCTATACTCCCTCTGAGGAATCAGAAAATAAAATTACTCACAAGGACTATTTCCTGTTTCCAATAGAAATAGTAATAATTTCATATTCCATGTGAATGAGTTTTTGAGAAGACTAATATATTTCAGTACAGGAAGACACATAAAGAGGATTAATTGTTACCTTTCCATTTGTGTTTCAGCTGTCATTCTTGTTGTGAGTGTCCAGGAATCTCCTGAAAGTAATATATTGTTGTTAGATGCTGTCAAGTCAGCTCCAACTTGTAGTGACCCCATGTGAAACAGAACAAAACATTGCCCAGTCCTGCACCACCCTCACAATCCTTGCTATACCTGAGCCCATCGTTGCAGCCACTGTGTCTAGCCATCTCATTGAGGGCCTTCCCCTTTTATACTGACCCTCTGTAGTGATACCGCCTGGGAAACCCAAGGAGGGGTCGCTATGAGTCTGGTCAGACTCAACGGCAAACAACAACCGCTTTACCAGTAATAGTATGTTTTGGTTACCTTGTGCCGCTCTAACAGAGATACCATAGATGTGGATGGCTTTAACAAACAGGAGTTTATTCTCTTACACTTTTGGAGGCTGGAAGTCTGAGTTCAAACTGCCAGCTCTAGGGGCTGGTTAAAAGCCCCTTGACCTTGGGCTTTAGCTCTGCCTCTTGCTCCTGGCCCAGTGAAGCTAAAGGTGTCTCTGCATTCAGGCAGCTGCTGGTTACCGAGGCTAATAAGCCCAAGGTCAACAAATAAAATGACATAGTCCAAATATTACCAAACAACATGGCAGGACACTAATTCAAGTCCAGAGACAGTCCAAGATCAGCAAGAAATATGGCAGGCTATTGAATGAAGACTCAGCTATATACAGGGGCCAATCTTTCCAAAAAGCTGCAGACCATTCCCAAAGCTTCTCCTTATACACTGGAAGCAGACTGCATCCCTCAGTCTGTGAGCAGCTACTCAGCTGTGTCTGGCAGATTCCACCAGGGAGTTGATTACCAGACTCATCATGCAGAATAACTACAACCAGCTGCCCAGCCACTTAAAACCAGACCCACCAAACTTGACACACAACTTAACTACCACAGAATCCTTCTCCAGGGAATGGTCCCTTCTGACAACATGGCCAAAGTCGGTGAGATGAAGTCTCACTTCCAACGAGCATTCCAGCTGCACTTCTTCCAAGACAGATATGTCAGTTCTTCTACCAGTTCATAGTACTTTCACTATTCTTTGCCGGCAACACAACTCAAAAGCATCAATTGTTCTTCGATCTTCCTTATTCGTTGTCCAGCTCTCACATGCATATGAGGCTATTGAAAATACCATGGCTTGAGTTAGGCTCACTTTAGTCTTTGAAGAGAGATCTTTGCTTTTCAGCACTTCACAGAGGTCTTTTGCAGCACATTTGCCCACTGTCATACATTATCTGATTTCTTGACTGCTATTTCCCTTGGTGTTGATTGTGGAACCAAGTATATGAAATCTTTGACAATTTCAGTCTTTTCTCCATTTATCATGATGCTGCTTATGGGTCCAGTTGTGAGGATTTTCATTTTCTTTATGTTGAGATGTAATCCATACTGCAGAGTATAGTCTTCAATCTTCAGCAGTAAGTACTTCAAGTCATTTTTACTTTCAACAAGCAAATCCCCTTGTTCTGTTTGAATGGCAGCCTCCAGGTGTATGTAAATGTTCTTCACGAGCACAATTAAGTGTTCTGGAATTCCCATTCTTCTCAATGTTACCTATAATTTGTTATGATCCACACAGTTGAATGCTTTTGCATAATCAATAAAACATAAGCAAACATCTTTCTGGTATTCTTTGCTTTCAGCCAAGATCCGTCTGACATCAGCACTGATATCCATTGTTCCATGTCCTCTTCTGAATTCTGCTTGCATTTCTGGAAATTCCCTGTCAATACACTGCTGCATCCATTTTATCTTTTTAATGCATTTTATTGAAATATAATTTATGTACAGTGAAATAGACAAAACTAAAGTGACACAGGTCAATGCTTTTTTTTTTTTTTTTTTACAGTGTTCTCTTCCCTCCCCTCCCACCCCTGGTAACCAACAAAGACACTTTCTTTTCATATATAAACCTTTGACTTTTTACAGTAATGAACTAATACTATATTTGTCCAGGAGCTCTGGTAGCATAGTGCCTAAGGCACTTGACTGCTAACCCACCAGCCACTCCTCGGAAGGAAGATGGGGCAATCTACTTTCATAGTAATACTGCCTCGGAAACCCAAGGAGGGGTCGCTATGAGTGAAGTCTGACTCGATGGAACATAACAACAACAACTGTATTTGTCCTTCTGTGATTGTCTATGTTCACTCAGTATAATGTCTTCCAAGTTCATCCATGTTATGTGATGTTTTGCAGATTCTACATTATTCTTTAGTTGCATAGTATTCTATTGTGTGTATGTACCATAGATTGGTTATCCATTCTTCTGTTGATGGGTATGTAAGTTGTCTCTATCTTTTTGCTATTGTAAATAGTGCTGTGATGAACATGGGTGTGAATATATCTGTTCTTATCCTGACTCTCACTTCTTTGGGATATATAGCTAGTAATGGGATTGCTGGGTCAAATGGTATTTCTAATTCCAGCTTTTTAAGGAATTGCCATACTCTTTTCCACAGTGATTGTATCATTTGACAGTCCCACCAGAAGTGTGTGAGAGTCCCAATCTCTCCACGTCTCCACCAGCATCTGCCATTTTCTGTCTTGTTGAACTTTGCCATTAGTGCTGGGGTGAGATGGTCTCTCATTGTTATTTTGATTCGCATCTCTCTGATGGCCAGTGATCATGAGGATTTCTTCAGATATGTGCTGGCCACCTGAATATCCTCTTTGGTGAAGTGTCTATTCAATCTTCTGCCCATTTTCTAATTGGATTATTAATCTTTTTGTTGTTGAGATGTTGGAGTTTTCTATAAATTTTAGAGGTAAATCCCTTCTCAGATATGTAATTATCAACAAGAATAAATTTGTTACTGTTATTTTGTTATGTGCTTTTTCATGTTCCATATAGTTTTCTGTGCTGAGCTCATTCTGTTTATGAATCGTGTTATCACTTCTTCATTGCTGTTGTTTTAGTATTTGCTAAATATTTGTGCTGGTCCTCTTTTTTACTTTGATGTAAAGGATTATCATTTTTCTTTGAGGTTATCCTGTGATTTATAATTTTCTTCCCAAATTTAGAACATTCCATTCTATCTTTAGTTATCTTGACTTCGCTACCATTTAGAAGTTCTATAACTACCCATTTTTTTCCCCTCTTTTTGATTTGCACTTGTCCTCATTTGTCAAATGATGTCTCTGGTTCCCTGTTTACAATCTTGTAGTCATATTTACTAGGGATACTTCTATAACTGGGTTGTTTCCTGGCTTATGTCATAATGTGTGTTAATGGTCGGTTGTTGTTTGCTGTTGTTGATTCTCTGTCCAAAGCACTCCCTTTAGCATCTCTTGTAATATTGGTCTGGTTTTAACAAATTCCCTTATTTTCTGCTTATCTGGAAATGTCCTTATTTCACCATCATATTTGAGGGACAGTTTTGCGGGGTACATAATTCTTGGTTGGAAACTTTTCTCTTTCAGGGTTTTCCATATACCATACCATTGTCTTCTCACCTGAATGGTTTCTATTGAGAAATCTGAGCTTCGTCTTATTGGTTGCTGCAACCATTTTTGAATTATCTTCAGCAAGATTTTATTTGCATGTGATATTAATGATATTGTTTGTTCATTTCCACATTCTGTGGAATCACTTGTCTTTGGAATGGGTACAAATATGGATCTCTTCCAGTCAGTTGGCCAGGTAGCTGTCTCCCAAATCTCTTGGCATAGACAAGTAACTGCCTCCAGCACAGTATCCATTTGTTGAAAGATCTCAATGGGTGTTCCATCATTCTTGGAGCCTTGTTTTTTTTGCCAGTTCCTTCCTTGCAGCTTTGACTTTTTCCTTGAATACCATTGGTTCTTGATCATGTGCCATCTCCTGAAATCGATGAACATTGGCCATTTTTTTTTTTTTTTTTGGTCCAGTAACTGTGTATTCATCCCATCTTCTGTTGATGTTTTCTGCATCATTCAATATTTTGCCCATAGAGTCTTAAAGTATATTGCAACTCGAGGCTTGAATTTTTTCTTCAGTTCTTTCATCTTGTGAAATGCCAAGTGTGTTCTTCCTTTCTGGTTTTCTAATTCCAGGTCTTTGCACATTTCATTATAATAATTGACTTTGTCTTTTTGAGTGCTCTTTCAAATCTTCTGTTTAGCTCTTTTATCTTGTCATTTCTTCCATTTGCTTTCGCTACTCTCCATTCAAGAGCAAGTTTCAGAATTTCTTCTGACATCCATTTTGGTCTTTTCTTCCTTTCCTACCTTTTTAATGACCTTCTGCTTCCTTCGTCAATGGTGTTCTTGATGTCATTCCACGATTCATCTGGTTTTTGGTCATTAGTGTTAATGCATCAAATCCATTCTCCAGGTGGTCTTTAAATTCAAGTGGGATATAATTGAGGTCATATTTTGGTTTTCATGAACTTATTTTAATTGTCTACTGCTTCACCTTGAACTTGCATATGAGCAGTTGATAGTCTGTTTCACAGTCAGCTCCTGCCCTTGTTTTGGCGGAAGATACTGAGCTTTTCCATCACCCCTTTGCACAAATATAGTCGATCTGATTCCTGTGTATTCCATCTAGCAAAGTTGACATGTATGGCCATCTTTTATGTTGTTGAAAAAAGGTATTTGCAATGAATAAGTCATTGGTCTTGTAGAATTGTATCATGTGATCTCCGGTGTCATTGTCACCAAAGCCATGTTTTCCAGCTCCTGGTGTTTCTTCTTTTTTTCCAACTTTTGCATTCACTCACCAGTAGTAATCAACACATCGTGATTGCATATTCAGTCAATTTCAGGCTACAGGAGTTGGTAAAAGTCTTTAATTTCCTTGTCTTTGGCTTTAGTGGTTGGTGCATAAATTTGAATAATAGTAGTGTTAACTGCTCTTCCTTGTAGGAGTATGGATATTATCCTATTTCAGGATAGATCTTGAAACATTTTTTATGACAATGAATGGCATGCCATTCTTCTTTGTAGTTTCTGTCATAGTAGATCATATGGTTGTCTGATTCAGAATGGCTAAAGCCAATTCATTTCAGCTCAGTAATGCCTAGCATACTGATTTTTATGCATTCCATTTCATTTTTGACAACTTCCAATTTTCTTACATTCATACATCATATATTTTATGTTCTGATTATTAATGGATGTTTGCAGCTGTTTCTTCCCATTTTGAGTCATGCTACATCAACAAATGGAGGTCCTGAAAGCTTTATTTCATCCATGTCATTAAGATCAACTCTACTTTGAGGCAGCAGCTCTTCTGCAGTAGTATTTTGAGTGCCTTCCAACCTGAGAGGCCCATCTTCTGGCACTATATCACACAGTGTTTCAGTGCTGTTCATAACATTTTCCAGTTAATATATCAAACAGTGTTTCACTGCTATTCGTAAGGTTTTCACTGGCTAGTTCTTTGAGAAGCGGATAGCCCCTCCCTTTCTCCAAGTTTGTCTTAGTCTGGAAGCTCTGATGAAACCTGCCCACCATGGGTGACCCTGTGAGTATTTGAAAATCCAGTGGCATAGCCTTCAACCTCCCAGCAACACACAAGCCACCACAGCACAGCAAACTGGCAGATGAGTGGTACAAAAGTATTACAAGCCTTTAAAAAAATTCACTTAAGTGGTATCTTTTCTCCCATTATTAGAACCTCAGGTTGAAGTGACAATATGAAATTGTTTTGTGTTTTTAAGGCAAATTTTTGGTCGTGTGTGGGCAATTTCAAAGCGATTATATATTTCTCTCAATGACCAAGTGTAAGTAATAGGTTACTTTAGCAGAAAACAACTTATGCATAGATTTTTAAAATCTTGTACTTTATTCTATTTGTAGGTAATATGATGTTGGTGGTGGTGGTGGTGTTAGGTGCCATTGAGGCAGTTCCAATTCTTAGCAACCCTGTATGAAACTGAACAAAATACTGCCCAGCCCTGCGCCATGCTAGCAATCTTTTCTGTGCTGGAGCCCATCATTGTAGCCACTATGTCAATCCATCTCATTGAGGGTCGTCTCCTTTTTCTCTCTCTTCTTTACTAAGCATGATATTCTTCTCTGATGAATGGTCACATCTGACAACATGACCAACGTAGGTGAGACAAAGTTGGGTCATTCTCACTTCCAAGGAGCATTCTGATTGCACATTTTCTAGGACATATTTATATGTTCTTCTGGCAATCCATAGTATTTTCAGTATTCTTTGCCAACTCCACAATTCAAATGCATCACCTCTTGTTTGGTGTTCCTTATTCATTGTCCCGCTTTCACATGAATATGAGACAATTGAAAATACCATGGGCTAGGGTAGGTGTGCCTTAGTCTTCAAGGTGCCATCTTACTCTTTAGCACTTTAAAGAGGTCTTTTGCAGCACAATTGCCCAGTGCAATGTTGTTGTTGTTGTTATGTGCCGTCGAGTCGGCCCCGACTCATAGTGATCCCTCCTTGGGTTTCCGAGGCAGTATCACTACGGAAGTAGGATTGCCCAACCTTCCTTCCAAGGAGTGGCTGGTGGGTTTGAACCGCCAGCCTTCTGGTTAGCAGGCAAGTGCCTTAGCCACTATGCTACCAGAGCTCCTGCCCAGTGCAATACAACATCTAATTTCTTGACTGCTGGTTCCATGGGTATTGATTATGGATCCAAGTGAAATGAAATTCCTGACAACCTCAGTCTTTTATCCATTTATTATGATTTTGCTTATTGGTCCAGTTGTGAGGATTTTTGTTTTCTTTATGTAGAGCTATAATCCATACAGTAGACTGTAGTCTTTTATCTTCATCAATAAGTATTTCAAGTCATCATCACTTTCAGCAAACAAAATTGTGTCATCTGCATATCGCAGAGTTTATGAGTCTTCCTCCAATCCTGATGCTCCATCATTCTTCATATAGCCCAGCTTCTCAGATTATTTGCTCTGCATATATATTGAATATGTATGGTAAAGGGATACCACCCTGATGTACCCTTCCTGATTTTAAACCATACATTAATGTACAGGTCCAGAAGCTCTAGTGCTTAGCTGTATTTATTAAATCAATTAAATAATTTTTTTTAAAGCATAATAATCCTTAATAAATAGAAATGACAGCTTTAAGATTTTAGAATTTGCATTCTTTATTTCTTTTAGTATTGGTAACATAATATGGTATTCAATTACTGTGAGCTATTTCCTAATCTTTTAAATAAAAACACCTGTTGCCACTGAGTCTATTCTGACTCATAGAGACCCTAGTAAACAGCAGAACTCCCTCACAGGGTTTCCTAGGCTATAGTCTTTACAGAAGCAGACTGGCACATTTTTCTGTCATGGTGCATGTGCTGGGTGTGAACCACCAGTCTTTTAGTTAGCAGCCGAGAGCTTAACAATTGTGCCCACAAGGTTTCTTAAATAAAAGCAAATCCCCTGATACTTATCCAAGAGCACTTGAACAAGCTCTTTCCCTTGATACCTTCTATAAGAGATCTGATAAAAACAAGGTGAACTCACATCCTCAAGTTGTTTGTTGCGTATTTCATCTCTGCAGAATTATGAATAGCCTCTAAGGAAACTGAAGCTGCAGCTTCAAAACTGAGCTAAGAATAACACAGAGTTTATCTCTGGCTGCCCATTTTATTATTCAAGCAAATAGATCAGGGCTTTCGTGTATCTGACCTTCTATGAGGAAGTTAACCTTCCTTCATAACCAAAAACAAATTTAGCTACACATTAATTGTGCTTTAGGAAAAGAAAATATGATAATTCCATTCCTCCAACTATTCATTTAATGATAGTTATTAATTTTCCATATAAAGTTGAAGTTAGTGAGCTACAGTCAATTTGATATGCATTGGGATTTTTTTTTTTTTTTTGGAGTGATGCGATTTCATGAATGAACTATGGATCCCTTTTTAATCAATGAATGGTATCTGTACTTTCAGAAAATGAGATACGCAGTGTAGTTAATAACTAGGGAGCAGAACTCATTTTTTTTTTATTTTAAGTTAATTGATTTCTTGAGGAATCAAACCTATTACATTTGTGGCATTTTCTAACCTGTATAAGTGAATTGGTCTCAACTGTGTTATAATGAATGAATTCTAGATGGAGACTGAAGATTATGCTATGGCAATAAAATGAGTTTTTCTTACACTAGGATGTTTTGTGTCTTCAAAACTTACACTAAGCAATATTTTAAATAAAGGCAATGTTGTTATTTTTAAGGAACTCTGGTGGCGTACGGAAGGAAGGTTGGGCAATCTACTTCCGTAGTGATACCACCTGGGAAACCCAAGGAGGGGTCGCTATGAGTCGAATCCAACTTGATGGCAGTAAGCTTGAGCTGGTGGTGTAGTGGCTAAGGCATTTGGCTGCTAACCAGAAAGTCAGTGGGTCAAACCCACCAGCTGCTCCACAGGAGAAAGATGAAGCAATCTCCTTCTGTAAAGATTTATAGCCTTGGAAGCCCAATGGAGATTGCTATGATTTGGAATCAACTTGATGGCAGTGGGTTTGGTGTTTTGATTTTATGTTATTTTTGTTCACTGATATAGACAGGGTCTGTAAAAAGTGAATTTTTGTTTTTAAATATTCTGCCTGGAACTAGGATTACCAAATAATCATAAACACACACACACACACATATATGTGTGTAGGAGCTGTGGGACTCCAAGGAGGAGTCACTATGAGTCAGACCTGACTCAATGGCAGTAAGTTTTTTTTTGATATATTAAAAATACTTAATGAAAGTTTTGTAAATATATGACCCCTGCTTGGGTTTCTGAGGTGGTATCACTACGGAAGTAGATTGCCCAATCTTCCTTCCAAGGAGTGGCTGGTGGGTTTGCACCACCAGCCTTCTGATTAGCAGTCACATACCTTAGGCACTGTGTCACAGTTATAATAATTATGTTAGTCATGATAGTATGTATTGTTTGCTCTTCTAAAGCAAATGAATTTTATTCTTTGAACTTTTGAAAACAAAGAGTAATGAAAGCTTTCGGATTGTAGAATTTGCATTCCTGATTTCGTTTCATCTTAGGAACAAATTACGGTATTCAGTAATTGTGAACGATTCAAAGGCAGCAGTTTCACCTAATAGGTGAAATAGGTGTTAGGTAAATATTTAATTAATAGTTAATGGTTCAGAAAACAGGTTTCTTAGGTTTTTTTTCTGGATATTTTGTCAATGATTTCTCCATACTTGAAAAACAAAATAAATGACAAAGAAATTAAGCATATTCTAGATACTTACTGGATAGCATTGATTTTGCATTCAGCTCTGAAGAGAATATAAAAGAGGTATATGTCCTTACTAGTATCAGCCTGAAAATGCCATATTCTCTAGTCCACCTTGGCTCATCCCACTCTAGCCAAGAAGTAAGTAGGATGAGGAAGTGTCAAACAGATAGTTTTAACTGCACTACTTTCTGAAGTGAAGTTTTAATCTTGCATCTTGTTTCATTCACCCCTTAGGGAGGGTAGTTCATTTGTTTCAGGTTCAGTGTGTTCAAAGGCTATTCTCCAGACATTGGAGGTGAGAGTAAGAGAGACTCCATAATTGTCTATTTCAGTCTTAGCTTAAATGTTTGTATATGGGAAGAAAGGGTGACTTGAGAATGGGAGGGAATCAATAATCAGGCAATTGAGTAAATTAATTACTGCATTTGAACATACTCATATTTTGAATCAGCACATGTATAAAGCATTAAAATCCATGTACCCTTGGGTTGTTCTATTTCCCCCATCCTTTCTCAAGCTTATTTTCCCCTTTGCATTGTTCTAGACATCTGCAGTTGCTTCAAATTGTAGACAGTGAAGAGGAGGTCAACACAGTAGTCGAAACCTGAGCTAGCAATGGATAACCTGGCCTGTGTCCTTTTGTGCATCCTTTGTGGCCTTTTCCATTTCCTCTCATTGTTTCCTATTCTTTGTTGCTTTTCCTCCCCACACCCCAGTTACTCTGCTCTGTTGGTGAAGCCAGTTGTTTTTCTCTATTGTTCAGCCTCACTAATACACCTGAAAACTTATTATTGTTTTCTCTGATTCTGTATTTTTAGAAACAAAATTTTTGCTTGGAGATGGAATTCTATTTATTTAAACACATGTACACTGAAGAGAATCTAGTGTTTGTCACTGCACTGGTCTGGAGATGTGCAAAGTACAAGGAAGATAATAGTTCTTATCCTTGAGATAAGGCATAAGCACTGATCAGTCAAAACGGTAATGACCAGTCAGGAGTGATGGTCATAGCTGGGGGTGGTCTTGGAGGCCCCTGCTGCACTTTAAGTTGTTGGATGCGGGAGTGGTGGTGGTGTGTGGCTAGAGAGGGCAGGGTACTTCTCATAAGGAGAAATTATGATTATAACTGCCCATATTATCTTGCTACTACTACCTACTAGTGTTGAGCCCAGGTTATGAAGGAGTTGTTCGACGTGAGAAATTTGCCAACACATGACAATGCAGGTACAAGAAGGAGAGTTTATTAGCTAGCTCAAGCTAGGGTCCCTGCTCTCACCGACCCAGTGGCTTGAGCAAAAGACCTCGTGCTCCTTTACTATCACATTTTTATAGAAAAAATATAGGGTGGAGTAGCACCAGGGCAAAGGGGTACAGATGATTGGTTGTTGCTAAGGGGTTTAGGGCAGGGGTCTGAGATGTTGGGGGACGTGTTGGAATCCCCCGGCTCCAAAGTCTACTTAGGGAATTATTATCTAGGGAGGATGCAGAGCCCTGATACGTGGGAGACTTCAGGAGCCAGGTAAATCTCTGATACGCGCTGAATCTGGAGGGTAGATAAAAGCCTTGAGGCATGGGAAGTGTTAGAATCCCTGACACTAAAGACTTCTGGTTAAAGATTTACCTGGAGGCCATTAGGACTCAGACCTCACACCAGTGGAACATCACTCCAGTCTTAATGCAGGTAGTGTGGTAAATTCTAACATGGGGATGTCCAAGCATGCTATGAGAGCACCCAAGAGGGCTCTCAAACCTAATCTTGTTGATAGGCTAGGGCAGGGGTGAATGAATACTTCCCTGGGACTCATAATTTGATATATAAAGGATTAGCTGGAGTTCAATTGATAGAGTGAGGGTAGGATCTTAAGGAATAGTGTGAAGCCATATGTTGTGTATAAGCAATTGACTGTTACTAGTATAGGAGCTCTGGTAGCATCGTGCCTAAGGCACTTGACTGCTAACCAGAAGGCTGGCGGTTCAAACCCACCAGCCACTCCTCGGAAGGAAGGTTGGGCATTCCTACTTCTGTAGTGATACTGCCTCGGAAACCCAAGGAGGGGTCGCTATGAGTCGGGGCCGACTCGATGGCAAATAACAACAACAAACAACAACAGTATGGAAATGAGAACTGGAGTGTGAAGAAATGGGAAGGGTTGGGTCAGGTCGTGACAGGCCTTGATGCCAGTCTAACGTGCTTAGACTTTACCCTGAAGCATTGGGGAACCACTAAAAAGTTTTAAGCAGAGGAATGACATAGTCAGGTGCTCACTCTAGAGAGATTATTTTAATGGATATGGGATGGACAGATTAGAGAAGGACAAGGCTGGACATAGATTGATCAGTAGGTAGGCAGATAGGAATACTTTAGGGAGAAATTGTGAGAGTCTTAGCTAGAATGAGAAAAGGTCAAGTTCAAAGAATATTGTGAAAATTGGAGTTCTTAGTGATTGACTGATTTATTGGATGTGGATTATGAGGGAGAGGCAAGAGCCAAGGAAGTTTCTGATTTGGACCTTGGGGTGAAGGTGACAACTAACTGAGAGAAGACATTAACAGGTAGACCATACTTGCCTTAAGAAAGATGCTTAATTCATTTTGGACCACACTGAGCTGAAGTGTGTAATAGTTAACATCATATAATAGAAGTTTTTCTTACTTATGAATACTCCTAACTGACTGATAATTTTTCTCCAGTCAGTAATTCAGGGATAAGATTCCTTCCATCCTGTGGCTTCACCATTTCAAATATAGTTTTCAAGATCCCTGCAGAAGAGGGAAGAACATGGAAGATTATGCTTGGAAGTTTTTATGGTTCAGTCCTGGAAATACTGTGCATCAATCTTACACATTGTCTTTTGGCCAGGGCTTATTCGCATGAGCATCCTTAACCTCAAGGAAGGCTGGGAAATGTAGCCTTTCACTCCAAGGAACAGGAGGAAATGATTTTGGGAATCAGTTAATGGACTGTTAATGCTACAGGGTGACTGGGAAGTTTTTTGATATTGAAGTCTGAAACTCAGAGGAAAGATCTGATCTGAAATGTGGCTTTAGGCATCATCTGAGATGGCAGCAGATTATGTCATGAAAGTAGATAAAATCACTCATGGAGAACAGACAAGAGCAGTGGGCTGAGTATGTTGTTGTTGTTGTTACGTGCCGTCGAGTCATACCTGACTCATAGCGACCCCTCCTTGGGTTTCCGAGGCAGTATCACTACGGAAGTAGGATTGCCCAACCTTCCTTCCGAGGAGTGGCTGGTGGGTTTGAACCGCCAGTCGTCTGGTTAGCAGGCAAGTGTCTTAGCCACTATGCTACCAGAGCTCCCAATAGAGCCCTTTAATTGGCCAACATATGCAATGGTGATCTGAGAAAAATGATGCTAGGAAGAGCCTGAAAGCCTCAAGAGAGGAGGAAACAGGGCAGTAGTGTTCCACAGAAGTTCAGAGAAATAGAGAATTTCAACAAGCAAGTAGAAAATAGTGTAAAATGCAGTAGAAAAGTCCAGGAACATAATGAAAAAATCTACAAAGTGTCTACTAAATCAGGCAATTAAATATTGGAGATATTAGTGAGTACAGTTACCACTTCAAGGGCAGTCAGGTTTCAGAGGGTTGAGGAATAAGCAGAGAGGAGCCATAGAGAGGGAGAGGACAAAGAAATCGGAAGGAACTAGGAGAAAGTGAAAGAATCAGAGTACCTGGGAAAACAGGAACAAGAGTGCTTACTAAAGTGACATTTTGAGTTTAGCAGTGCTGCTTTTTGACGTGCTTGATTTAGCCCCTATCGTGACTGATAACCAGTATTAGTTATAAACAATTTTGTTAATTTATCTGGCAATGTCATTAAGTGTGTTGAATCTCTTTCAACTCATAGTGACCACAATAATACGAAACAGTGCCCCGTTTGCACCATCCTCACAATCACTGTCGTGCTTGAGCCCATCATTGTAGTCACTATATCATTATATGATATAATGAGTCCATCTCATTAAGGTCCTCGCCCTTTTTCTCTCACCCTCTATTTTACCTAGCATGATATCCTTCTCCAAGACCCGGTGCCTTTTGATAGCATGACCAAAGTATGAGACGAAGCCTAGCCATTCTCGCTTCTAAGGACCATTCTGGCTGTTCTCCCTACAAGGCAGGTTTGTTCATTCTTTTAGCAGTGCTTAGTACATTCAGTATTCTCTGTCCAAAATTCTTTGCACCAAAGTTCAAATGCATCAGTTCTTCTCAGGTCTTCTTTAATCATTGTCCAGTTTTCACATGCAAGAGGCTTTTGAAAATACCATGGCTTGGGTCAGGGACACCTTAGTCGTCCAAGTGACATCTATGTTCTTTATCACTTTAAAGACGTCCTTTTGCAGCAGATTTACCCAGTGCAGTATGTCATTTGATTTCTTGACTGGTGCTGCCATGGATATTGATTGTGGATTCAAGTAAAATGGAATCCTTAACACTGTCAATCTTTTCTGCATTTATCATGTAGTTTATTGGTCAAGTAGTGGATTTATGTTTTTTCTTCATGTTGAGGTGTAATCCATACTGAAGCCTGTAGTCTCTGATCGCCATCAGTAACTGCTTCAAGTCTTCTTCACTTTAGGCAAGCAAGGTTGTGTCATTGATATAGTGCAGATTGTTAATGTGTCTTCCTCCAATCCTGATGCCATTCTTCTTCATATAGTCCAGTTTCTCGGATTATTTGCTCAGCATACAGATTGAATAAGTATGGTGAAAGAATACAACCTTAACGCACACCTTTCCTGATTTTAAGCCACTCAGTATCCCCTTGTTCTGTTCAAAGAACTGCCTCTTAGACTATGTATAGGTAGTGCCTAAGGCATTTTGACTGCTAATTATAAGGCTGGGCGGTTCAAACCCACCAGTCACTCCTTGGAAGGAACACTCAGCAATCTACTTCCATAGAGAAACCACCTTGGAAACCCACTAGTTGATTTACATGATGAATTCACCTATCCTGTGCAATACGATTAATCTTTGAAAGGAAAATTACACTTTTCTTTGTTTTGAAAGCAAATTATAACAGAAAAAAATATTTTAATGAAATTTTGCTATAACTTTACTAAACTGAGTCAAATTGTGGATCCTTTATTTTTGCTAAAAAAAAAAAAAAAAGGATTTGCAACATTTTTTTTTTTCAATTTTTTAAATTACTTTTGGTTTGGTGAAAACATGCACAAGATATTCGCCAACATAACAACTTCCACATTTACAGTTTAGGGACATTGATGGTATTTTTCATGTTGTGCCACCATTGTTACTATCCTTTTTCAAAATATTCCACCACCATTAGCATAAATTCAATACCCTACAAACAAAAGCTTCCCATTACCCACTCCCTCCCACTCCTGGTAACCACCAATAATCTTTGATTTCTACCTACATATATATATTTTTTTCAACCTATCTAGGAATTTTCCCTCTCTCCCCTCCCATTCTTGTAACCAACAAAAAAAGTTTCCTTCCTTTCTCTGACTGTTTACAATAGCAGACTAATACGATATTTTTCCTTCTGTGATTAACTTATTTCACTCAGCCTAATGTCCTCCAGAGAGCTCTGGTAGCATAGTGTTTAGGGCACTTGACTGCTATCCAGAAGGCTGGCGGTTCAAACCCACCAGCCACTCCTCAGAAGGAAGATGAGGCAATCTACTTCTGTAGTGATACTGCCTCAGAAACTCAAGGAGGGGTCGTTATGAGTCGGGTCCGACTCGGTGGCACATAACAACAACAACAATGTCCTCCAAGTTGATCCATGTTATATGATTTTTTGCAGATTCTACATTATTCATTAGGGTTGCATAGTATTCCATTGTGTGTATGTACCACAGTTTGGTTATCCATTCCTCCATTGATGGACACTTAGATTGTTTCCATCTTTTTGATGTGCATATATCCACTCATGTCCTGGCTATCACTTCTTTAGGATATGTACCTAGTAATGGGATTGCTGCGTCAAATGGTATTTCTGTTTCCAACTTTCTAAGGAATTGCCATACCTATTTCCACAGTAGTTGTATCATTTTACATTCCCACCAGCAGTGTATGAGAGTTCCAGTCTCTCCACATCCTCTCCAGCATTTGTTATTTTCTGTCTTGTTGAACTTTGCTATTAATCCTGGGTGAGATGGTATCACATTGTTGTTTTGATTTGCATCTCTCTAATGATCCCAGACATTTTTTCATGTGTTTGTTGGCTACCTGAATATCTTCTTTGGTACAGTGTCTGTTCATGTCTTTTGCCTATTTTTTAATTGGATTGTTTGCCTTTTTGATGTTGAGGTAGTGGAGTTTTCTATAAATTTTCAAGGTAAGTCCTTTGTCTAACATGTCATTGCCAAATATTTTTTCCCAATATGTAGGTTTTCTTTTTCCTCTTTTGGAGAAGTCTTTTGATGCTCCTAAGAATTTAATTTTCAGAAGGTCCCAATCATCTAGTTTCTCTTCTGCTGTTTGTGCATACTGGGTTAAGCTTGATAGTCTCTTTATGCCATGAATCAGGGCCCCTATGTTTTCCCTTATTTTTTCTTTGATGAACTTAATAGTTTTAGGTTTCAGAATTAAGTCTTTTATCCATCTGAGGTTAGTTTTTTTTTATGGTATGAGGTATGAATCTGGTTTCATTTTTGCGCAAATGGATATCCAGTTTGGCCAGCACCAATTGTCTCTTCCCCATCGAATGGATTTCAGCCCTTTGTCAAAGATCAGCTGACCATAGGTTGATGGATCTGTTTCTGGGTTCTGTTCCACAGATCAATGTGGCTGTATAGTTCATTTTGAGACCTGGGAGTGTGAGACCTCCTACTTTGTTCTTCAGGTGTACTTGCTTATCCGAGGTCTCTTTCTTTTCCCTATGAAATTAGTAATGTTTTTTCTAAAATGGTTGTCCTTAAAGAATGTTGATGGAATCTAGGTTGGGCTTGCGTTGAATGTATAGATTGCTTTGGGTAGTATTGACATTTTCACAGTGTTCAATCTTCTTATCCATTAGCATGGTATGTTCTTCCATTTATGTAAATCACTTATAGTTTCTGGAAGTAGTGTTTTGTAGTTTCTTTGTATAGGTCTTTTGTGTTCCTGGTAAGATTTATTCCCAAATATCTTATCTTTTTGGTGGCGATTGTAAATAGTATTGATTCCTTTATTTCCTTTCCAGAGACTTCTTTGCTGGTGTAGAGGAATCCAACTGATTTTTGTATGTAGGTCTTGTATCCTGCCACTGTGCTGAATCTTTTAATGAGTTCCAGTGGTTTTCTTGCTGAGTTTCTTGGGTTTTCTATCTGATCATATCATCAGCAAATAGGGATAGTTTGACTTCTTCCTTACCAATTTGGATGCCTTTGATTTCCCTTTCTTGCCTTATTGCTCTGGCAAGGACTTCCAATACAATGTTGAATAGAAGCCGAGAGAGAGGGCATCCTTGTCTAGTTCTTGTTTGCAAGGGGAGTTGTTTAAGTCTCTCTCAATTGAGAATAATGTTGGCTATTTGTTTGCATATATGCCCTCTATTATGTTGAGGAATTTCCTTTCTATTCCTAATTTGCTAAGAGTTTTTATCGGGAATGGGTATTAGAGTTTATCAAATAAACTTTTTTCTGCATCGATTGATATGATCATGTGATTCTTTTCCCTTGTTTTACTTAGGTGATGGATTATGTTGATTGTTTTTCTAATGTTGAACCATCCTTGCATACCTGGTATGAATACCACTTGGTCATTATGTGATACTTTTTTGATACATTGTTGGAGTCTATTGGCTAAGATTTTGTTGAAGATTTTTGCATCTATATTCATGAAGGATATTGGTCTGTAGTTTTCCTTTCTAGTGGTGTCTTTGCCTGGTTTTGGTGTCTGGGTTATGCTTCTTTCATAAAATGAATTTGGAAGGATTTTGTCCCTTTTTGTGTTCTGGAAGAGTTTGAGTAGGATTGGTGTCAGCTCTTCTCTGAATGATTAGTAGAATTCTCCAGTGAAATCACCTGTGCCAGGACTTTCTTTTTGTTGGTAATTGTTTTATGACCTGTTCAATTTCTTCTTCTGTTAGGGATCTGTTCAAATTTTCTACCTCAGTCTGTGTTAGATTAGGTTAGTAGTATGTTTTTAAAAACCTGTCCATGTCATCTAGATTTTCAAATTTTTTGAACTACAGTTCTTCATAGTATCCTGATATTTTTATTTCTGTTGTGACGTCACCCCTTTCATTTCTTATTTGTGTTATTTGCATCTTTTCCTTCATTTTCACATTTGCCAGTGATTTGTTGATTTTATTAATCTTTTCAAAGAACCAACTTGTAGTCGTATTGATTTTTTCTGTTGTCTTTCTATTTATTTTCTATGTCATTATTTCTGATAAAATCCTTATTATTTATTTTCTTCTGGTCACTGTAGGCTTTTTTTTGCTGCCCTTTTTGTAATTGTTGGAGATGTTGGGTTAAGGTTTTGATTTTGTCTCTTTCCTCTTTTATGATGTGTGCATCTATTGCTATAAATTACCCTCCGACCACTGTTTTTGCTGTGTCCCAAAGATTTGGGTATGTTGTGTTTTCATTCTCATTTGAGTCAATGAACTTTTTAATTTCATTTTTTATTTCTTCTGTTACCCAGTTGTTTTTAAGGAGGGTGTTAATCAGTTTCCATGCATTTGCTCTTTTTCCGTTGGGCTTCCTAGTCTTGATTTCTAATTTTATGGCACTGTGATCTGAGAAGATTCTTTACAATATTTCACTGTTTTTAAATTTATTGAGGCTTGCTTTATGACCTAACATATGGTCTGTCCTGGACAATATTTCATGTATGCTGGAAAAGAATGTATATTGTGCTGTTGTGAAGTGCTCTGTAGATGTCTATATGTTCAAGGTGGTTGATCATATTGTTAGTTTTTCTGTGTCTTTGTTGTGTTTCTTTCCTGTTGTTCTATCTTTCATTGACAGTGGTATGTTAAAGTCTCCTTCTATAACTGTGGAGTCATCTATCTGTTTTTTTCAATTCTGTTAATGTCTGATTTATGTATTTTCAGGCTCTTTCATGTGGTGCGTAGATATGTATTATGGTTATATCCTCTTGTTCAACTGATCTTTTAATCATTATATAATGTTCTTCCTTGTCACTTATGGTGGTTTTGTCTTAAGTCTGTTTTATCAGAAATTAATATTGCTACTCCTGCCCTTTTATGGTTGCCATATGCTTGATATATCTTTTCCAGCCATCGATTTTTAGACTATTTTTGTCTTTGTGTCTAAGGTGAGTCTCTTGTAGATGGCATATTGATGGGTTATGTTTTCATACCCAGTCTGAGACTCTCTGTCCCTTGAGTGGTGCATTTAATCCATTTACATTCAGTGTGATTATTAGCAAGTGAACATACTGAAAAAGTTGTTGTGTGCCGTTAAGTGAATTACTATTCATAGTGATCCTAGAGGACAGAGTAGAACTGCCCCCTAGGGTTTCCTAGGATGTAATCTATGAGTTATATCTGACTTGACGGCAGTGAGTTTGTTTTGTTTTTTGGGGTTTTTTTTTGGTCATCTTTATGGGAACAGATTGCCAGATCTTTTCTCCTGCAGAACAGCTGGTGGATTTGAACTGACAGCACCTCAGTTAGCAAATATTTGAAGGTTTTCCTGTTAACCTGTTAGAAATGCTTTCTATTATTAGGAGATACTGCTGTACTCTTTTTCAGTGTTATTTTTCCTGTCTGGCAAATTACTTTGTGAAATACCCTTTTTGTGAAATCCTCCTAAACCTCTCTCCCTCACCCGTCCCTTATTTCTCAGGCCCAGGTAGCAGTTGAATCCTCTGTGGTCTGTTAGAACTCGAGCATACTTAGTGAATTCAGCTATCCATTCACTATTCCAATTATTTATAACACATAAAAAGAAAAAAGAAAAATTCAAATTCACTGTGTTCACTATGGTGATAGAATTACATACTGAATAGGATAATGGCACAAGGAAGAGGTGCCCAGCACTATTTTGAGGGTGAGGGAGATGTGGGGAATGTTTTGTTAGAGGCAGAACATTTGGGATGAGTTTCTTTTATTGTTCATACCTACTTTTCCCCTTCTAGACAAGAGATTTCTGAGGAAAGAAACTTGTTTTGATAATCTCTAACTTTGGCACCCAGTACAATGCCTGGCTCATACTAGAAGCTCAGTGAATTGAATTAACTAAATGCGGATATAAGTGAATATGTTTATACATTTAATTTATGCATGCTCTACACTTTACTGAACAATTTTATATTTATTACCTCATAACAATACTTACATGAGCTATCATATTCTTACTTCCGGTTAATAGATGTAGTTGCTGTTGTTAGCTACCATCAAGTCTGTTTCATTTCATAGTGACCTTATGTGCAACAGAACAAAACACTTTCTGATCCTGCACTATCCTCACACTCATTGCTATGCATGAGCCCATTGTTACAGCCATTCTGTTAGTCCATCTTATTGAGGGTCTTCCAATTTCACACTGACTTTTCTACTTTATGAAGCATGATATCCTTCTCCAGGGTCTGGTACCTCCTGACGGCATGACCAAAGTACGAGAGGCAAAGTCTCACCTTCCTCACTTGTAAGAAACATTCTGGCTGTACTTCTTCCAAAACAGATTGGTTTGTTCTTCTGGGATTCCATGGTACATTCAGTATTCTTCACCACCTCTCCATAATTCAAATGCATCAATTCTTCTTTGGTTTTCCTTTTTTATTATCCAACTTTCACATGAAGCTGTTGAAAAGACCACAGCTTAGGTCAGGTGCACATTATTCTTCAAAGTGACACTTTACTCTTTAACACTTTAAAGAGGTCTTTTGCAGCAGATTTGCCCAATGGAATAGGTCATTTGATTTATTTTATTTTTTTTTTCAGTGTTTCAGAAGAAATTTATTATTGTTATTATTATTTAATGCATTTTATTGAAATATAATTTATGTACAGTGAAATACACAAAACTAAAGTGACATGGGTCAACGCATTTTTTTTTTT
>NW_006921862.1:1798879-1804866 GCF_000298275.1 Orycteropus afer afer
TGTCTCCTTTCCTCTTATCAGCCTCTCGTGTGTCCTTGCCAACCCTAGCAAACAGAACCTATTCTTAGGTCCCTGGAATCCAAATGAGAATGCTATCACTTTAAAATCCAAAATGCCACTTGTAAACATTCAAAATGGCTGTGCCCTTGGTCACTTTAAATATCCAAAATGGCTGCCGCTTGTAAACATTCAAAATGGCTGCACCCTCAGTCACTTTAAATATCCAAAATGGCTGCCACATTTAAACAGTCAAAATGGGTGCATCCTCTGGACAGCACAAAGTCCACAGCTCAAGTTGTCTCCTTCCTTGCTGTTTCCCTTCCTAGTCCTAGGCCACCAAAGCAGTTGTCCCTGCAGCCCTTGGTGACCGGGACTGATCTTTAGGTCAATTCTTAGGTCCCAACACCACTTGGAAATATTCAGGCTGCTGGTCTCATCAGAGTAGCTGACAGTCCGCAGCTCCTATCGTTTCTGTACTCATTGTTTTCATTCAGAACACTTTTTTCCACTGGTTGGTACCTAATCCACTTCTGTATAGTTCCTTTCAAAGCTCAGGGTTCCAGGATTATCTTCTGTATCTCTGTCAATTGGTTTTTCTTTTCTTTGTTGAAGAGGGTCTGTGTCACTTGTCTGCCTATTCCTCTATCTTACCGGAAGTCTGTCATTTGATTTCTTGACTGCTGCTTCCATGAATGTTGATTGTGGATCCAAGTAAAATAAAGTCCCTGACAACTTCAATCTTTTCTCCATTTACTGTGATGCTGCTTATTGGTCCAGTTGTGAGGATTTTGGTTTTAATTATGTTGAGATAATCCATACTGTAGGCTGTAGTCTTTGATCTTCATTAGTAAGTGCTTTAAGTCTTCTTCGTTTTCATCTGGCAAGGTTGTGTTATCTGCATATCACATGCATATGTGGCACATGCAAATGAGGTTGTGCCATATGCATATGAGGTGATTGAAAACACCATGGCTTGGGTCAGGCACACCTTAGTCTTCAATGTGATCTCTTTGGTCTTTAACACTTTAAAGAGGTCTTTCGCAGCAGATTTGCCCAATGCAATGCATCATTTGTTTGTTTGAGTACTGCTTCCATGATCATTGATTATGGATCCAAGTACAATGAAATCCTTCACACCTTCAATCTTCTGTTTATCATGATGTTGCTTATTGGTACAGTTGTGAGAATTTTTGTTTTCTTAATGTTTTTTTAATAGATAAGGAACCTAAATTCAGAGAGATTTAGTGGTTTGCTAGCATCAAATAATAGTTATTTGATGTAATAATAGTTCTCAGGTATTCTCACCTATTCTAGTGAATTTTTCATTCTTAGGAAAAAACTTTTAACTTTATGTATCAGATTCATAGAGTATGCATTAATGATAAAACATCAAAACAGTCCAATCTCTTTGAACCATGAAGGATATTCATTTAGAGGAGTCAAGCAAAATGCTCTTTTTAACAGAAACAAAGGTATGGAGCTTCCACTATAGTTCCTTGTATTCCTGCCAAGACAATGTTTTGTATTCAGTATGTGCTTGAAAAATATTAACTAATTGACAGTGGTTTAAATGTATAAATCAGATTCACCTAAACCAGACAAGCTTTTGGTTTGAGGCTGTCATAAGTTTTTTACCTGTGTAATCATTGTGTCACAGGGGACAGACATAATTTGCCCACAGTATATTCTAATTTAAAAAAAAAAAGTTTTTTAATTCAAGGAATTTTTTACATGTTTGCTATTTTCTGCTTTTCTTCGACTTCTTCTTCTCATTGTTGTAGTGCTTACACCCTGGAAGGTGAGTGATCTAATGTCCCCAGGTTGAGATATTTTATGATTTGCTTCAGTTTTTTTTTTTTTTTAAGTTAATTTTTTAGTTTGGAATAATTTCAGATTTAGAGAAAGATAGCAAGAACTCCTATTTACCCTTTACTAATATTCCCGAAATATTGACATTTTATCAGATTGGCTCTATCCTTCCCATCCTCTCTTTATTGTTTTTTTTTCTGATTTGCTTTTGAACAAATTGCCAACTTGATGCACCATCACTCCTAAATATGTTAAAATGTTTACCCTAGACCAACAGCCTCTCCTGTTTGGCAACAATTCAGCTACTAAAACTGTAGACAAGACAGATAGCATAGTTACATTACTACCATTGAATCCTTCGACTCCATTCAAGTTTCACCATTTGTCCTACCTTTGCAACAAAAGGTTCCAGTTCACAATCACACCTTGCATTTAGACTATTCCTCAGCCTTTCCTTGACTTTCAAGGCTTTTGTACTTTTGAAGATGCTTCAGTATCTTTTGATGCTCTAAAAATTCCAAATTTTCCTAGTACAGGCAGTCCCTGAATTATGAACGACTTCCATTCCCAAGTCTGTCTTTAAGTCAAATTGTACATAAGTTGGAACAGTTAGGTACAGTTCTTAGCTAATGTCAGTTAGTTAAATGTTTGTCTTAGAATATAGTACACAGTGTACCTTTCTAAACATAAAAATCATTAAAGAAATTCTTCCAGATACACTAAAACACTTGTAAGATGATAATATAGTAATAATAATAATAGTGTTTTAATGTGTGTCACATAGTAGTGCCTGTTCGTTATTATGAAGCAGGAGCTCAAGTGATGATGCAGTGCCTCAGGCATTTGACTGTTAACCAGAAGGTTGACAGTTCAAACCTACTGGCTACTCCAGAGAGGGAAGATGAGGCATCTACTTCCATAAAGATTTACTGCCTTGGAAACCCAGTGGGGGTCACGAGTTAGGATCAACTCAATGGCAGTGAGTTTGGTTTCTGGTTAGGCTTTATGAGGGCTTTTTCGTAACTGTGGTTTATAGGTAAGTGGAATGATTGTGACTCAGGAATTGCCTGTATTGGAGTTTCTGATAGGCAGTGACTGCTTCCGTATGAGATTCAATCTGTATTTCATATCATGAAGGTACCAGATTCTCTATACAAATATGATGACCTAGTGCTTCATTTATTAAAGTTGCAGCTGTCTAAGGATGGAGGCATTGTTCATAGAAGTACAAAAATCACACATTTCCACTTGTATGCTTTGTCTCACTTCATAGTATGTCTGAAACCCAACTCATTTTCATCCCCCTGTCCCTCCTCCCTGCCCCAACCACTGCCAGCTACTTTCATTTTATTTCATGGTCAGCTTCAAACTACAAAGATATCATGACTACTTGCTCTTCTATCTTACACATCACGTCTAATTCATGTATGTCCATGATTTGTACCATAACCTCTAAAATATCTGAAATCAAGGAATTCTAGACTATGTTTGAAGGACAAGTGTGAGTACATTTCCTAATTTCCTGGTAATGATAGAATTGTGGGAAAGGAGCCAAGAGCTGTATAAGATTTTACTGTCAAATCAACAAGAGGACTTGGGTTAAAAAGTAAATAAAATTTTAAGGAGATTTCAATGTTAGAAGATATTTCTCTTCAGTATACTTAAGAGTAGCAGGACTCAAGGCTAGGTCCCAAACCGCCTAGAGCCAGGAAAGGAAGGGAGCAAGAGAGACCAAGGACCTCCAGAGTGGCCGGATATCCAGGTAAAAAGGGCAGGAGGCAAGGCGAGGCCCCAAGCCCCTAGAGCCATGATAGGGAGGGAGCAGGAGAGGCCAGGGACCTGAAGAATGGCGGGATATCCAGGTGAAAAGGGGCAGGAGGCAAAGCTAGACCCCAAGCCCCCTAGAGCCAGGAAAGCGAGGGAGCAGTCAGGGACACAAAGTGGCAGGTTCCGGGTAGGAATTAGGTAAGGGGAGGGCGCAGAGGTTTCCAGTAGCTAAGGAAGACAAACTGGTCTGTCAGTTTGTCATCCTGCGGGGCTTGTACATTCCTGTGAGGCTTGAGGCTCTGCCACTGGTGTTTCAGACACCAGCAGAATTGCACGTGGTGCCCAGGTTTCAACAGGTTACAGACTAAGACAGAATAGGAAGAAGGAAGAGGCCATCCACTTCTCAAAGATTGGCCAGGGAAAACCTTATGAATAGCAGAGAAACACTCTCTGACACATTACTGGGCAACTTCATGAATAGCTCGGAAACATTGTCTGACACTGTGTAGGAGGATAAGCCCCTTTGGTTGGAAGGCACTCAAAGTAGGACTGGGAAAGAGCTGCCTCATCAGAGTAGAGCGTATGTTAATGATATGGAGAAAATAAGTCTTTCAGGACCTCCATGTGCTGACATAGCACAACTCAAATTAAGGAGAAACAGCTGCAAACATCCATTAATGATCAGAACATGGAATGTAGAAAGTATGAATCTAGGAAAATTGGAAGTTGTGAAAAATGAAATGGAACACATAAAGATTGATATCCTAGGCATTAGTGAGCTGAAATGGATGGTTTTGGCCATTTTGAATCAGACAACCATATAATCTACTATGCGGGGAATGACAAATTGAAGAAGAATGGTGTGGCATTCATCATCAGAAAGGATGTTTCAAGATCTGTCCTGAAGTACAATGCTGTCAGTGATAGGATAATATCCATACAACTATAAGGAAGACCCGTTATGCTACTATTATTCAAATATACTCACCAACCACCAAAGCAAAAAGATGAGGAAATTGAAGATTTGTATCAACTTCTGAAGTCTGAAATTGACAGAACATGCAATCAAGATGTGTTGCTTATCATTGGTGATTGGAATGCAAAAGTTGGAAACAAAGAAGAATCACTGGTAGTTGCAAAATTTGGCCTAGGTGACAGATAACACTGGATGTTGCATGATAGAATTTTGCAAGACCAATGACTTATCCATTGCAAATACCTTTTTTCAACAACACAAATGGCGGCTATATATGTGTATATTGCTAGATGGAATACACAGAATTCAGATTGACTACATCTGTGGCAAGAGGCAATGGAAAAGCTCAGTATCTTCAGCCAAAACCAGGCCAGGAGCTGATTGTGGAACAGACCATCAAGTGCTCATATGCAAGTTCACCTTGAAGTTGAACACAATTAAAACAAGTCCACAAGAGCCAAAATATGATGTGAATATATCCCTCCTGAATTTAGAGACCATCTAAAAATAGATTTGATGCATTGAACACCATTGACCAAAAACCAGAAGAATTATGAGATGACATCAAGAGCATCATCCATGAAGAAAGCAAAAGGTCATTAAAAATACCAGAAAGAGCTCGAGAATTGAAGATGAAGGAATAGGCAGAAAGTGTACACAGACCATCTTCAACAAAGAAAAAGGGAGCTAATTAACACAGACACAGAAGATAATCCTGGACCCCTGAGCCTTGAAGGGAAGGATATAGAAGTGGACTAAAATCCAACTAGCAGAAGATTTTGCATGAAAATACCAAAAAAGGAGACATACAGAGCTGTGATCTGGCAGCGATCCTGAACAATCCTGATGGCACAGACAGTTTGGAGATTCCCGAGTGGTGGTAGGACCTAAGAATTAACCTAAAAATCAGCCCTGCTAGACGGGGACTGCACAGAGGACTGCTCTGGTGGCTGTGAATAAAAGGGGAAGCAGCGGTGAAGAGGAAGACGGGCTGAGCTGTGGACTTTTGCCTGTCCGGAGGGTGCCGCCATTTTGAATGTTTACAAGTGGCTTGACCATTTTGAATATTTAAAGAGACAGTGCTCTCCGAGATTACAGGGGCTTATGAAGAGGTTCTGCTGTCCAGTAACCCCAAGGACACTCGGGACCTGCATGACTGAAAAGGTGTGACATTCCTCTTGTTACTCTTATATCCTACACCCACTTAGTGAATGGAGGTGCAGCCACCCTCAACTCCCACCCACTTTCTGGGCCTGCAGGAACTCTATCCCAGTCTGTGTGTTTGGACAGAGCCTGGGTGTTCTGTCCTCTGCCATTTTTTTTTTTTTCTTTTTATATATTTTCTTTTTCTCTTTCT
Source organism: Orycteropus afer afer (assembly GCF_000298275.1). Lineage (NCBI taxonomy): Eukaryota > Metazoa > Chordata > Mammalia > Tubulidentata > Orycteropodidae > Orycteropus > Orycteropus afer. The sequence goes on from NW_006921862.1 coordinate 1,804,789, forward strand.
TTTTTTCTGGTGTTTAGTTAGCTTGTATTTGTCTGTTTTAAAACTACTATTATTATTAATAATTTTGTCCTTTTTACT
>NW_006921862.1:1805047-1806835 GCF_000298275.1 Orycteropus afer afer
TAGATATTGCAGGTTTTGTTGTTTTTTTTTCTTCTTCTCTCCCTTTTTTCTTTTTTTGGTTACTGTTCCTGTGTGATTACATGGTATATTTTTTGTCCATGTGCTTTTAGTTTTTTGATGGTTATTCAGTTGTAATTTTTGTCTAACTGTGTGGAAGACAGCAACAGTCCCCATCAGATACAACTATACCCACACCTCCTACAACTTCACTTACTGAACAAGAGCCACCACCTCCTTCTGCACCAACGGGCCAATGATAAAAACCCAACAAGAAGAGTCTGACTCACCCTTGGCTCCTCTTCACAAACAGTTAACAGAGATCTTAATACAATACCATGATGTCTCAGAGACAACAGACAATCACAGTCCACACAAAGAAGCAAGATAAAGTGGTAGAAACACTGGAACAGGATACAGACCAAGAACACATCCATGAGGAAGAAGCAGCATTGGAATTATCTGATAAGGAATTCAAAAGAATTCTATTTAGGTGTCATCAAAGGATTGTGAGACAGACCAAAGAAAACACAGAAAAAACCCTAGAAGAATTTTGGAAGAAAATATAAGAACAAAATGACGAAATAAATGAAATTTTAGAAAAGATTCTAAATCTACAGTTAGAAATCCAGAAGATTAATACTAAATTGTCAGAAATAGATAACACATTGGAGGGGCAAAGGGGTAGAATTGATGCAAGGGAAGACAGAATTAATGTGATTGAAGACACTTGAATACTTCTTTGGAAAGGGATCAATCAGAAAAAAAAATGAAAACAAAACTAATAAAGCCTAAGGTTCATGCGGGGTATCAACAAAAGGAATAATCTACATGTCACTGGAATTCCAGAACATGATGAGAAAAATAAAACCACTGAGAAAAATTGTCCAAGATTTTCTGGAGGAGAACTTCCCTGATTTGATGAAAGATGAGAATATATCCATTCAGGAAGTCCAATGAACTCCAAACAGGATAGACCCCAAAAGAAAATCACTGAGACTTATCATCATCAAACTCACCAAAATCAAAGACTAGACAGAATCCTGAAAGCAGCACGGGAAAAACAAAAAGTTACATACATAGGACAGCCAGTAAGAATAAGCTCTGATTTCTCAGCAGAAACCATGCAAGCGAGAAGGCAATGGGATGGTATATATAAAGCCCTGAAAGAGAAAAATTTTCAACCAAGAATTATATACCTGGCAAAATTGCCCCTCAGATGTGATGGTGAAATTAGGGGATTTCCAGATAAGCAGAAATTAAGGGAATTTGTTAAAACCAACCTTATAAGAGATGCTGCAGGGAGTCCTTTGAACAGAGAACCAAAAATAGCAAATAACAACTGACCATTAATTCACAAGATGATATAACCCAAAAACCACAGTGATGGACATATCCAAAGTAAAATGAACTTATAAGATTGTAAACAGGGAACCAGAGACATCAGTTGGCAAGTGAGGACAACTACAAACAAAAAGAGGGAAAAGATTTTGTAGTTACAGAATTTCTAAATGGTGAGGAAGTTAAGAGAGTTGCAAGATAGAATAGACTGTTCTAAACTCAGGGAGAAAACTGTAAATCATAGGGTAACCTCAAAGAAAAATGATAAACTTTCATATCTCAATAAAAAAGATGACAAGCACCAGTACTCAGCAAATACTAAAATAACAGCAACAAAGGAAGTGATAACATGATTCATAAACATAATGAGCTCAGCACAGAAAATAATATGGAACAAAGAAACCAGGGACACCATGAAAAAACACATACCAAAATGACAGCAATCAATGC
>NW_006921862.1:1814784-1824836 GCF_000298275.1 Orycteropus afer afer
GTTGCAATATTGAGAGATTCTATGGGCAAAATATTGAATGATGCAGGAAACATCAAGAGAAGATGGCAGGAATACACAGAGTCACTGTACCCGAAAGAACTGGTCGATCATACATTTCAGGAAGTGGCATATGATCTAGAACCAATGGTACTGAAGGAGGAAGTCAAAGATGCAATGAAAGAATTGACGAAGGACAAGGCTCCAGGAGTTGACGGCAGTGTTTTGTTCTGCTGTGCATGGGGTCGCTATGAGTTGGAAACGACTAGAGGGCACCTAACAACAGCAAAAGGTGATCCCACCGAATGTGGAAATCATTGAACAATATCATTCATATTTCATGCAAGTAAAATCTTACTGAAGATAATTCAAAAATGGTCGCATCAGTATATTGACTGAATACTTCCAGAAATGCAAGCTGGATTCAGAAGAGGATGTGGAACTAGGGATATCATTGCTGATGTCAGATGGATCTTGGCTCAAAGTAAAGAGTACTAGAAAGATGTTTACTTTTGTTTTATTGACTATGCAAAAGCATTTGATTGTGTGTATCATAACAAATTGTGGCTAACATTGAGAAGAATGGGAATTCCAGAACACTTAATTGTAGACATTAGGAACACGTACATAGATATGGAGGTGTTTTTCAAACAGAAAAAGGGAGCATTACATGGTTTAAAATCAAGAAGAGAGTGTGTCAGGGTTGTATCCTTTCACCATACTTATTCAATCTGTATGCTGAGCAAATAATCCGAGAAGCTGCACTATATGAAGAAAAATGTGGCATTAGGATTGGAAGAAGGATCATTAACAACCTGCGATATGCTGATGATACAACTTTGCTTGCTGAAAGTGAGGATGACTTGAAGTACTTATTGATGAAGTTTGAAGAATACACCCTGCAGTATGGATTACATCTCAATATAAAGAAAACAAAATTCCTCAAAACTGGACCTATAAGCAACATTACAATAAACGGAGAAAAGGTTGAAATTGTCAAAGACTTCACATTGCTTGGTTCTACAATTGACACCAATGGAAGCAACAGTCAGGACATCAGACAACGTATAGCACTGGGCAAATTGGCTGCAGAGGACATCTTTCAAGTGCTGAAGAGCGAAGATGTCTCCTTGAGGAGTAAGGTGCACCTGACACAAGCCATGGTATTTTCAATCACCTCATATGTATATGAAAGCTGGACAATGAATAAGGAAGACTGAAGAAGAATTGATGCTTTTGAGCTGTGGTGTTGGCGAAGAATGCTGAAAGTACCATGGACTGCTAAAAAAGCTAACAGGTCTGTCCCAGAGGAAGTGCAGCCAGAATGCTCCTTGGAGATGAGAATGGCCAGACTTCATCTCACATACTTTGGTCATGTTGTCAGTAGGCACTATTATTCCCTGGAGAAGGATGTCATGCTTGGTAAGGTGGATGGTCAACGAAAGAGGGGAAGGCCCTCAATGAGATGGATTGACACTGTGCCAGTGGCAGTGGACTCAAGTACAGCAAGGATCATGGATCTGGCACAGGACTGGGCAGTGTTTCATTCTGCTGTACGTAGGGTCGCTATGAGTCAGAGACAACTCGACGGCACCTAACAACACACTTAAGAATTTATGTATCATCATTTCTTGAAGCATTTGCTTTTTCTAAAGCTGTGTAACCAGGAGGTGAAGAAGCCAATGAAAATTATTGTGTGTAGCACATAGATGGTTGCTAGATTTTTAATGAATGAGGCTGTGGACACATGATTAAAAATAGAATGGTAATTGTGACAGTATTCTGAACTCTGTTTCTGTTTTTCTTTTAACAGGAAGATATATTTTCTCTGTTTTTCTAAGAGGAAAATAAATGCCAGGTACTAGAAATACAGATAGACCTTCCATATTAATCATTACTAGAGAAATGCCATTAGTAGTACCTCAGCCTAATACATAATAGCATTGCATCTGCAGGAAATCCATGAGAGTGCTTTAGAAAATGTCTGTAATTGAAAAGTCAGTGATGCCGATTATGTGTTTCGAAAAGAAAGAAATGTCAAGGGTATGTGGATTTAAATGTAATATTTTTAAAAAAATGATAATGAAGTACAATTCTGGAAAGGTTCTTAAGATTTACCTTAATTTCTGATTGTCTTATCCGTAACATATCATCAAATAGTAAGTAACATTTCATTAAAGTGATATCTGAACTTTATCCTTCATTCAAGCATGGAATGATAGAATAAGAGATTTTTAAGTTTCAAAGTCTTCTACAAGACGGAGGACTTTTTGCAGTTCTGCTAATAAAGCTTCAAGTACAAGGAGGTAAATGAGTTTTTCTCACTACTTATTGCAGTAGTTCACTTTTGTAACTTAATTTTATTCTCCCACACACTAGAGAAGTCATATATATGGAGCTTCTTTATATTTTTTTGTTTTGTTTTGTTTTGTTTCTTTTACAGGGAAAGATGGTGAAAGGAATGGGAGGTGCTATGGATTTAGTGTCCAGTGCCAAAACCAAAGTGGTAGTCACCATGGAGCATTCTGCAAAGGTAACACATACTCTCATTTCAGAGTGGTGCTATTTGCATATTCCCAACACACCAAAACTTAGTACACCAGATCACCTGACCATGACTATTATTGTTTTCTCTGGTTCATTCAAGTTGATAACGTTTATATTTTAGAGAGAAAAATTCTAAGTAAAATTGATTTACTAGTATTAGCTTAAATGGCTGTTTACTTTGAGTGAAGCAAACCATGAGGATGTTCTTCCCCTATTTGCTTTGCCTGCAGATTAAAAGTAACAGCCATAATGTCTCCAAAGACGATGAAGAGAGATTTTGGTTCAGATGTTTTGACTCAGGTTTTAAGATTAGTGTGGTTGCTGTCTGTGTGCACAACCAAAATAAAAAAAAACACATCTATTGCCATTGACTCAATTCTGGCTCATAGAGACTCCCGTTGGGTTTCCAAGGCTATACATCTTTACAGCAGCAGACTGCCTCATCTTTGTTCTATGAGTGGCTAGCGGCTTCAAACCACTGACCTTTTGGTTATCAGCTGTATGCTTTAACCACTATGCCACCATCGCTCCTGGTTTAGTAACAGAATTACCACATGTGGGTGGCTTTAACAAACAGGAATTTATAAATTTGAATTCAGAATGCTGGCTGTGGGGACTGGATGAAAGCCCCTCAACCTTGGGCTTCATCGCTGCCTCTTGTTCTAGGCGCACTGGAGTTGGAGGCTTCTTGTGATTCATGCAGCTACCGGCTGCTGAGGCTGATGAACCCAGTATCATCAGGTAAAATGGCACAATCAGCAGGCAGCACATTAGGCCACTGGTTTAAGTCCAGAAGCAATACCAAGATTGTCAGGCAACATGGCACAAAATGTGCCAAAATGCCAGAGAGCTTTCCCAAAGTTTCTCCATATATTTTGGAATCAAGCCACACCCTAAAATCAATGGATTAATGGCTCATAGCAGATTCTACCATGGTGTTGGTTATACTGCATCCAATCTCAGTATGTTGATACATCTTGCTGCCAAGCCACTCAAAATCACAGCCCAGCCAAGTTGACACACAACCTTAACTACCACAGCTACTTAAAAACACAAAAAGAATGTGGGTTTTTAACAACTGTTATTTCAAATGGACACTACAGCATCTTACCAAGCCTGTGAGGTTACATTTTGAGAAAGGTTTTAGAAAATAATGGACTTGGTGATAGCAAGTTTCTTTATTTTGAAAAAGCTTATACTTTTGTTTTCATAAATTGTCAAATGTGTAAGGGCCTGTTATATGCTAGCCACTGCTAAGATTTGGCAGTAACCAAAATTAGAGAAAAAAAAATCACTGATTTTATGGAGCTTTCATTGATAGTTGTTGTTGTTGTTGTTGTTATGTGCCATTGTTGTTGTTGTTGTTGTGTGCCGTCGAGTTGGACCCAACTCATAGCAACCCCTCCTTGGGTTTCCAAGCTGTTAGGATGATGATAATAACAACAACATCCTATAACAGTAGTGAAACCGAAAATCAAACCCGTTGAGGTCAAATTGATTCTGATTCATGGCAACTTTCACAGAACCACCCTCCATAGGGTTTTTATTGGTTATAATCTTACAGAAGTAGATCTACCAAGAAGTAGGACTTTCTTCCATGATGATGCTACCATGTATTGAGTTTTTACTTTGTGCTGACAAGGCACTAAGAACATTGTGTGGTTAAGTGTGTATTTTAATCTGGATAATAATCCCATGATGAGGGTGTCGATATTTGTTATGTTCCCCAAATCAGGGCTTCCCCACAAAAGAACAACTTTACTGCTGTCGAGTCAGTTCCGACTCATAAAGACCCCTCCTTGAGTTTCCCAGGTGCTATCTCTACAGAAGTAGATTGCCAAGTCTTCCTTCCAAGAAGTGGCTGGTGAAAATGGCTTAGAAAAGTTTAAATAACTATTGGTCACACAGTTAGTAGAACTGAGATAAGATGTGATCATGACTCCAAAGCCTACTTTTCTAACTATCATTGTAACTTCCTGAATCAGTGTCTTTGAACCTCATCTCAATTGCCCTGAATCCATAGGCTTCTGCTGTTTTGCAAAGTTGATACTAGATGGTATTTCTTCAGTTTGTATGTCCTTTGTTAACTTCCCCTCATTTTTATCACTCTCCATTTGAAAACAAAATTCTCTTACTCTCACCTTGAGACTTGCTAATTTGAACAGAAATGGTAGTTCTGTAGAGCTGGAGAATTTGTATCTGATTTGCTTCCTGTGGGGAGTTCTGTTTCAGAGCCACGAATACCTTGAAACAGCTTTGTTGTGAAAACTGTAATAAATATGAAATTACCATAAATTGTTTGGTAAGCAGTGTGAAGTGAGCAATGGTGCATAAATATGGAACAATAGAAATGATGTGAACACAGGTGACTTCTGAAAGATGACTTGCAAAAGCATCCAAATCCTTCTTTGGCAGAAGGATGCCAAGCATGCAAATCACATCCAATCTTCTCCAAAACATAAAGTCCATGTGGAGAAAATTCTTGCCTTTTTCCCCTTTGTTGTTACTTTAATGTTGACACAAAGGCACTGAAGTCAGATTTCATTTTGCATTATATTTGTGCATTTGTTTTCAAAACATTAGCCCTGTATTTTAGCAAATTTTCTTTTTTGTTTGTTTCCAAAGTCCTTTCTCTTCCTTCAGCTGGAATTCCTGATAGAGGAAAATAAATGATGTCTCAGTCCTCTGACTAGAAATTTCTTATGAAAGCTTTTCACAGACGCAGATAACATTTTTAATTCCTCTCTCTCGCTGCGGAAATTGGCATTGAGTTTTACACCAGAACTGGAGTTAAGTGTCTGTCTCCCAGATACTTTCATGTGAACAAACCAACAAAAATGCACTTATGATTAAAATAATAATTAGTTTCCACTTAATAAAGAGGAAAAAACCAAACTCCCTGCCATCAAGTAGATTCTGACTCATAGCGACCCCCATTGGGTTTCCAAGGCAGTAAATCTTTACAGAAATAGATTTCCCAGTCTTCCTTCCATGGAGTGGCTGGCGGATTTGAACCTCCAAACTTCTGGTTAGCAGTCAGATGCTTTAGGCATTATGCCACCAGAGCTCCTTTCCACTTAATAAGTAACCTTGAAAACAGAAAAGACGTTTCTCTTCTTGCCACCTTCATATATTACCCTTGGTCCTAGAATGTGTGATTATTGTTATTTATTATTCACTGAGATTGTTTTCAGCTTAAGGGAATTCAGGGATCTTGCTACTTTCCTGTGCTGTTTGCTCTGGCTAAAGATTGCTAGGGTCTGGAAAGGAGATAGAGAGGAGCAGTTGTTCACTTCTGGTAGTCTCTCCAATTAATGATCTGTCCTCTTAGACCTACCCAGTCACTTCTGCTGCTTTCCAGTTAAGTGAACAGCCTTGGTGACTAATCTCTAGAGTTGTGGAAATCATAGAAGTGAAAAGTTTACAATGAAGGATTAAAACCTGAAAGAGATAGGATCTTCTTGTGTTCTTATGCTACTAATTTTTTCTGTAGGCGGGAAGAGCTGTCAGCTGGTTTTCAAGTACAGCTTTCCTTTTACCCCTTTTCCTGGTCTACAAGGTTACAGCTGAAAGTTGTTAATAAATACAATATTTTTACCTTTTAAAAGCATGCTGTTTTTGTTGTTTGTTTAATCAGATGAAAGAAACTCTTTCCTTTTAAGTCTTTGCAACCAGCAATTTCATTTCCTTCAGTTCAGGGGCCAGCAGCTTCTGGAACTTGAAACCTGGCTGCCCACTAGTTCTGCTTTGGGCAAACATCCTAACATTTCCCCAGCTGTAAAGTTGTCTCTGGAGATAGTACATGGGCACAGGTGTAGAACTGGCAATGTGACATGATCTTCATTTATGCTTAGGCATTAGGGCTCCAGACAAAATTGGCAAAATGTTTTTGGTGTCCAGCCACCTTCCCTCTTAAGCATCTTTTTCTTTCTTTTTTTTTAAATCTCTTGGTGTGTCCTCTGCTCTGCCCTGTAGAAGTGGGAAGAAAAAGAAGGAAGAGAGGAATAGTATGAATGAGTCTCTAGCAGGTAGAAAGTACTGTGGTTGGCAGTGAACATATTTTATCTCATTAGCTTCTCAGTGATTAGGATGTAGACTGGTAAGAAACGTGCCCAGGTATGTGGCAGAGCCAGGAGTTTGATTCTGTTTGGTCCAGCTCTTAAACCTATTAATTGCACTATAATGCTACCTCCTCCCAAAGCTACCTCTGCAAAGAATCTGGGGTGTAGTAAATTACATGGTGTGGCTTTTCTAGCTATAAGTCTTTGTAAACTCTGTGGTGAAATTTTCCCTGAGCAACTGAGTATCTCCTGATTGTTAAAGTTATCTACCTGGGGTATTTCTGTTGTGAGCAGCATGAAGCAATCTCTGGGAAGTTTGCTCTCTCTCAGGTGTGTAGAACTCTGATGTTGGGATTGGTTACTTTGGGTACTCTACCAGGCTCAAAAGGAGCCCTCCTAGAGGCAGAAGGAGTCTCTCTGACTGCTGGCTGAGGAAGACATGCTGCTGAGAGAAACGCACTCCTGAGAGACATGTACTTGCTGAGAGATGCAAGAGACACACCCTGCTGAGAGACATGAGAGACTCACATTGCTGAGAGAGAGATGCAAGAAACACCCATTTCTGAGAGAGGCACTGAGAGACATGCACTGCTGGGAGAGAGGCTGAGAGACAGTGGGCTGAGAGAAACTGAGAGTGTTCCTGAACTTCAGTTGTAGCCTGTTGCTTCCCTAATAAACCCCATAATCTGTGAGTTTTATGTGGCTGCTGCAGTGAATTATTGAACCCAGCAGAGAGGTGGTAAGTGCTGTAGGAGGAACAGTTGGTGTCAGGGTTGGTGAAAGGGCTGGAGGAAGGCAGCATGTCTGGCCTCACAGGAATAGGCCTTGGGTTACTGATGGTGATTCTGTCTTCCTCTTGTGGGGTTAGAGGATGTCAGAAGATGCAGCCTCCTTGTCTTTTTGGGAGCATTCCACCCAATCCTGCCCTTTTCTGAAGACTTCAGGATTTAGAATTAATCTTTGTTACTTTTTTTTTCTTCATTTTTCCTGAACAAAAATCTCCTTGCGCTATGAGACAAGAATCAGCAAAACACTTAAAAAAAACCTGAGTTTCTAATTTTGCCTTCTAGGAGCCACCTCTTCCATTTTCTGTTAGAATTCTCCAGGTTCATTAAGGAGCTCTGGTGGTGCAGTGAGTAAGACATTTGGCTGCTAAATGGAAGGTCAGTGTTTCAAATCTACCAGCTGCTCCATGGGAGGAAGGTGAGGCAGTCTACTTCCATAAAAATTTGCAGCTTTGGAAACCATATGGAGGTCACTATAAGTTGCAATCACCTCAGTGGCAGTGGGTTTAGGGTTTTTTTGTTGTTTAGTTGGAGCATGTGATTGCCCATTGACAGACTACATTTCCTAGCCTCCCTTGCATATAGATGCATCGGAGTTTACACTTCTGGTCAGTGGGATTTGAACATCTGTGATGGATGCAATTTTAAGTCCATGTTCTTAATAATAAAGCTGATTTCACTGGATTTTATCCCCCGTCAGCCAGCTGAGAAAGGCCTCAACTGCAGCAGCAGCTTTGGACCCTAAGTTATTAACCATGTATTGAGGGTTGCAGAGCTTCCCCACCAACACAGAACTATGGATATCCTGTCCTTGTCTTTGTGGGTTCTTTCTAGAACTCCTCATAGTTCCTTCTTGGTCCTCTGCTCTTCTTACCCTCTGCACCCTTCTTAGGTACCATCTAAATTCTTCATGCCAACTAGTATTTTTCCTCCCCAGTGGTTCCCTAATCCTTATTTCTAGACCAGCATTCTAGGATGAGCCCTAGAACTCTATTCCTAATCTCCTACTAGATCAGCTATACCTTGTTATTCCTCAGCTACCTCAACTGCAACATATACATAGGTGAGATCCTCATTTCCCCTAAGTATGTTTTGCCTCCTATTTGGCCCAAGTAGAGGAGCAATGATCTCCCAGCCACCAATCTGGGAAGGCAGCCTCAGTGCCATTCTGTCCCTTACCCTTATTCCAAGCACTCTAGATACCAAAAAAAAAAAACAAAAAACTGCCATCAAGTCGGATCCGACTCATAGTGACCCCTCCTTGTGTTTCCGAGGCGGTATCACTACAGAAATAGATTGCCCAACCTGCCTTCCAAGGAGTGGCTGGTGGGTTTGAACCACCAGCCTTTTGGTTAGCAGTCAAGTGCCTTAGGCCCCATGGTACCAGAGCTCCTAGCACTCTAGATACTGCATCTATAATCTGCAATCTGTTCTCTCCTGCATATTTCTAGTCTCCTTACCCTAGTTTAGGCTTTTGTCTTTTCTGCATGGATCACTATTGTAACATCTCAAGGATCTCTTTACTACTGCTCTGGGCCTTCTTCCATGTAATCCAACAAATCACCACCAGAGTGAGCAATCCTAACCTAAAGCTAGATTGAGTAATTTCTGCTTAAGTCCCTTAATAAAGTTCACTCTCCTTAGTTTAGCTTAGCCCACTGGCTTTTTGTAATTGACTTGTCCAACAGCCTGCCTCATCCTTGACTTTAGGGCTTTAGCTCTACTGGGATCTACACAAATGCATACTATGTTTCCTGTTCCTAGGTGTTTTCACATTCTGTTCCCTCTGACTTTTCATCTGGCTCACTATTACCTATACAGAACTGTAGATAAATTAGCCTCTGTTTTATGAATTGGCTGGGTTAGTGCCTTCCATCTTCTAGATATTATAAATGTTATAAATGTCCAAATTAATATCGACTCTTTGCCATGAAATTTGATAGGATGATCTCGTATGAATGTGTTAATTTATTTATGTAGCCATTGAATGCTTATTGAGGATCTATTGTGTACTAGGCACTGTGCTAGGGGTTGAGAAATGAAAAATGAAAAGATGTGGTCCTTCCTTCAGCTAGCTTCAACTCTTAGGGCAAGGAAGTCATGTATTTAAGTATTTGAAATAGAAGGGTGTTCAAAGTGGGGTATACAGAATAAAGCACCCGAGTCCTTTGTGGCGGAACAATGGGGAGTGCATCCCAAGGTATATAGCATTTACATGGAGATCTGAAGGATGAGGTCGACTTGGCAAGGAAGTAAAATGTTTCAGGCCAAGAGAATCAGCACTGGGATATGAGAGGGCAGTGCATGTTGAGAGATCTACGGTTAGGTCTCTATTGACAGAGAACAAAGTGAGAAGGGTTAGATGGAAGACTGTAGACTAGAGCACTAGGCAGGTGTGCCATATTGCTGAAGGTCTTGTATACTTTGTGGAGGAGTCTATTCCAAGGTCTTGTATACTTTGTAGAGGAGTCTATTCCAAGGTCGTGTATACTTTGTGGAGGACTTTTGCAAAAACGGCAAGGAGGCCACATGTTCTGACCTCCTCTAACCCTACAAGGGGAAGGCAGGATTACCAGCAGTAACCCAAGGCCTATTACTGCAAGGCCAGACATGCTGCCTCCCTCCAGCCCTTTCACCAACCGTTCCTCCCAAGGCACCCACC
>NW_006921862.1:1825206-1828649 GCF_000298275.1 Orycteropus afer afer
GGATCTCCTCAGTTGCTAATAGCAATTCCCACCTTGGAGTTTACAAAGACTTATGGGTAGAAAAGCCACACTAAGTAATTTACTACACCGCAACTTTATTCCAAGAAGGATTGTGTTCAGGAGAATAGTGTGATCAGATTTGCAAATGTCCCATGTATAGTTGCAGGGAATGTATATTCTCTAATTTTTAGATGCAGTACTCCAGATATGACCAATAGATTAAACTTACTAATTGTTTTAAGTCTTCTTATCTTTTGTAGTTTGTGCTTAGTCTGTTTCTGAGAAATCTCCCAACATTTGCCAATTTCTCTTAGTACTTCTGTCCATTTTTTTTAATGTTATGAAAATTACTACATCTTCTTGATAGTTGCTCCTTTTATCACTAAGTAATGACCCTCATTATCTAATAATCCTTTTTGCCTTAAAGTCTCTTTTGAAGGATATGAATGTTAAGTATGTGAAAAGACACTTGTATCAGAATCGTGAATAATTTTAGTAAATGGTTTGGCTCCCAACACACACACACACATGTGCACACATGTACACATGCATGTCCACACTCACTTGTACACAGTATCTATTCTTGATACAGCAACCAGAATTTTTTTTTTTAATATAATCACTTCATGCTACTTTTTCCTTGGTTCAGAAACCCTCGAAGGATTTCCAGCTAACTTAGATTCAAATCCAATGTTCTTTAAGACACTTCATAGTCTATTTATCCCATCCCCACTGCATCTCTGATCTGCTGCTTAGCTCTGGCCTTACTCTTTTCCTGTAAGTTTCTGGAACATTCCAACCACCTTCCTGCCTCAGCTTCTGCACTTTCTGTTCTCTCTGAGTGGAATTCTTTTTCCCAGATGTCTACATAGCTTGCTCCCTCACGCCCCTCAGGTCTCTGCTCAAATGTCACTTTGCAGGGCATCTTTCTATTGTACTGTATTGTTCTAGAGAGATAGAAATCGCTTCTCTTTGGGTGACTTTTCATCCTTGTTATTCACTAGAATGGGAGATCCATGTTAGCTCTATTCCAAGCCCTGAGAAGAATAGTCCTGGTAGACATTAGGACACAATAAGTATTTGTTGAGTTAATGAATTCTTCCAAAATAATGATACTTTGAACATATAGAGCACTTTGAATTTTTATAAGCCTTTGCATGTTTACTGTCTCCATGTTATCATTATAACACCCTTGTGAGATCTTATTATTTTCCTTTCAAAGGGAAATAATAATAAATTCTATCTAAGGGCAATAATAAGATCTATCTCACAAAAGTGCTAAAATTATCTCAAGAGTCATTCCCAGAGAAGGATTTAAAAAACAAAAACATGTATGTTGCCTTTTGCTAATATACATATTGGGTCTAAAATAAGTAAGATTAATAAACTTCATTTACTTTTTATAATTGCTCTCACCAAAAAACAAGATTTATTTCCCTTTCAAAGGGAAGTAATCCCAGAGAGGTTAAATGTTTTGATAAAAGCCAATTGGGAATTTGAGAGCAAAACCAAGCCCAGAATCCAGGTATTCTGCCTTTGAGTCTCCTTTTCCTTTTGCTAAACTTTTCTGTCTGGCAAGCTCCACCACCACTATCAAGGAAAGTGTTTGTTCTCAATATTGGGTGCTGGAAATATGTTCCTATGGGTATAACTTGCAGAGCACAAAAGCAAAGAAATCCAGTTACATTTGTCGTCATTGGAAACAAGCAAAGCTTGGATACCTATTTTAGAGAACATAAATGTAAGTTCTATTTCTAAAGCAGGTTTAGATTTTATTTTTATTACAGTAGGAGGTCTGGACTCTGGAGGGATAAAAAGAGTCATAATAATGTTGCTATGAAGTTTAGAATAAATCTTTGTAAATAATTTTTTGATTAAGTCTAATTCAAGTCTGATCTCATACGGGTGTCATATAGAAATCTTGAATGCCATTTTATCTTGTCTTTGCTCTTTGGGGATAGCAATTACAAAATGTAAATGAGGTTTATTTATCCTATTTATTCCACATCCAATATGTATGTTAACAAAAACCAACAAATAGGAAGTTTTGTTTTTTTTTTTTTAATCCTTTTCTGGGAATGATTCTTGAGATAATTTTTGTTGTTGCTGTTGTTTTGTGCTGTTGAGTCGGACCTAACTCATAGCAACCCCTCCTTGGGTTTCCGAGGCAGCATCACCATGGAAGTATATTGCCCCATCTTTCTTCTGAGGAGTGGCTGGTGGTTTGAACCACCAGCCTTCTGGTTATCAGTCAAGTGCCTTAGGCACTATACTACCACATTGAAAAGTACAGGTATACCCCGCTTTTCAAAAGTTCACTCTATACAACTTCACTTTTATGAAAGACCTACATTAGTGCCTGTTTTGCTAACTGAAAAAAATTTGAGGAGGATTTTTACTTTTATGAAAAGTAGAAAGCAAAACTGTAATTTAGCATTTGTTCTGCAGCAAGCCATTAAAGAGGCAGTAGGTACTGAGCAAGAATGGCTTCACCAAGCTCCCTTCTTGGGAACTACACTCAGTGTCTTAGCATTAAGCTGCCATAGGTTTCAACTGTGTCTGTGAACACTGTATGTTAGTGTTAGTATGATTTGGTAGGTTATTTTTGGGTTTGGTAATACCCAGAAGGTTTTCCCATATAAATTAATGGCAATTGCTTATTTGTTTACACTTCTTTAGCTTATGGAAAACTTTCATAGGAATGCTGTACTTTCAGATAGTGGGAAAACCTGTTGTTTTGGTTAGTTAGTACCCTGTGACAGGAATATACCACAAATGGGATGGCTTTAACAAGAGTTTATTCTCTTACAGTTAGAGGCTTTAAGTCCAAGTTCAAAGTGCCAGGCTCTAGGGGCTGTGTAAAGCCCCTAAATCTTGGGCTTCAGCTCTGCTTCTTGCTCCCAGCCCACTGAAGCTAGAGGCTTTTCTTCACTCAGACAGCTACTGGCTGCTGAAGCTGACAAACCCAAGGTCAACAAGTGAAAAGGCACAGTCCCTATATCACCAAACAACATAGCAGGCCACTAATTCAAGTCCAGAAAAAGTCTCAAGATTGGCAGAGCATGGCAGGCTGCTGAACAACAACTTGGCTACACACAGGGTTCAAGCATGCCAAAAAGCTGGAGACCTTCCTCAAAGTTGCTTCTTATATACTGGAAGCTGCCCACATCCCTAAAGCAGCTACTCAGCTATTCCAGCAGATTCCACCATGGAGTTAATTACCAGTCTCACCATCAGGAATAACTACATCCAGCTGTCCAGCCAAATTGACATACAACCTTAACTGCCACACCTGTATTCCAAAATAAGCAAATAAAAGTGTTCCTTTATTCAGAATAATTCATAAGTAGTAACATTTTACCTTGTTTTATTTTATTTTTTTCCATTCATAAAATCTTACCATTCTTTTATAAAAACCAAAACCAAACTTAGTGCTGTCAAGT
>NW_006921862.1:1829423-1830414 GCF_000298275.1 Orycteropus afer afer
ATACTTATTCAGTCTGTATGCTAAGCAAATAATCTGAGAAGATGGACTATATGAAGAAGAATGCAGCATCAGAATTGGAGGAACGCTCATTAACAACCAGAGATACACAAACAACCAGCCTTGCTTGCTGAAAGTGAGGATGACTTGAAGCACTTACTGATGAAGATGAAAGACTACTGTCTGCAGTATGGATTACACCTCAACATAAAGAAAAGGAAAATCCTCACAAATGGACCAATAAGCATCATCGTGATAATGGAGAAAAGATTGAAGTTGTCAAAGATTTCATTTTACTTGAATCCACAGCCAATACCCATGGAAGCAAGTAGCAGTCAGGAAATCAGACATCGTGTTGCATTGGACAAATGTGCTGCAAAAGACCTCTTTAAAGTCTCTTTGAAGACTAAAGTGCGCCTGACCAAAACCATAGTGTTTTCAGTCATCTCATATGCATGTGAAAGCTTAACAATGAATAAGGAAAACCAAAGAAGAGTTGATGCTTTTGAATTGTGTTATTGGTGAAGAATCCTGGGAATACCATGTACTGCTAGAAGAATCAACAAATCTGTCCTGGACATGCAGCCAGAATGATCCTTGGAAGTGAGAATGGCCAGGCTGTCTCACCGACTTTGGTCATGTTGTCAAAAGGGACAATTCCCTAGAGAAGGACATCATGCTTGGTAAAGTGAAGGGTCAGTGAAAAAGGGGAAGACCCTCAATGAGATGAGAGGACACAGTGGCTGCAATGATGGGCTTAACTATAACAAGGATTGTGAGGATGGTACAAAACTGGGCAGTGTTTTGTTCTGTTGTATGTATGGTTGCTATGAGTTGGAGACAACTCAACAGCACCTAACAACACTAAGTTTAAATTCTATAACTTTGGGTTTATATGCAGGGGTGTTCACATTGTTTAAAAGGAAAACAAATATTCAGAGACACTTTCTAAGGTACCAGAAACAGCTGCAAACATCCATTAATAATTGGAACA
>NW_006921862.1:1832889-1834163 GCF_000298275.1 Orycteropus afer afer
GAAGACACCTGTGTCAAGATTCCCTTCCTTAGAGTGTGTTTCCTTAACATCTTGGCTTGACTGTACAGAGACATCACTTCTTAGTTTTATGGCTTCCAGTAGTTAACACAGCCAGCTATCAGACCCTTGTAGAGGGAAACTAACTTTTCAGCTGAACAGATTCCCAGGCTGGCAGATCTGTAGAAAACAGTTTAATTCAGAAAGAACCGAGTGAAATTAAGTCATTCACCTTTAGTCAAAAACACTTTATGAATTTCTCCTTTACAGTACAATGAAGGATCATCTCAGCATGCCATGGACTCAGAATCCAGTGTTGGGTGAGAGAGGACAACAACTGCAAAACGTGTAGCACGGGAAGGGAGCAGAGTAGTCACTCACCGGTGTATGGCACTGAGAGTGCTCCTGGGATCTGGGCCGGTGGCAGCGGATGGGGATTTGGAGAAGGTTTTCCCACAGAAGATGACACCTGAGCCAAATTGTGAAAAATTGGAAGGATGTTGCTATTTGTTTTGTTTGATTGTTTTTGTGATTGGCTGAAAGTTTACAGAGCGAATTCGTTTCCCTTTCGATAACTCATACGCATTTTATTTTGTGACATTGTTGCAGTCCCCACAGGGTAACAGCACTCTTCCCTGGTCCCTGTGTTTACTATATCCCTTCTTCCTGCTTTCCTATCCCTTCCTGCCTTCTGAGCTTTATCCCGGTGCAAATGCTGCTGCTGTGATCTCCTCTGGTTGATGGGTGTAATGAGTGTGTACCTCCCTGGTATTACTGTTCACTTTAGAGGCCTATCTATCGTTTTGACTACATTACTATGAGGTTGTGGTCTCCACACTCTGACAGAGTTTCCACCAGCCTCTATCAGACCAGTAAGCCTGGCCTTTCTTTTATGATTTTGAGTTTTGTTCCACATTTTTCTCCCACTCTATCCATGACTTCCGGTATAGTGATCTCTTTCAGGGTGGTCAGTGATGGTAGCTGGGCACTCTCATCTGACTAGAGTTCCTATGGTTCATTTGTCCTTTGGACTAATTGTTCGTATGTGTCTTTGCTTTTCTTCGCTCTTCTTTGAGCTGGAGGGGGAGAGACCAGCAGTTGCACATTAGATGGCTGCTCACAAGCTTTTAAGACCTTAGTTGCTACTGGCCAAAGTAGGTTGTAGAACATTTTCTTTGTGGAATATCTTATGCCAATTGACTTTAGTGTCCCAAAGACTATGGTCCTGAGCCCCCATGCCCAGTTCCTCATTTCCTCAAGGTGTTTGTTATGGCTAC
>NW_006921862.1:1838093-1839598 GCF_000298275.1 Orycteropus afer afer
TTTGTTTTGTTTTGTTTTGTTATCTGAAATTCCTCACTTCTGACCATAATCTCGATCTGAAACTGAGTTTGGGGAGAGTTGTAAACCAAGTAGCACACTGAGATGACTAAAGATAATGGTGACTGCATGTGTGATGCTTTTAGATTCAAAAGGAAGCAATGGAAACATTTTTGCCATTTTAAAGGGAAGATCTACAATGTGCTAGGTTAGCCTTCAGCTTCAAGGGGTAGACAGGGTAGACACCTGGTACTTGATGCTTAGAAAGGAGCTTAATCATAATCAGAAGAAAACTCCCCTAAGGTCAGATGACTGGAGGCAACATTGCAGCTGTGTTCCACAGGATGCCTCTGTGGCTGCCTCTGTGCTGGGGCTGTGGGGTGTTGGAGGAGGCTGGACTGGGAAAATTGAAGATGATGGAGGAGGATGGGGTTGTGTAGGAAAAACTAAATACTCAGCTGCCATAATAAGAAATTAGTAGATAATATCTCAATTAATTAAGAAATAAGTAGCATGGTAAGCATAATATTTTTAAATGGAAATATAAGAAGAAAATGTGTGAGTTAATGAGTGAAAACCTGGTTGCCACTCTTAATCCCTGATTTATTTCATATTTGAGAAAAAGGGCACTAAAGTTTAGAAAACAGCAACAACAACAAAAGCTTTGTTAAAAATAATGGACTTAGGCCAGCTCACTCCTTTCACTAAAGAGCAAACTGGGCCTCAAAGTACAGCAAATAGTTGTAAGAAAGTGAACGTAATCGTGGAATACTGCACTCCTGGCTCAGTAACAGACTGCTTTATGTAGTGTGGTAATTAAGGTTGTTGTCGACTGGGCTGGGCCTGGTTGAGTGGCTGGGCAGCTGGAGATGGGTATTCCCCATGATGAGACAGGCAATCACCTCCATGGTGTAGTCTGCTGCGAGCAGCTGAGTAGCTGCTTTAGGAATGTGGTCTGCGTCCCGTGTATAAGGAGAAGATTTGGGACTGGTCTCTAGCCTCAAACCCTGCATGTAACCAAGTTGTTGTTCAACAGCCTGCCATGCCGTACTGATCTTGGGACTTCATCTGGACTTGAATTAGTGGCCTGCCATGTTGCTTGATAACATCGGGACTGTGCCTTTTTACTTGTCAACCTTAGGCTTGTCCGCCCCAGCAGCCAGCAGTTCTCTCAGTGAAGAAAAGCCTCCAGCTTCAGTAGGCTGGGAGCAAGAGGCTGAGCTGAAGCCCAAGGTCGAGGGGCTTTCACCCAGCCCCTAGAGCCTGGCACTTTGAACTTGGACTTAAAGCCTCCAAAATTGTAAGACAATAAACTCCTGTTCATTTAAGCCACTTCATTTGTGGTATTTTTCTGTTGGAGTGGTACAGAGGTAACCAAAACACATAGCCAGTCCGAGTATTGTAAGTTCTATTAAGTCAACTGCAAATTGTGAGATAGCTATACTGGGATAATGCAGATGACAAAGGGGAACAGACAGAGGGTGTCTAAGAGAGCTAAATCCTTGTCT
>NW_006921862.1:1840473-1843920 GCF_000298275.1 Orycteropus afer afer
CAGAATTAATTTAATCTGTGGATAGACTGAATAGGAACAGTTCATCTATTTAATGTACCTAACCACCAATCTTCTGTCAGTTTTTTGTACTGTGGTGGCTTGCATGTTGCTGTGAGGCTAGAAGCTATGCCACCAGTATTTCAAATACCAGCAGGGTCACTCATGGTAGACAGGTTCCAGATTAAGACAGGGTGGGAAGAAGAACCTTGCAATCTACTTGTGAAAAAAATTGTCCAATGAAAACCTTATGAATAGTAGCAGAACTTTGTCTGATAGAGTGGCAGTAGATGAGAAAAGAAGTCAATATTGGGACAAACTTGTAGAAGTCATTGGCATGTGGGAATAATTGGAACCTTAACTGTAGATCCCATTGTATTATAAAAATGAGTAAAGAGAAGGCAGCTAAGTATGGGACTTTGAGTATCTCAAGAATAAGAATGGTGTATATTTACCACTGGACTCTATACATAGTAAAACCAAAAAACCAAACCCACTGCCATCAAGTTGATTCCAACTCATAGAGAGCCCCACTGAATTTCCAAGGCTGAAATTCTTTGTGGAAGTAAATTGCCTCATCTTCCTCCCATGGAGCGGCTGGTGGGTTTGAACCACTGACCTGCTCGTTAGCAGCCAAATGCCCTATCTATTATGCCCCTAAGCTCCTTATACATAGTAAGTGCTTAATAAATACTTGTTGAATGAGAATGAAGTCTCATTAAGGGCAATGGATGTGTCCATCCCTGCCACTAGTAGACACCAACCAAACCACTGCTGTCGAATCTACTGCAACTCATAGTGACCCTATGGGACCCTACAAGACAGTGTAAAATATCCCCATAGGGTTTCCCAGGTTGTAAATCTTCACCAAAGCAGACTGCCACATCTTTCCTCCATAGAACAGCCGGCTGGTGGGTTTGAACTGCCAACCTTTAAGTTAGCAGCCAACTGCTTCAACCCCTGTACCACCAAGGCTCCTTGCTGCTAGCAGATAAGGGGCTAGAGTTCCATTATCAGCTCTTACAGAAAATTCCATTAGTTTGCCATTTGAGAGAGTAAGCGGCTTTGGAGAATGTTATGACCCTGTTTTTCTATTTTTGTGCTGCTAAAACAAGGTTGTGAAAAAGGCCTTCCTCACCAGCACCTGGCCTCTGATTAACTGCTTATCCACAATATAACCTTAGGTGGTGACAAAATAATTAACTTATTCATCTGTTAAAAAAATATATATATAGCTTCAGTGTTATTTTTGGTAGTTGGAAAATGGATTGTAACTTTTAAGTTTTAGCTTCCATTTTTATCACATTTTTGTTTATATCTTAAACTACTGAATGGAAATCTTCCTAACTATTTTGAAAGTACATTTCTCTCTTTTCTAATAATAGATATGTGGCTTTCCAGTATATGATCTTGGAAGGTAATTAGGGTTTGATACAGGTGTTAATAAAGTTTTTAAAAAGCGCTAAGTCAGTTTGCTGTAGGTTCTATCTCCTTGCTTTCCTTAAGTCTTGAGACCAGTGACTTTCTTCCTGCCTGTTCTTAATCACCCCATGCAGAGGTTCTCTTCTTCTCTGCTTCGTTCCATTTTTGTGAGTGTACAGTTCAAAATGCAGGGAAAGTAAATCAGTATGAATAGTGCTCCGGACACATTTCCTGCAAAGGAAAAATGTTAGGTTTTTTTTTTTTTTTTAAATTCTTATTTTGTAAGTAAATAAGCTAATACAGTATACAAATTTTCCTAATGACCATTGTTTTCCTCTCCAAACAGATATTTCTGCTGAAAATGAAAGATGTATTTCAGGAACATAAAAATATGCAGACCAAAAAAAGAAAGTTTGTTAAAAACACTTCCTCTTAAATTTAAATCATCTTTTCCAGTAAAATCAACCAGGTTATCAGTGAATTCATAAAACAGAGAGGATGCAAGTGTTATTGGTGCCTTTGATGTTTTACTCCTGGGCAAAATATATCAGAACAACTGGAGAAATGAAGTGTTTTTAATATTTGATTTGATGCATACATGAGTGGCAATAAGAGAAGGGACTAAGGACAGAGAAGGAGATGGTTCTGTGTCCTTGCTGTGGGCCGGGCACTGTGCTGGGTCCTTGGAGTATGTTTGTTACTATATGTGATCCCTATAACATCTTGGGAAATAGGTTTTTATGATACCCGTCTGTAGATGCATAGACTGGGTCACCACAGTTCGCCCAACTGGCACATGACAGAGCTGGACCAGCTTCAAAGCCAGGGTTCTTCCCTCTACAGCTTGCTCTGTGTTGGTGTTTATCTCCTAAGCAGGAATGTGTTTGAAAACCATAATTTAGGATTTGATTTCCAAAGCAGCTGAAAAATGAAGATTTGAAACCTACAAATAATAGATGAATTTAAGGTAAATCCAGAAGAGAGAGAAATCTGGGAGGCATAATTTTTAAATCTAACTGAGCAAGAGGAAACAGACCATGAAAGCTGGAAGAGAGAACACTGGGGGCCAGCTCTAAGACCAGGGAGTTAAAGTCATAGTGAAACTGTCTTGGTTCTGACAGTTAAAGGTTCCCATCCCTAGACAAGTCTGCCTTGAAACAAGTGAGTCTCCTGCTACTGGAAGTATTTAAGCAGAGCCCAAATGATTATCCTTTTGTTGTTGTTGTTCTTATATGCTGTCGAGTCGGACCCGACTCATAGCGACCCCTCCTTGGGTTTCCAAGGCAGTATCACTATGGAAGTAGATTGCGCCATCTTCCTTCCGAGGAGTGGCTGGTGGGTTTCTGGTTAGCAGTCAAGTGCCTTAGCCACTGTGCTACCAGAGCTCCCAAATGATTATCTGAAAAGAATGTTTTAAAAAAATGGGAGGGGTTATATTAAATGACTTTGTGGTACCTTCCACTCAACAGATCATATTTTTATTTGGGAAAGCATGTGTTTTAAATCGGATACAGCAGGCTAAGTCTACTTTCTGAAGTCAAGGTATACCGGTTGACACTACCATCACCCTGAGTTACCGACTAGAATGTTGTGATGGGTGTTGGAAGTGAAGTTCGTCTTCTTGTGCTGGCCCAAAAAAAAACAACCTTTCCCTTGCATACCTCGTGGTACCTCTTAGGACCTGTGTGTTTTCACACTTACACGAAAAGTTCTAACAGTTACCTGGGATCTTTTAGGACCAGGACAGTGATCTATTTTCTTTTGTTTGCTGTAATTCTTTGCCTAGCAGCATTTATCAGCCTTTTCCCGCCATCCCTGTTCTTTCACTTCCCAACTACCCCTTCCCTTCAACCCAGTAGCCCTTCTTTTCATTGTTCAAGTCATTATATGATCATCTAATTGATATTTTGACCAAAAATGTTGGAAGGTAGTGCTCAAAAAACAGAACTGGTTAAAATAGTAGCAGATGCCATTCATAGGCACCACTCCTTTGTTTTCCTAGCATCAGCAGTGTTCCTCCACAGGTAA